>NW_005364372.1:4681396-4703801 GCF_000412655.1 Myotis brandtii | reverse complement strand
AGCTGCCTGGCTGCCGGCCGCCATCTTGGCTGGCAGTTAATTTGCATATCGCCCTGATTAGCCAATGGGAAGGGTAGCGGATGTACGGCTAATTACCATGTTTCTCTTTTATTAGATAGGATAGACTAGAGGCCCTGGGGTCCCTTGGCCTGGCCTGTGGAATCAGACCAAAACCGGCTCTCCAACATCCCCCGAGGAGTTCTGGATTGCAAGAGGGTGCAGGCCAGGCCAAGGGACCCCAGCTGTGCATGATCGAGGCCAGGGAGGAACTGCGGGAGGGCTCCAGGGCAGGTCCAGCCTGTCTCACCCAGTCCCAATCAGCCGGACCCCAGCAGCAAGCTAACCTACCAGTAGAGCGTCTGCCCCCTGGTAGTCAGTGCACATCATAGCGACTGGTCGAATGAATGGTCGGACACTTAACATATTAGGCCTTTATTATATAGATGTTCCTCTTTTCTCATTAACAATTTTTATCTTAAAAATCTATTGTCTATACTAAAATCTATTAGCATAGACATTCCTGCTCTGTTTTGGTTACTGTTTGCATAATTTACCTTTTTCATTCTTTACTTTCAACTATTGTGTCTTTGAATCTACAATGTGTGTGACTTTATCATTTAGTACAGCGGTTCTCCACCTGTGGGTCGCAACCCCTTTGGGGATCGAACGACCCTTTCACAGAGGTCGCCTAAGACCATTGGAAAACACATATATAATTACATATTGTTTTTGTGATTAATCACTATGCTTTAATTATGTTCAATTTGTAACAATGAAATTGGTGGTCCCCACAACATGAGGAACTGTATTAAAGGGTTGCGGCATTAGGAAGGTTGAGAACCACTGATTTAGTATTTTCATGACCCTGGCCAAGTTAATTCAATTTCCTAAACATTAGTTTCTTCCCTTCAAAATAAAGATAATATACAAAATAAGACTGTGATCAGGATTAAATGAGACAATATTTGTGAAAAAGTTGTGCCTAGCATAAGTAATGGATATTTATAAGCACTATAAAAATTATTATTAATGATACTGCCAAAGAAGATAAGAACATATTAACCAAAATATATCCTCACCTTTTCTGATAAATACTGGTCATAAATTCCAACGGCAGCTGCTCTTAAAAGACCTTTGGTTTGGTTGGTTTGATGTTTTCCATCTTTCTGACGGCTTAATAAAACTTGTAGTTGTTGTTGGGCTGTAACCCGGTATCCTTCCACTGTCATCCAGAAGAAGAGATGTGCTTGACCTCCAGTTTGCTGCATGTAATCTACCAAATAAAATCCATACCATAGATATTAGTGTCACACATTTCTGGGTGCATGTAGCTGTATAAGTTAAGAAAAATTAAAGTTTCAAATACTTAAAATTTGACATTTTAAAATGTATAAAAAGTGTCTGAAGTGAAAATATAGTTATATCATGAATTAGTTAAAAAAGACCAGTTATGTAGGAAATGTAAATAAAAGCACATTTAAAAATATTTATTTTTCATAATAAAATCTTTAGGGGATAAAATTGCTATACAAAGTTTCCTCAGAAATAAACCATTTTGTTAGCATTCAGCTTTTGTTCTCAATAAACATTAATAATCATAATATGTATTAATATTTATATAAACAGTAAAATTAAACTTTTCAACAAATCATGTAGCTATATTTTTTATCATGAAAATTAAGAATCAGAAAGTTGTGGCAAAAATGTTCTCCAAATAAAAGGAATTATGATGTAATTGTAATAAAATTCCCTCTCCATTCACACACAAAAGTGATACAAACCAGTTATATATGCCACGTACTCCTCATAAAATACTCTTCCTCAAATAATTTAAATTCACAGTAGACTCTTCCAAGGTTTATTTTAAAAGCGGTTTAGCAAATGCACAACAGAGTTATAATAAGCATTTGTTTCTTCAAAACAAAATAAATCTCTACCTCTGTTTTCCAGTGAAAAAAATGAACATTTCAGAGAATAAGAGGAAGAGGTGAGATAGATCTGGCATGCTTAACACTGAGTACTTAAAATTTAATAATAGTTACAATTATTAAAAATTTCAAGGATTATATTATTTTCATAAAATGGATTTACCTACCCATAAAAAATTGTAGTGCAACATTGTCTACAAGGATGCTGGCCAGAGGGACTGTGCAAAGTTTCCCAAAGTTTGCTGCCAGTTTCACAGTATTTATTTCCTATAGATAAAAGCGAATGTAGGTTAATATTTCATCTATTCACTCATTAGGTTAAAGATCTTTATATAGGTGTAAAAAATCAAATTACAAATTAAAATGGAATAAAATAAAGTTTTTCCCTTCTCATGCATGTGAGTTCCCAATAGAATAGTCTTGGCTCAGTGAATGTTATTTTCAGAGTTGCTTGGTAAATATATATTAAATATGATAAGCATTCATTTCTTCCAATACAAAATAATTCTAAATTACTGTGTTTTCAAATTCTCTCCCTCTCTCTACATACTCCAAATGAAAACGGATATTTTAAAGGCTCAAGGAGATGTTTAGAATGCTTAATATGTCCAAGAATAAACAAATCCCAACATTTTTAAGTATAGATTGAAGTCTATCTACTGGGAAAACAGAAAATATTCCCAAAAGAATAATATTGCTCCCAAGAGAGTACAATTTCTATAAAGTATTTTATAGAAATATAAATATAGACAATGTATTTCTTCTCAGACTATGTAAACAATAAATTATGTATGCTTTTCGGAGTTATAAAAGCATGATAACTACCTACATATAAAACAAATGAAAAAAAAGGGTTCAAAATCTACATATCAAGCACTATGCTAGGTACATTACACACATTACTTCATTTAATTTCCACAACAATTCTATTGGATTAAGTATCACCAAAGCCATCCTATATAATAAAAGTCTAATATGCAAATTCAACCAGGGGATAGGGACGGCCAGCCAACTGCCCGTGGCCCCTCCCGCTGGTCAGCCGCATCCCCTTGTGCACAAATTCGTGCACCAAGCCTCTAGTTTAACATATAAGAAAGCTGAAGACCAAAAAGTTTACCTATGACCATAAAGCAAGTAAGAATGAGTTTGTTTTTAAAGCCTGCTGTCCTTTCTTCTAAAACCCACAATATTTCTGTGAACTATTTTAACCAGCTTCTCTGTACATATTCCCAAATCCATCTCTCACAACCCTCGATTTTAAAAGATAGGCGTTCTCTAGAAGTTAAATAGGCTCTATTATTCAGGGACAGACACTAAATTAGGCATAGGTGATACATAAAGAAGGAAGATAATTTGAAGGAGGAAAATAACTTCTTGTGTAATTAGTACCCCTTCATATAAGTACTGAAAGTAAGAGTAACTGACTTAAAATATCTGGCATAAAACAACCCAGTGCCAGCACATGATTTCCCTCCTATATTTCTCCTGCCTAGCAGCAGCTCCACAAAGAATGGGATGGGGAAGAGAGTTCACTATTAACTTTATTTGTAATAAAAAGGTATGATAAAAGATCTTCTAAGATTTCAAGATGAGCAGCATGTTTAAAAAAAAATCTCTGTGGAGATTCTGAGGTTACTTCCAAAGGAAAATGCATGACTAGAGCTATTAAAGAGATAAAGTTTGATATTCAAAACAGAACTGACAGGTTTCCAAACAAGACATTAAGACATTGAGATTTTTAAAGGATTCAATATCAAAAAACATCTGGGCAAGAAGACTTTAAATAATGATGATGAAGGACCACTAACTCTAAGATCTAGATCAGGGGTGGGCAACCTTTTTGTGAGTGCGTGCCAAAACCAGCAAAATCTCTGACTCAAAATTCTTCTGCGTGCCAACCCTAATTTTTTGAGAACATGTTACACCTACTTGATATCTCTTAAGGTGTACGTATGTGAAGAACCTTGAAGAAATAATAAAATTCATTCGAGCGACAAAAACACAGTATATGATGATGAAAAATACATTTATTTTTTAATGTATACACGTACACTGATAGTCCGATAGAAAACTTTATGACTCCGTTTGATATTATCAGTGGGACTTTTGCTGCTGCATCACTGATGACAGAGATTTTACATCAGGTTTATATTTCGTGACCTTCAGAGATATGCACGAGCTACTACTTTCATCCCTCAGGCTACTCCTATTACGAGATTTAACAAAATTCATCACTGAGAACAGATTCACAAGTGTATGAAAACATGGAGAGTAACACTGTAGCAAAGTTTTTTAAACAAAAAAATTTTCTGGAATGGCATTCCAAGTCCTCAATAGTTCGTTTTCGACACTTCTCTCTGGTACTCCTGTCTCTAATCGCTTTTTTTCAATGTTTTCCAAGTCAACTCTAAGGTCAATAAATTTCTGCTTCCAAATTGAGCTACTCTGAAATTCAATCAACTGCATTTCAAAGTCAGCCATGTCTATGGTCTTTAACATAACTTGTTATGTAAAATTATTTATTTATCTAAGATGCACCTACACTGAATTTATCTGAAAAATAAAAAAGTCGATATTAAGAAAAAAATTGTAAATGGAAGATTATAAGAGAGGGTTTCGCGTGCCAGCAAAAGTTACTGGCGTGCCATGTTTGGCACACATGCCAGGGGTTGCCCACCCTTGATCTAGATAGTGCAACTACTTAAAAGAAACAATAAGCACTAGTGAAACCATATCATTTTTCTATTCTGAATTTGCATGGGTATATTAAACTAATTTTAACACAGATAAAACAAAGACAGGCATACACACAAATGCACTCACCTGCGTATATGAAATGTGGACCTCAAGTACTGTGAGCTAAAATTAATCTAGCAAACTAAACTTATTTTAAAATGTCTTGTATTCCTTAAGAAAAATTGCAAAATTACATGATCAGAATCACAAATAAATTTCCAAAATAGAAAACCAGCCAAAAAAAGTGACTACACTAAAAACTAAACTTAATTAAAAATGTTTTTTCCTGTCTGACAGCCCCAAATCTCTGCTCTATTTTATAGTAAAACTCTTCCAAACAGCTAACAATAATCACTATTTCTAATTCATCTCTTCCCATTTCCTCCTGGACTGACTCCCCTCATTAAGTTTTCTCTCCACTATTCCACCAAAATTGTTTATCATCAGATCACCAATAATCCCCTTGGTGGCATATACAAGGGCAATTCTAAGTTTTATCTTACTCAACTTATTAGTAGCCTTTGACATACCTGATCTCTCACTTCTTTAAACACTTTCTTTACATGGCTTCTAGGATATCACTCTCAGGTTTTCCTTCAATCTCACCAGCCACTTACTCTGTATCTTTGATTTTCTACTTTGTCTTAAACACTAGTAACTGAAGTGCCTCAAGACTGAGTTCTTGGTATCTTCTTACACTCACTCTTTTAGGTAACCTCATCCAGTCTCTTAACTTTAAGTAAACATCTGATAACCTTTAGAATTCTCAAAGATATTTCCACCACTAAACTTTCCCTTAAATTGGAGTTTACTAATTAGCATGTCTACTTGACTATTGAACAGGGAACTCAACTAAAACATCCAAAGTTAGATTCACTCCTCCAAATCTCCTCCTCCCTCAGTTTTATCCATTTAATTAAAAAGTGACACTATTCATACAGTTGCTCAACTCATCCAAGTGCCTTTTTAGTTTATCACACCATATTTAATCCATTAGTAAATCCTATTAGCCCTATATCCAGTCTCTACTTCTGATGACCTCTACAGACATCTATTACTGCAATTGTCTTGTAAATGATCTTAGTTTCCATTCTTGCCCCCACCACTTCGCAATTTATTCATCACAAAGAATCAAAGTAAACATTTTAATTCTCAAATCAGATTACATACTCACCAAGAAAAATATCTAATGGATTCACATTACAATTAGAATCTTTAAAAAAATCCTATGGCAGGTAAAACCATATATAATCTAACCCCAAGGTTCCTCTCCAATTTCATTCCTATTGACAATTCCTCTCATTCACTCCATAGCAGCCACACTGACCTCCAAGAACTCACCAACCATTTTCCTATCTCTAGACCTTTGCCTTTGCTTTCACCTGGCCTGTAAGACTCTTTAAAAAATAATCTAAAAAAAAAAAAAAGTCATAGGACTCTCTCATGTTACGCGTTCCTATGCTTAAATGTCACCAGATCTCTCAGCACCTATACAAAATACTGTTGGACATTCTCTATCCCTGTATTTTGCTTTACTTTTTTTCCCCCCCACACTTTTACTTATTTTCTACTTTTTTTTTTACATTATATATCAATTTATTTATTGGCTGATTTTCTGATTGCAACTAAAATGTAAGCTCCATGAAAGTAGATATTTTGTCTATTAGTCAATCTACCATGGTGTCCCATGCATAAAATTCAATAAATAGATTTTTTAATAAGTGGATAGATGAATAAATTAAGGAATAAAAAATCTTTAATTACGTTAGCATTTTTTAGGCAGTATTTCAATCTCTTTAGCTTGATTTCATGAATATTTATACTACATTATATCAGAGAAGTTTTTTTCTTAAAGTTCTTTTGTAGCGTAGTGCACTGGTGAATGTACTTTTTGTTATTTGCTAGACATTTTAAAAATTTACTTTTATATTAGACATACATTAGTTTCAGATGTATAATTATAGTGACTAGACATTTATATACCTTATGATGTGATCACCACAATAAGTCTAGTAATTATCTGCCCCTACACAGTTATTACAATATTATTAACTATATTTCTTGTACTGTACATTACTTCTCCACCACATATTTTATAACTGGCAATATGTATGTGTGTGTGTGTGTGTGTGTGTGTATATATATAATTTATTTTATTGATTTTAAGAGAGGAAGGGAGGAGAGAGAAATAGAAACATCAACAATGAGAAAGAATCTGGGATCAAGCCTGCAACCCGGGCATACGGCCTGACCGGAATCAAACCAAGACCTCCTGATTCATAGGTCAACGCTTAACCACTGAGCCAGGCTGTCCGGGCCACAGTTTGTACTTCTCAATCCCCTTCACCTTTTTCACCTATGCCCCCACCCTGCTAACATTTTAATAAATAAAGAGTATTTATAACTAAATGTTAACTCAAAAGTACTTTACTTACTTTGCCTGACTGCAACCGTTGTATTCTTGAGTCACATACTTTCTTTACAAATAATAAGCTATTTATTTGATTTTTGATAGTGTTGATATCTAAAAACAAACAAATTGATTATGAACTAGAAAGTGATAGTTATATGTGAAATACTTTAAACATGCCCTTACTGTCATCCTATATAATAAAAGGCTAATATGCAAATAGACAGAATGGTGGAACAACCAAACAACCAGTTGCTATGACGTGCACTGACCACCTGGGGGCACGTGTGGAATATGGTGGGGACTGGCCGCAGCAGTATGGTGGAGCAAGTGAGCAGGGGTGCCAGACCAAGATGGGGCACCGGTCGCTGTCATCGGGGCGAGCCTTTGGTGGTTACTGAAAATTCTTTGCTCCGACGAACTGCAGTCCCACCTGGCACTCACACCTGCTGCCAGCGCCAGACCCGTTTGTACCCACTGCTGGCCCCAATCGCTCTGCATTGTCAGCAGGTGCAAGCGGGGCCAGCGCCATCAGCATGTGGGGGCAGCGGGAGTAGGGCCACGGCGGGAGGGGCCGGGTGGGGGCGTGGAGGATGGGCCAAGACCCGCCCCTGTGCACACCCCAGCTTCGTGGCCCACAGTTCCTTTCAAGGTGCACAAATTTGTGCACTGGGCTCCTAGTTTAATATAAAAGCCAGTGCATAGAAAAATTATTATATTTAATAATGAAATAACCTAAAATTATATAATGAAATTATTTAGTTAATATTAAACCTTACCAATTCTCTTTACTTTAGAGATAACTGCAATAATAGTCTCACATTCAAAATTATAATACCTTATTCTTTGTTTTTTGTTTTTGTGTTTTTTTTAATCCTCACCAGAGGATATTTTTTCCATTGATTTCTATAAAGATGGGAGGGAGGAGGGAAGTGAGAGAGACACATTGATTGGTTGCCTCCCACAACGCTCCTACCAGGGTTGGGGAACCTGCAACTGAGGTATGTGCCCTTTCCTGTGACTTTTGGGCCTGTGGGCTGACACTCTAACCACTGAGCAAATGGCCACAGCTATAATGTATACTTAATACATGTTATAACACAATAAGCTAGATTTCAATTTAGTTAAGGCAAAAACAACTAATAGCATAAAATGACATTTAGGTAAATTCTAATTTTGTTTGAAGATACAGTAAACAATAAAGAGGTAAAACATTCTTTCACTTAAATTACTTACCATCACCAGCTGTATCTAAAGATCGAAGATACTGTAATTCTTCTATTGCCTTATCTCTGACTGCTTCTAGCTCTCCAATATTGTCACTCAATTTAATAATGTTCATAAAGGCCTCATAGTTGCAATTAGACTCACGGATCTAAAAAATAAAGTTTAAAAAACAGATGGGAG
The DNA here is from genome assembly GCF_000412655.1 of Myotis brandtii. Lineage (NCBI taxonomy): Eukaryota > Metazoa > Chordata > Mammalia > Chiroptera > Vespertilionidae > Myotis > Myotis brandtii. The sequence continues at coordinate 4,695,320 of NW_005364372.1, read as the reverse complement.
GGGGACTCACTTATTAAGGGAAAACAGAATCTTGAGTGACTACCATGTGAAAGGCACAACTTGACATATTCCTAATGCTTACAACAAAACAAAATGAAATTCTCTGTACTCAGAGTACTTAAATTCTCATGGGTCACAAACTAAACTATGGAAATAAAATATACAATAGGCTAGAAAGTAGAAAAGCATGCTCAGAATGTTTGATGGATGATAACAAGGAAGCCATGACGGTTGAACTGTATCAAAGAAAGGTAGAAGAGTAGACAACAAGATCAGTGGTGATGAAGAGCAAACCAGTAGGTTACAATAAATGTTTTGACTTTCATTCTATGTGGAATGAAAGTTACTAGAGGATTTTAAACAGAAGAGTGGGATTCTCCAACCTAAATTTAACAGAATCACTATGATTATATGAACACTATTATTTTGTCTTTTTTTCCAGTCACTTGCTGTTTAAGAATAGAAATAGAGTAGATGGATGGTGAAGTTGAATTTAACCAGAGTGTCATTTCACCAAGCAAGTACAACGAGAGAGAGAGAAACGGTATATGAAGATGTGAAGGAACTAATCATTATGACTGCCAATTAAATTTAAACCAAGTAATGCAGTAAAGGGAGCTATGCGAAGGTAGCAGACTTAGGATATACCATCATCATTTTTAATGGCTGCATAGTATTCTATTGTATTAATATGCATAATTTATTAAACTAATCCTCTATGTGAGACACTTAAATTGCTTTCAGTTTTTTAGTATTATATGCAATGTTTGCATTAGTGGCCTTAAATGTTGTTGCAAATCTGCTTATCATCATTTTAGAATAAATTTCAGGAGTAGAATTCCTAACTAAGGGGTATACATTTAAAAAATTTTTAATGACGTGGATTTGCATATTTTTAAAACTCTTGGTAGAGAACCTAGTAGGGATCTATCAAAGTTAACAAAAGAAAAGAATAATCAGGTTCTGTGGCCTCCATGAAAGGGTCTAACTTTAAAAAATACTGGTCATCTATCTATACACATGGGGAGTAAAACATCCTTTTTTAAATTTAAATAAGTAGTAACAACACCAAACTTGTCAAGATTATCTTATCTCTTAAAGAGAACTTGACTAACACATATAGCAAACAGAAATATTGAAAATACAAAGATTATCTCTAGATACATTTTTATTTAATAAATTGTTGCTTAATCATCCTAATCTCCAAGTACTATTTCTATATTTAAAAAAATTGTTTTAAAGAGTTGTAATTTAGAAAGTACATACCATCCATATGATATATTGATTAATATAATCAGGATCACTGAGTTGATTTATTAATGGAAGAAGAATTCCTTGTGCAAGGATTTCCTGGACAAAATTTTAAAAAACACAAACAAATTTAATCTAATACACTGTTCAAATCAATAGCATAATATAAATTCCCTAACAACCTGTTACTTAAGAAAAGTACAATACACGTAAAACTAAAACTTAATAACCACCATAAGCTAGATGAGCTAGTTTGCCACAGTTAAAATAAATAAATTAAATAAACTGAGATGCAGCTACCTAGATCTATATGGATACATGTCCACAATGACACCTAGAGTTCAATGGAGAAAAGCAAAAATATAGCTCTAGTATGTAAGTATTTCTGTTAATTTTTAAATGGCAAAACATTGCAGTATAACTATTTATGGATTCCTATATCTATATTTAAAGAATAATAACACCAATTTTAGGATAGTGATTATCAAGGGAGGAACAGAGCAACTATAGTAAAATATTAACACTGGTTGACTCTGAGTAGTTGGTACATACATGTCTATTATATTATTCACTATACTAATGGAATGTGGGTTTGTATATTCTTCTATTTTTAAATTTCTTAGTTTTAATTTATAATATGGTAAATATTGATAGATAAAACCCACATAAAAAAAAAAAAAAGCTCTTTGAGGTCTTCAATAATTTTTAAGAGAGTCACAGGGACCCGAGACCAAAACTTTTGGGAAGTACTACTCCAAGTTTCTTTATAGCCATTTATTTGGTATGAGTTTAAGCTTACCCTGACAAAGTATCGCATGGTCTTGTTCTGGAAATCTCCAGGAGGTAGCAATAAGTATAATAAGACCTCACACAAATCCCTTAGGAATCCTAGAAAAAAAAGGTAGCTATAATAACATTAGAAAATATGAAATCCCCATCTACTCTTGATATAAAACACATAAAGGTAGAAATAATCAGTTTTCTGATTATACTGGCTTATTATTTTAGTAATTAGTACATATCAGTATTCATTAAAAACTTCTTCATTCTGCCCTAGCTGGTTTGGCTCAGTGGATAGAGCGTCAGCCTGAGGACTAAAGGGTGCCAGGTTTGATTCCAGTCAAGGGCATGCCTAGGTTGCGGGCTCGATCCCCAGTAGGGGGCGTGCAGGAGGCAGCTGATCAATGATTCTCATCATTGATGTTTCTATCTCTCTCTCCCTCTTCTCTTCCTCTCTGAAATGAATAAAAATATAAAAAACAAACAAACAAAAAACTTCTTCATTCTTCTCCAAATAGTAACTACCCAATCATCAAAATGGTATTTTTAAGTCTGCTGTTACATCCCACTCTTTGAATGACTGAAAAATTTCAATTACAAAAGTGCTCCCAAAACAACTTTTGTTGTACCATGTATTCTGTACTCTACCACACTAGTTATGTTTGCATACTTAAAAATTATTTGCACATTTAAAAATTACCTGTAATTATTCTTTCCAAAAAGAACTTCCACTATTTTGGCAGAAAAAAGAATATGCTCTTCTAATTTACATATTTGAGAGCTCGGTTTACATAAAAGCACTGCACATCACTATATCTATTTCTTACATTTAATTATTTCAGATCAGTGCTAATATAATGGTGATTAAAAACTGAACTGCACAATATATATAAAAAGAAAAGAAGAGGAAAGCAAAGTAAAGACATAAAAATGTTAAGCATTATAAAAATAAAAGAAAACAATTTCCACAACTAGAAATGCTTTACTGTAGTTGTTACATACTGACACTTCACAGGAATATATTATACACCTGATACTATTAATAAAAAAATGTGCCAAGTAGAAAATCTAGGGAAAATCACAACACCCTCAACTAAAGCTTATCTGATCTAACCTTCCAAAAAGAAGACAAGCTCGTTCTACCCTAAAAATTGTATTTAAAATTTTTATAAGCATTATCTTAGCAAATATTTTAGGGTGCCAGATATATTCTTGAATTAGAAATAATAAATCAAGGTGAAGATAAAATTACTATCGATCAAAAAAGTAAATTTCAATTACAAAATGTTTATGCTTGTTATATTTTCCAAGAAGACAAGAGGGGTAATCTTTAATTACCATCTTTAACTTTTAAAGGTAACCTTCAAAACAGAAAAAAAAACTGGAAATTACTTTTAGGAATTAAAAAATAAAATAAAGTGAATAGTAACAGTATCTTCACTATGCTACCTGTCTTAAAAGAATAATTTCACCCTTATATTTGTTCACTGGTCCTACTAACTCATCTCTGATCAACTTGAACAGTTACTGTTCTCAAAAGTGTGAAACTGAAAACAAAACCTTCTTCATCTTTGGGAGAAGTGCACACTAGATCACGGCAAACGTCCTTCTCCATTTCAACTTCAACTTCAAAGAAGGTTTCTACAAGATCTTCTGCTGAACCTGCAGAAAGAAAAGAACAATTCAAGCTATACTGAATGATATAAACAAAACAGATTTTAAAATCATAATTTTCAGGAATAAAGATATTACCTGTTACTTGATCATCTTTTTCTGTTATCTTCTGTTGAGCCTTTCTAAATACTCGTAGGTGTGTGCCAAAATCATCTACAATGCGTGTTGTAAAATAAGGCTGCCAGTCTATTTCTTTTGACCTTATAAAAAACATATTACATAGAAGCATTATGTAAATGCTTTTTAATCAAGAAATATAAATTCATTTTAATGACTACTAAAAGACATCATTATCAGAGACTGAATTTATTTATACTGAGGTTTTGTTCATTTAATTACTATTACATCTTAACACTATCTTTCATTCATAAGACCCAAGGTATATCAAATCTATTTGACTAAGACTTTAGGCATACTAAGCATTTTATGTGCCAAAGCTTAAAGATTATAATAGAAAAAAATGATATTTTTTCCAGTTAAATCTGAAGTGAATCTAACAGATAGATCATGCAAATTCTCATCCCAGACCTAAGAATACATTAGAAATTCAGAACTTTGCCTGATTTTGAAAGAGCGGACTAAGAGCTGTCAGAGGGGAGGGGATTTGGGGGAAGTGAAAATAGGCAAAAGGGGGATAAATAGGGATAGAAAGAGACTTGACTTTGGGTGGTGAGCATACAATGCAGTATGCAGATGATATTTTATTGAGATGTATACCTGAAACTTGTATGGTTTTATTAACCAACTAGAGGCCCAGTGCACGAAATGTGTGCATGGGTGGGGTCCCTAGCAGCTGCCAGCTGTGGGCCGGGTCCTCCCTTCCCCAGCTGTGGGCAGCCGGCCAGGGCCTCCCTTCGTTCTGCACCACCCCCTGGTGGTCAGCACACAGCATAGCAAGCAATTGAACTCCCAGTTGGTCAAACTCCCAAAGGGACACTATGCATATTAGGCTTTTATATATATAGATGCTACCCCAATAAATTCAATTACAAAAAGAAAAGAACATTTGAAATATTTCTTGGTTCTTTTTCAATCATTTCTGAAATCTTCACATTCTTCTTTTAGTTATATAGGCCAAGTTCTAAACTAAATACCTTTGGTATGAGCCTGATTGGTTTTTAAGTGCATATACTAGCACTTAAAAACTAGTGTATTCAAAATAACAAAAAAAAAAATGGTTCAAAGAATGTGGCTACACTTAGCCATGAAAAAGGTGATTACTAATTATATTATGTAGTACTCTATCTCAAAAGCAAAACACCACAAGAGACACTGCTAATTTAGTATACAAGTGGAGCAAATAATAAAGACAACAGATAAACCAAAAACAGTTTACACCTCTCCTTGAATTAAGTAACAGTTTGTTTTGTTTTTCAATCCTTGAGGATATTTTTTCCATTGATTTCTAGAAACAGTAGAAGGGAGGGAGAAGGGTGAGAAAGAGAGAGAGAGAAACATTGATGTGAGAGAGACACATTGGTTGGTTGCCTCCCACATGTGCCCCTACCAGGGCTGGAGAACCTGCAACTGAAGTACTTGCCCTTAACCAGGAATCAAACCTGAGACCTTTCAGTCCGCAGGCCGAGATTCTGACCACTGTGCAAAACTGGCCAGGGCAAATTAAGTGTTAGTTTTAAACAAATGTTTTTAATGCTGTTTTCCTTAAATTAGTATTAAAATTAATTTACTCTTTTAGGTGTTTATTCATGAAGATGCTAGGCAATGGAGGGGCCATAAAATGTATACCCTAACTCATTATGTTAATTACCCACATATGTATAATAAAGAAGCTAGTGAAGAAATTGACTTGATTACACTGTCATTTTTTTTACAGAAAGCATTCAAAAGATAATGGCATTGAGGAATATAACAAATGGCTGTTTTAAAATAAAAAACATAAGTTATTAGCACTCATATACAATTTTTTAAAATTTATACAACTATGATTTTGTTATATATATTGAAAGGAAGAGTAACATTTAAGGGTAACCTAAACTCAGGAATCTGAGGAGGGTTACCGTTATTTAGAATATAAGAACCATGTATATAAGCACATATTAACCTTGGTAACAACATTCAGCTTCAACATAAAAATTTAAATCTAGGAATCTCTAGAGTCTCTTTAAAAAAAAATCACAATCTATATAAGCATCTTTCAAAAAAAACTTTAACATGAATATTTGTACAAAATTATACACACTGAAAATTTTATGAAAACAGAATTTACTTGGTTGGTATAAGCCATTGCATTAGTTCATTTAACCCATAAAAGGTTCCTTCTAGCAAATTTAGAAGAAAGTAATTTTTCAAGTTAGAGCTGTAATCTTTCAAAGTTAGAGCTGTTCCATTTCATGGTACAATATATATAAAACAGTGACATTTTCAAACAAAATAAAATTTACAAAGGTATTTTAAACCCAATTCAATTCTATAACCCATCACTATAGAGGAGGTAATGACATTTAAAATTAGTGAAAATCAAAAAAGTAAAAAATAAAATTAGTGAAAATCAAAAAGCAATGCAACTACATAAAAATAATTTTAAATATAGATTTTTACTTTCAATATACAAATATGAGTAGGGTGGGGAGAACAGGGAACACAGTATTCTGCATCTCTATCCAAGTTCATTCGTTTCCCTCTTCTTGACTCATTTCCACTGAATACATGAAACCCTAATGTAAATCTCAACTAAAAGGGACTTTTCTAGGTTAGAAAGATAAGAACAACAGTAATATATTGCTTCCCATTTATAAATTAGGAAAATATCTACTATCAATTTCTAGTAGTATTTATAATAACAAAATTTGAAACTATTTTGATGACAGTGCTTTCTAAATTTATGGTATATGATAATATGTAATAAATTTTTAAAATCATTCAACTTATGTAACCACCATACTTCGTTCTATTGATCCACATATAATTCTCTATTAAAGTTCTTAATATCCATTACTTTTAAGTTATGCCTAAGTTCAAAGCTCTTTTCACTTTGTTTAAAATATTTCCCCATACACTTCTTATTCTAATAAAAACAAAAGGATTACACAATGAATCCTTTTATCTACACTTCCATTTTATTATTACTTACATGTGAATCTATAATTATAAAAGCTTAATATGCTAATTAGACCAGACAAAGCCGGGGCTGCGAGGGAAGCCCGGGTCCTGGGTGCAAGAGGGAAGCGGAGCCAGCAGCCAGGGGAAGGAAGGCCTAATCTTGCATGAATTTTGTGCATCGGGCCTCTAGCTTAAAAATAAGAGAGCATATTTCCCATACGTTCAAAAGTACAAGTGATGTATTCAACCCTACCCTAAAAATATAAAATTTATAGCAGGGTCCTGAAGCTTAAATACCTGACAGAATGGGTGCAAAAATTACTCAGTTTAATGAGGGATGCAAAGAAGCAATGAAGTTATAATTTAAGCATACAAGCAAAAGCCAAGCTGTAATGTGTACCTCTCTGACCATATATTTTGCATGCCTATATCTCGATCTCTAACACCAGCATCATCTCCTTACTTTTAACTGGTCTCCGACATCCACTCTTGTCTCCCCTCCATTCTATTTTCCATAGAGCAGCCAGAGTGATTTTTTTAATACAAATGTGATAGTACAAAATAAAAGCTTTAAATATCTTTCAATAACTCCATTGATCTTAGGCCTGAGCACAAATTCCTTCTCTAAAATCTTACATACCTGGAACACTGCTTACACCCTTATTATCACCTGTTCCACCCTCTTTCTTCCCTTCTGTTCTGCATACTCTCAGGCTTTCTTTCCATTTCTCAAACTTGAGTATGCCTTTTCTTATCTCAGTGCCTCTGGACAATCTATCCCCTCTGACAGGTTTGCTCATCCCTGCCCACTCTCCACAAATTCCCCTTCTTTCTCACACATTCAACGGACAATTCTCACTTATACTAAAACATCAATTCCACATGTCAGCCTTTGTTGACCCTCTCCCTTTGCTTTATTCCTTCAGATCAGGTCTGGATCTCTGGTGATATTCTTTTTTTTTTTTTAAATCTTTATTGTTCAGATTATTTCAGATGTTCCTCTTTTTCCCCGCCATAGCTCCCCTCTACCCGGTTCCTTATAGCACCGAAATTTTCATTTTTTATAGCACTTACAACAAGCATGTCAAACTCGTGGCATGTGGCCCACAACAAATATTTCTGTGGCCCAGCCACTATAACAGTATATAAGAAAATTTCTTAACTTAATTTTTACAATATCCTGTTATACATAATTATTAATAACAAACTACAAAGTTCGCTAATGACTGATTACTATAATCGTGTTGCATTCATTTCCCTTACGTGCCTATGCGCAGGTTCACCATTTCCACTAATACTAGCAGTGAATATTTTAGCAGCTGATTGCCATGTCATTAGTCTTGTACTGACTTGTTTGGTGTGCGCCACAGGAAGTATTTCGCTTTTGGAGAACAAAAAAAAATAGGTTTATTTGTGTTATGCTTATTAATTTGTGCAGTTATTCAGTGTCTGGTAAGTTAATGTTCAAGAAAAAAATATTAATTTTTATTAAAATGTTCTATTATTTTGTTAACGATTATTCATTGTATTCAGCATGTCTCTATCGAAATAAACCTACATTTCTATAAAAACTGAAGCTTTTTTGTGTGTGGCCCACATAGACTTAAACCTTGTTTATTTGGCCCGTGTTAGCCTTTGAGTTTGGCATGCTTGACTAAACTGCAGTTAAATAACTCAATTGCTTGAAATAAATTCAATTACTGAGGTAAAAATCTAGGAAAGTCAGGGACTTCTATTCTGTGTTCATTTTATTCACAATGGTATCCCTGATGGCTAAGTAATGTATTGAACAGCTGGAGACACTCAATACATATTGATTTAATGATCCCTCTTTCAAGGTAAAATCTGTCTTTTCAGGGTCAGGTGCTTAAAAAATAGCACAAGACACATACAACAGTTGCTTCTTTACTCCTTACAGTTCTGAAATAAAACATAAACTGACCTTTTTTTGCCTCTCTAAATCCCTAAGCTACTTCATGCTAATGCCTAAAAAGGGCAATGAATGTCCCAAATATGTGGGCTGCGATTGAGCTGATATAAATTACTTCACTGGTTCTATCTATTCTAAGCAGTGTACAGCTTATCATCCCACAACCACACATAAAAAAACACACCTCCAAAATCAACAAATTTATGTAAAAAGCACTGGACATGTACAAACACATACATGTACACACACCCACACACATATACTTAATTAAAGAAAGATTCATCATTTCATTAGTTGTGAAATTCAGCAAGTCACATAACTCCCCAAGGTTTGTTTTCTCTAAGGCCATTCAGGGTTTTAAGAATCTATGATTGTATTATCTAAATACACACACACACACACACACACACACACACACACACACACACAGAGTAAATGGAAAACCGGTAACTGGCATATACTTGTAAATCAAAATATTTGAACAGAAGAGGAAGTTATGAATACATTTCATTTAACTTCAATCATATAAATCTCTCAAAATTAGGCTAAGACCTTTTATTTGAATGTTTTGCTTAGTGATGATAATAATGTAGTCTTTGTCATGGAAAAATCATTCCAACACTGCAAAAGTTATGCTTTTCTTTTAAGTGGCATGACAACTAACATTTGTGAACAAATCTGAATCCTTCCAAAGAGTCCTTCAAAACTCTTCACCAGTATTTCATAGTTGTCTTTTGCACACCTAATTCAACTGCAATCTATCTAGCAACTAGCTATGAGTAAAATTCCAAAGCGAGTGACTTCGTTTTCATAGGGACTACCTTGCCATACTCCTATTCCTTCCATCTGGACAGGAGTAAATTATATGATTATAATACAGGTTCAGAAGCAAATACAACTTTCTTTTTTAACACACTTAATTATCTTTCTCCTCTAAGTCACAAATGTTCAGCTTGCACCACAGACCAACTGAATCAAATTTTCCTTCTTTCTCCCACATTCACTTGACAATTCTCACTTATACTTAATCTAAACCATCAATCCCGCAGGTCAGCCTTTGTTGATCCTCTCCCTAAAATACATAAACTAGGCATCATACAACTGACTTTTGATAAGCTTAAAACTCAAAAGATGGGAACAGAAGTAGACAGAAATACTAGAAAGTGGTCTATTAGCCTAGCTTTATTGCTAGGGATACAAGTCAGTATATCCTACAAAGAGAATGAAGAATATTGGCTAACTAAATGTAAGTTAAAAGAATGATAGTAGTATAGAATTGGTACCACTCCAAAAATAGCTTAAAAGTTCATTGATGATAACCATACACAGAAATAAGAGGTTAATCAAGCAATCTATATATATAAAAGAGCCAGGGCCGTCACATCCGAAACAACCGAACGGACGACGGAACAGGCTGAGTGGGGCAACAAGGCTGGAAGGGGGGTTAGTGAGAAACAACCAAACGACTGAACACCAGGCTGTGTGGGGCAACCAGGCCGGCAGGGGGGCTAGTGAGGGACAACCAAATGACTGAGCAGCAGGCTGCCTGGGGCGACCAAGCCAGCAGGGGGGGGCAGTGAGGGGCAATCAGGCCGGCAGGGGGCGCAGTTGGCGACAACCAGGCCGGAAGGGGGAGCTGTAAGGGGTGACCAGGCCGGCAAAGGGGACAGTGATGGGCGACCAGGCCAGCAGGGGGGCCAGACCAGGCTGGCGGGGGAGGGGGCAGTTAGGGACAATCAGGTCGGCAGGCAGAGGCGTTTTGGGGTGATCAGGCTGGCAGGGGGCCAGTTAGGGGCGATCAGGCAGGCAGGTGAGCAGGTAGGAGCCAGTGGTCCTGGTTTGTGAGAGGGATGTCCGGAAACCGGCAGTCGGACATCCCATGGGTCCTGGATTGGAGAGGGTGCAGGCTGGGCTAAGGGGACCCCGCCCCGCATGCACCGGGCCTCTAGTATTGTAATTTAAATAGGATTAAATAATAAACAGTATTTAATTGGAGAAAGGAACAGTATAGGAATGAGCAAAGGCGATGGAATGAACATGGTATATGGAAGAGTCATTGTGTAGACTTGCCTGACTAGAGAAGTGGGTGACCATTTGGCAGTAAAGGCAATCTTCACATTCTTGGCAGAATACTTTCCTGGAAAAGGTCCTTTTGTCAAAATGATAAAAGTAAATACTGACTTTCCCATAGAAACAATCCTATTATAAACCATGTTCCTAATGCTACATATTTTTTCAGAGAAATGACTACTAAGACCTTATAAGTTAAAAACAGTTAAGAATATCACAGTACACTATTTACTGAACAGTGTATGTGTGTATATATAGAGAGAGATAGATTTAAAGATACATTAATCATTAAAGGATATAATAACCAATCACATAAAATTAAAATAATATGTATTAATTTCCTATATAAGGCTTTTTTATGAAGAAAAATAAGATATTTTTTAAAAATATCATTAGTGTAGTAAAATTCATAGTTTTTCTAGGTAGATTTCGACAAGTATTTTTGAGGAGATGTTGATAAAAGTTTAATTCCACTAAAGGATTTTTGAATCAATTGACCTATAGGCATGTTTCGTGGAAAGCAGTGGCCTATCTATGAAAGAAGAAATTTCTTCCTCCTTGAGCCACTGAATCAGGCAGCAACTTCCCCCTCATAATTCACTATAAGAAAGTATATACATAAACCTAAAAAAATAAGTAAGAAAATAAAATACATAAACCTTTGTTTCCATCCTTCTAGAGTACTTGAGAAACTACTTTGTTACAATGTCAAAAGTGTCAACCTGAAATTGAATTTGAGTCAAATTTTAAAGGCACAGAATTATAAGCTTGCTGCTATATTAAAAGAATACCCCTTCTTCCAACCTCAATTCACTCATAAATACTATGTTAAATATCTCTAGAGTACCTTTGTTTCCCTTTTAAAACCATAAGGATTTAGTTATAAAATAAACTGATTTTTTCACAACACTGTAAAGTATATGATAGTCTAACCACTATGCTGTACACCTGACACTAATACAAAATAATAGTGAATAAAAAAGAAATAGAGCTGAAGATCATTTTTATTTATATTTTTGTTTTCTTTTTTTTAAATATATTTTTATTGATTTCAGAGAGGAAGGGAGAGGGAGAGATAGAAACATCAATGATAAGAATCATTGATTGGCTGCCTCCTGGATGTCCCCTACTGGGAATTGAGCCCATAACCCTGGCATGTGCCCTTACCTGGAATTGAACCATGACCTCCTGGTCCATAGGTCGATGCTCAACCACTGAGCCATATTGGTTGGGCTATATTTTTTGTTTTCTAGATAAAACCACCAAAGCCATGTTCCCACAAAATAAGTATACAGGAGTAGAAGAAGTTTTGTTGTATCACTGACAATAAGTTTTTGAACTCCTTTCAACTTACGCATCCAAATCACAGTTATATTTTATCAAAATTTAGTTTTAGTAATATATGAGCTGATAATCTGATTAGGTCCTCCTCTAATTTTGTTGAAATTAAGGAATGAAAACCACCTGACTTCCAACTGGATTTGTTATGGAGTCATTAATTATACCCATTATTCTTTACTTTTAGGGACCTTGTTGAATATGATATACTCAGAAAGGACTAGAAAACAGAAATATTAATTTTAAGACACTTTTGCCAATTCAATACTTTTAATAAAATGCTTTTATTTCTCAAAGAAAAAAAAAAGATTAGTATACTATGTCTTCTATGTTTCAGGTCAAGCATACTATCTGACCATGTAGAAATATAATGAAATGTTTAAATAAACTTTATCATCCTACTCTAAGATCTCCTAATAAAATAGACCAGAGGAGTGCTTAATCCCAAGGTCAATTAAATCTAATTATCAACCCTATACACTATAAAAAATAACTCCCCAGTTTCCTCAAAAAGTTAAAAATAGAACTCCCATTTGACCTAGTAATCCCACTTCTAGAACTATATCCCAAGAAACCAGAAACACCAATCAGAAAGGATATATGCACCCGTATGTTCATAGCAGCACAATTTACCATAGCTAAGATTTGGAAACAGCCTAAGTGTCCAACAGCAGATGAGTGGATTAAGAAACTGGTACATTTACACAATGGAATACTGTGCTGCTGTAAAAAGGAAGGAACTCCTACCATTTGCAACAGCATGGATGGACCTGGATAGCATTATGCTAAGCGAAATAAGTCAGTTGGAGAAAGATAAATATCATATGATCTCACTCATTGGTGGAAAATAATGAACAACATAAACTGATGAACAAAAACAGATCCAGAGACACAGAAGCATCGATTAGACCATCAAACCTCAGAGGGAAGGCAGGGGAGGGTGGGGGTAAGGGAGAGAGATCAACCTAAGGACTTGTATGCATGCATATAAGCATAACCAATGGACTCAGACACCAAGGGGTGAGGGCATGAGTGAGGAGAAGAGGGGAGTAGCGGTGGAGAGGGGTAATGGGGGGGGGGGGTAAGGACACATATGAAATACCTTAATCAATAAAGAAAATTAAAAAAAAAAAAACAACCAACAGGGTTCTTAATTTTCAATTTAGTGTTTTCTCTACTAACACCTCAACATGAAACTTCCTGACTCATAATTTTTTTTTTAAATGGTGGAAATGCAGAAAAATGTAAGCATGCAGCTTTAGCTAACCATATTAAAGAAATGGTACTTAGTGCTCTACAACACCACATAAAAAGTCTAGTTCTATGTCCCAATGCTTCAAAGAAGTCAAATATCTAGACGACCTGGATCTCAGTATATAATGAACAACTTAGGTAGAGGAAACACATGAAGCACACTCCCTACTTTAGGGGTTGAATATAAAGAACACACAGCTGAAAGCCATACATGAGCTACAAGAAAAGGAAAAAATAACCTGGGGCTAAGGGTGCATCCTCTTCAGTATCTACACTAATAAAAGAGAAACACGGTAATTGGCGTACGACCGCTACCCTTCCCATTGGCTAATCAGGGAGATATGTAAATTAACTGACAGCCAAGATGGCGGCTGGCAGCCAGGCAGCTTAAAGCGAACATGAGGGTTGCTTCCTTCATTGAAGGAGGAAGCCAACGTTCCCCGCCTGCGCCTGCGCTGCCGGCCTCTGAGCTGGCAGTTTGAAACTTTGTAACACTTTCAGCCGGCCCGGATCTCAGAGCTAAAGTTATACATTGTTTCGATTATAGAACCAGCAGCGGAAGCCTCA
>NW_005364372.1:4642299-4680124 GCF_000412655.1 Myotis brandtii | reverse complement strand
TGTGCGGGACGCAGCTGATCGATGTTTCTCTCTCATCGATGTTTCTAACTCTCTATCCCTCTCCCTTCCTCTCTGTAAAAAATCAATAAAAAATATTTTTAAAATATTAAAATAATGCTGTTAAGAAATTTAATAAATAAGATTTTTAATGAATTTTTCTTAATAAATGAAACATTCCTAGGCCCAACAGTGAAATATATTAAAATTTTGTGGAAAAAAATTAACATGGAAATCATAAACGGGAATTTAATTAACAAAAATTTATTACGTATTCACTATTCCATCAAAAACAAAACACTATATTAAGCATTAGTTTCAAGATCACTTCCTAAAGAAAAAGATTTAAAGGCTGCCTATTCCAAACATGGCATCTAGAGCTGAAAAATAATGATTCTCATGTTTATGTCTTCATAGAACATAAAAAGCAGAGAAACAGGAACATGAATTTATTTTTAAAAAGTCATCTTAGATATATTTATTGCTGATTACCAAATGTTTCTAATACAAGCCCATTTTGTAAAATGTAATTTTCTTTCTTTAGATTTTCTGCATCAGTTATAATCAATCATAAATCCACAATCCAGAGATTGCTGTTAATATTTTAGTGTACTTACTTTTAGTCTCTTTGCCACGCATACAGTTACAACTTTTTAGAGCTGAAATCATAGAGTATGCACTATTTTGTATTACTTTCATTCTAATATACTTACTATTTGTTTAATAATGCTTCTTAAGTGTTTTAATGGCTGCAAAATTAATCTAGTCCAAAGGTCAGCAAACTTTTTCTCTAAAGAGCCAAATAGCAACTATTTTAGGTTTTGCAGGCCACACCATCTCAGCAACAACAGTCAACTTTGTCATCTATAATAATAAAAGCGTACTATGCTAATTAGACTGGATGTCCTTCCGGATGACCTTCCAGATGAAGACAGGGCTGCAAGGGAAGCCCAGGTCCCGGGTGCGAGAGGGAAGCCAGTGCCTGCAGCCAGGGGAAGGAAGGCCTACTCTTACATAAATTTCATGCATCGGGCCTCTAGTTGTTGTATAAAACAGCCACGGACAAAGTGCAAAGTTATAGTATGAGTGTCCAATAAAACTATTTACAAAAAAGGCAGCAGTATACTCAATAATAAAATGAAAAATAATTTGAAAATGGGGAAAAGTGACTGATAGTGGATAAAGGTCATATGAATAGGCATTCTCTAAAGAAGATATACAGGTGACTAATAAGCACAAAATAAAATGCTTAATACCATTCGCTGTCGTGGAAATACAAATAAAAACTATAATGAAATACCACTTTATACTCAGTAGGAGGGCTAAAATAAGAGACAGAAAATAACAAGCGCAGATGAGGATATGGAGAAATTGAAACCCTCATACATTGTTGGTGGGAATGTAGCACACTTTGAAAAACAGTTTGTAGTTTCTCAAAAGGTTAAACAAAGTTACAATATGACCCAGAAACTCCACTTACAGGTATACTACCAAGAAAAATGAAAACATATGTCCACACAAAAACTTGTGCACAAATGCTCATAGTAGCATTCGTCATAACGTTCCCAAAAGGTGGAAACAACTGAAAAGCCCACCAAGTGATGAACAGATAAACAAAATGTGGTATATCCATGCAATAAGCTGTTATTCTTATGAATAACTACTAATATATACTACAACGTGGATAAACCTTGAAAGCACTATGTTAAGTGAAAGAAGACAATCCCCAAAGACCACATATTGTATTATTTCATTCATATAAAAAGTTCAAAATAGGCAAATCCATAGAGATAAAATGTAGATCAGTGGTTGCCTAGAGCCAGAAGTTTTGGAGGAATGGGGAAGGGACTGATAGTGGACAAAGGTCATTAAAATGTGATGAAGGTTGCACAACTCTGTGAATACGCAGATTTTTTTCAATAAATACACAGCTGGCCCTCCATATCCCTGGGTTTCTCATCGATGATTCAGAGGGCCAAATATATGCACTGTTCCAGGCAAAAGGTAGTGAAAGAAATGGCAAAACTTTCAGAACATACCCCCTGTCATTCCAGAAACAATGTTACAATTACTACCATAACCATGAATCTTGGGACATACATCATATCCATACTTCTTCCCCCAGGGAAAAACCCTTCAGGATGGAACACAGTGGCATTAGAATATATCTTCTTTCTGCTAATCTTGGGGTTAAGGGGAATAAAAATGGAGGGAGTTAGTAACCACTTTTCACTTTTAAGAGCAATAAGGTTCCTTATTCATTTGTAGCTCCTAACTGTTTCTACCACCTAATCTTATGCCCCTTCATAGAACTTTGCTCATGCTATGTCTCTTTTCTAGCATTTCCTTTATCCCTCTCTATTTCAATATATCCATTCTTGAAGACCAGTTTTGACTTCAATCCACATGAGGTCTTCATCAGTTACCCTGGTCTACTCTATCTCCAAATGAAAATTTGCTCTCAGTACCATACAAATGATGACTTTATTTCTCTCCATTTCATGTACCTTAATTTTGTCTCCCCACAGCGCCACACACACACACAAAAAACGAATGAAAGCTAAGATAAGGTCAAAGAATCTTTATATATATCCTAGGAACATAAAACATAACAAAAATAGTAACCAAGATAGCCCTGGCTGAGTGGTTAAATTGGTTGGAGCATCGTACCATACACCAAAAAAGATTGCAGGTTCAATTCCCAGTCAGGTCAGGGCACATATCTAGGTTGAGTTCGATTCTCTCATCGGGGCACATATGGAAGGCAACCAATTGATGTTTCTCTCTTTCTCTCTCCCCTTCCACTCTCTCTAAAAGGCAAAGGTAAAATGTCCTTGGGTAAGGATTAGCAACAAAAAAAAGTGCTCTAGAAAGGTCTTCTTCCTCAAACTGCTACTAGAATAACAGGTGCTATACTAATGCTAGCTTAAGATATTATCATTCCGAAGTACCATCTCAAATGTGATGTCATTTAATCCTAACAACCTGATAAATACTATGGGTAATCATCAGATTCAAATAATTTATGTGTTTTGTCTAGTCAAGGCTATAGAGCTTAATAAATAATAGAGCTAAAGCTCACAATCAAGACTTTAAACTTTAAGTACGTCCTCTTCTTCCTGTTGTTTCAAAATTAGCATTTCAATTTATGCTGATATTCTGTAATTGTTTCTCCAAGGTGATGAATAAATATAAACACTAAGTTCTAAACTTTTTCTAAGTATAAGCCCTTTTTTAAAAATGAAATCTATGGAAGCACTCAATAGGGTAAAAAAAGTTTTGCATTCATTTTCAGGTCTTCATGAGCCCCTGATTAATAACCCTATATAAGATTATTACGTGAAGGATAGGGGTGATAACTTATGCTCTTGTCATATGCTTCCCAGTGCATAGCAGAAAGCACAGAACAAGATTAAGAAATATTGGAATGATTGTAAAAAGTCCATTTTCTTGATATTGACATTGGAAACAGTCAGGAGTTTCTATTAAGATGAACATTTTAGCAGTAATAAAAAAATGATGAAAAGAAGAAAGGACAAATGATAAACAAATATAAAGTAATTCAGCCCAACCAGTGTGGCTCAGTGGTTGAGCATTGACCTATGAACCAGGAGGTCACAGTTCAATTCCTGATCAGGGCACATGCCTGTGTTTCAGGTTCAATTCCCAGTAGGGGGCTCGCAGGAGGCAGCTAATCAATGATTCTCACTCATCACTGATCGTTTCTCTTTCCTTCTTACTTCCTCTCTGAAGTAAATAAAAATATATTATAAAAAATAAAACCATTCAGAGAGAAGGCACAAACAAACAACTGCAGAGCCTTACTGTATGCTAGGAGCTTTACTTCATATTATTTTTAGCCTAAAAATAGCCTCTAAAGTAGTTATTATCAGTCTTTTAGAAGACAAAACCACGGCTTATAAGAAGCTGATTAATTTGCCCAAAGCTTAAGGCCAATGAAAAAGCAAAGAGATAAATTCAGATCAATCTAGGATGGAAGAAATCTGGCTCTTAGCCTGGAATCGCCCAAATATTTAGCTTGACAGCATAGACTGATACAGAAAGGGGAAAAATTATGACATGAAGTTTAAAGAAAAGGGATTGGGGAATCAAAAATAGGAAAAGCACTGCAAAGAGAGGAAAGAAAGGTGGGGAGACGAAGATGAATAATCTAGATCGTGATATATCTGATAGGGAATGGGGGGAAAACAAGAACACTGGACTGAGAACAATCTAATGATAATTCTTCCTGTGTCCCTAACTAACCAGTTAATCTTTCTGGACCTTAGCTTCCTGATTTATAAAATTGTGGATGCTGGATGGCATAACAACTTAAATTTCTAAATTCTTTCACAATTTTCAAAACATTTCACAAGTATTATTTTCATTATATTTCACAGAGCAGGAATTTGGTTTTACTCACTACCGTATCCACAATACCTGGATGGTACAAAATAGGCGCAAAATACTAGCTGAATAGATGAATTTGATCCTGACAATAACCCTGTGAGGAATACAGAACAGGGTAGGTAGTATTTATGCTAATTTTACATACTAGAGGCCGGGTGCATGAACTTCGTGCGGGGGGGGGGGGGGGGGGGCGCGTGGGCGGGACACGCAGGCGGAGGTGTCCCTCAGCCCAGCCTGCACCCTCTCGCAATCCAGGGACCGCTGGCTCCTAACCGCTAACCTGCCTGCCTACCTGATCGCCCTAACCACTCGCCTGCCTGCTTGATTGCCCCTAACAGCTCACCTGCCTGCCTGATTGGCCCTACCTGCTCGCCTGCCTGCCTGCCTGGATCGCCCCTAACTGTCTCTGCCTCGGCCCCCACTGCTGCGGCTTCGTCTAGAACAGCAGTTCTCAACCTGTGGGTCGCGACCCCTTTGGGTGTTGAATGACCCTTTCACAGGGGTCGCCTAAGACCATCGGAAAACACATATATAATAACATATTGTTTTTTTGATTAATCACTATGCTTTAATTATGTTCAATTTGTAACAATGAAAATACATCCTGCATATCAGATATTTACATTACGATTCATAACAGTAGCAAAATTACAGTTATGAAGTAGCAACGAAAATAATTTTATGGTTGGGGGTCACCACAACATGAGGATCTGTATTAAAGGGTCTCGGCATTAGGAAGGTTGAGAACCACTGGTCTAGAAGGATGTCCGGAATGATGTCCAGAAGGTCGTTCGGCTGCCCCATCTAATTAGCATATTATGCTTTTATTATTATAGATGATAAATACCAACATTCAAAGAGTTTAAAATACTTGCTCACAGTTCCACAGAAAAGTGGTAGAAGAGGATGCAAACACAAGTCTTTCAATTACTAGTTCAAAGTTCTTTCCATGTCAATAATTTGCTATATTTTAAGATACTCTTAGGCAGTCAGACACAAGAATAATGAACTCTTCTTATTCCCACCCTTTTGAAGAAAAATCATTAGGATATTGTTACTACAGAAAGCAGTAAATGACCGAAAGAATACCTACCACTCACTAGTGTTACATATGTAAAATAAAGGAGATTAAACTCAATTTCTGATCTTCTTTGATTATCCTTTCTTTTCTGTGTTCCACAATGAGTCTACACCAGGGGTGGGCAAACTTTCTGACTCGAGGGCCACAATGGGTTCTTAAACTGGACCGGAGGGCCAGAACAAAAGCATGGATGGAGTGTTTGTGTGAACTAATATAAATTCAAAGTAAACATCACATAAAAGGAATTTCTTTGAGCTAATTCAGGGGTGGGCAAACTTTTTGACTCGAGGGCCACAATGGGTTCTTAAACTGGACCGGAGGGCCGGAACAAAAGCATGGATGGAGTGTTTGTGTGAACTAATATAAATTCAAAGTAAACATCATTACATAAAAGGGTACGGTCTTTTTTTTTTAGTTTTATTCATTTCAAACGGGCCGGATCCGGCCTGCGGGCTGTAGTTTGCCCACGGTCTACACTCATATTTAGAGCTGGCTACTTTGCAAATGTTTGGTGTTAAATATAAGGGAGACGTTCAAACCTATCTCAACAAGTAAGGTTATTGTTCAAGCCATAACCTTATAGCAAGCCTCCCTAAGATTGAGGAATTAACATCCCACTCTCAAGCTTAGAATCAACTGAGTTACAGAGGAAAAGTTTTGACAGAGCAGACGAGCTGGAAAAATCGCTATGTGCAGAGTGGGTTGTAGAGCCAATGAGGCCTGAAACTTTGCTAGAGGCAAAAATGACAATACTGAAGCTGTCCTACTTTGGGTACATCATGAGAAGACAGATTTCTTTGGGAAAGATAATAATGCTAGGAAAAAGAGAAGGCAGTAGAAAAAAGGAAGACCAAATATGAGGTGGATTGACTGCATAAAAGAAGGCATGAGTCTACAGGAGCTGAGTCGGAATGTTGAGGACAGGACATTGTGGATTTCACTCATTCACAGTGTTCCCAAAAGTCAGAGCCCACTCAAAGGTAAGGCAGCTAACATACATATAACAGAGATAAAAACACAGTAAGAGTCCTAGGGGAAAAAAATCTCCAAGATTCTCGAAAGTACAAGAATGTATTTCAAGAATCTAAGTGAGAAAAAAGAGGGATTGGCTAGAAAATAACTTTCAGATTTGAGTGTACTCATGGCCATGACATGCAGCCTAAGGCCTTGATGATATAGGTTAGTAAGAAAATCTCTGTGTATTGGGAAGCAAAATCTTTGATAAAAAATAAAAAAATAAAAAGACTGTAAACTCATAGAAAAACAAATCCTTTCTTTCAAAAATAAGTCATTTCTGGGTATGAAATGGCCCCCTCAAAAAATCAAGTACAAGGATATAAACCAAAATATTTTGTTATATGGGAGATACTATACAAGTGGCTGTTTCTTAAAGCAAAATCACCAAAATGCACTTCTCTCCTATAAACAAATAATAAACTGAATAGTCTCCAATAACTTATGCTCTTTTGGTTTCTTCTTTCATTAAGAGGACTTCCATTAGGTATATGCCAAAAGTAAGAAAAACTAATTTCCTCAGCACTCAAATAAAACAGAGTATCTGGGTAAGGAGGAACAAATTATCAATAAGGGGGGCGAAAGACTTTGAAACATGACTGGACCCCAGGAAGAAACAGACCTAGAGACTAAGAGAACAGGGCTTAATCAAAATAAACATTCTGTAAATGTAAAGATTAAATTTAAAGGAATAATTTAAAGGTTTTTAGGGTTCTAATTCTATAATCCAAGTTATCTATAATCTACTGTTCAACTTACCTTTTAATACAGTGGACCCTTAAACAATATGGGTTTGAATTGCACAAGCCTACTGATATGCAGATTTTTTAAAAAAACTGTACAGTACTAATAATGTATTTTCTCTGTATTATGATTTTCTTAATAACATCTCTTTTCTATAGTTTTATTGTAAAAATATCTACAATAGATAAATATGTAAATTTACCGTACATCCACAACTCCCATAGCCAATCAGGAGGGAATATGCAAATTAGCAGGACAAAGATGGTGGTGGCCACAGAGCCAGCTGGAGCGGGCTGGAGGCTTGGGTCGCCTGGGCCGGCCACTGAAGGAGAGGCCTCTGGCAACCCAAGCTTCCTGTCTGCCCTGGCCGACCGCTGAAGGAGGGGCCTGTGGGCGGCGGCCACGGAGCCAGCTTGAGCGTGCAGGAGGCTTGGGTCGCCTGGGCCGGCCACTGAAGGAGAGGCCTCTGGCAACCCAAGCTTCCTGTCTGCCCTGGCCGACCGCTGAAGGAGGGGCCTGTGGGCGGCGGCCACGGAGCCAGCTTGAGCGTGCAGGAGGCTTGGGTCGCCTGGGCCGGCCACTGAAGGAGAGGCCTCTGGCAACCCAAGCTTCCTGTCTGCCCTGGCCGACCGCTGAAGGAGGGGCCTGTGGGCGGCGGCCACAGAGTAGGCCAGAACGAGCAGGAGGCTTGGGTAGCCCCTGGGGACAGAGGAAGCTTGGCTTCCTCCATCGCTGGGGGCAACCCAAGCTTCCTGCCCAAACTGGCCAGCTGCTGAAGGAGGGGCCTGTGGGCAGCGGCCAAGGAGCCAACCCGAGTGTGCAGGAGGCTTGGGTCGCCTGGGCCAGCCGCCGAGAGAGGGGCCTGCAAACAGCCCTCAGCCCCTCACCCAAGCTGGCCAGGCACCCCAGCAGGGACCCACACCCTGAAGGGGGCGTGGCCAGCCTAAAAATGGCTCTCAGTCCCTCACCCAGGCTGGCCACGCCCCCATGCACAAATTTCGTGCACGGGGCCACTAGTCCTATCTACAGGGGGGGGAAAGTTGGGGCGAGCAGGCAGGCACGGGGGGCAGTTGGGGGCAAGCAAGCCGGCATGCAGAGTGGTTAGGGGCAATCAGGCAGATGAATGGTTAGGAGCCAGCAGTCCCGGATTGCGAGAGGGATGTCCGACTGCAGGGATTGGGCCTAAACCGGCAGTCGGACATCCCCCGAGGGGTCCCAGATTGGAGAGGGTGCAGGCCAGGCTGAGGGACACCCCCGCCCCTGCATGAATTTCACGCACCGGGCCACTAGTAATATATAACAAACAAAACATGTGTCAATTGACTGCTTGTTATTGGTAAGGCTTACAGGTTGGGGGAGTCAAGTCACATGCGAATTTTCAACTGTGCAGGGGTCAGCATGCCTAACCCCCAAGTTATTAAAGGGTCAACTATAATTAATTTTCCCCTCCTACTTAAGTTATTTCACTATTGGTACGAACAACATAAATTTTTCAGCAAAAAAAAAAAAAAAAAAAATGCAGTGACCTTACCTAGTAGCAAACTGAATGAGTGCATTTTGAAGAGTCTGTCTAATTTCAAGAAGAAAAGATTCATCATCACTTAGTGTATAATACCAATACTGGACATAATCCCTCAAGGAAAACTGGATAACCTAAAACAAGAATATTGGGGGAAAAATACAACTATTTAGGATTTTAAAAATAACAGTGGCAAACTAAAACCTAAAGGATTATTTGCCAATTGGTAATTATTCTCTATACACTAAATTGTGGTGGTAAATAACTGCTTTTATTTTAAAAGCATCAATATGCCAAAAACTATTTCAAAAATTTTAAAATTATTTTGGTATCCCAATTCCTAAGTTTCCCAAATTTTTTTTAATTAGCTATCTATGGCCAAGTCCACTCCAAATTCACAAAGACGGTGCCTGCAAAAAAAGTAAACTTTCAATGTTATTATATAATGAAGAGTTTTAATCAGTTTGATTTAATAAGATGAAAAGTAATGCCAATGGACCCTAATTCTCCAAAAAAAAAACCACAATTTTTCCAAGATTATATCTTCAGATTCCTTTCAAATTACAAAAACGACATAGTTCACTTAATTCTAACACCTTCTATACTGCCAGCAGTATTAAGTTAGCCAATAAATAGCACATAATACAACTTAATTTATAATGTTTTTGTAATTCAGATAAACTAAACATGGGTTTATCTATCAAATGACTGTTAGAATTTTAAGATACACATTACTTATAATAATCATGTAATTTTAAAAAATCAGTGAAAAATATTTGGGGGGAGAATATTTTTAATTCTAACTTTTTTTAAAAACATTTAATCACCTTTATTTGTTTATTGTTTGTTTGTCTTTGTTAATCCTCACCTGAGGATATTTTCCCATGGATTTTTAGAGAGAATGGAAGAGAGAAGGAAAGACAGAAATATCGATGTGAGAGAAACACATCAATTCGTTGCCTCCTGCAGGAGCCCTGACGAGGGCCAGGGCTGGGGAGGAGCCTGCAACCAAGGTACATGCCCTTGACCAGAATCGAACCCGGGACCCTTTGGTGTGCAGGCTGATCTCCATCCACTGAGCCAAACCGGCTGGGGCAAACTTAGAGTCTTTTTTTTTGTTAATCCTCATCTGAGGACATTTTCTCATTGATTTTTAGAGTGTGGAAGGGAGAGAGAGAGGGAGAGAGAGAAACATCAATGTGAGACACACACATCGATTGGTTGCCTCCCGCACAGGCCCCAACCAGGGCTGAGGACTGAGCCTGCAACCGAGGCACATGCCCTTGACTGGAATCGAACCTGTGACCCTTCAGTCCGCAGGCCAATGCTCTATCCACTGAGCCAAACCAGTCAGTGCTTAATTCTAACTTTTGAATGTTGTTGAATCGAAGAAAGTAAATGCACTTTACCAAGTAATAAAACTAGTAGGGAATTGTGTCTGATTTACCAAAGCAGTAAGTTTGTTCATTAGCTAAAGATTACACTTTAACTATAAAATAACTAAAAACATTATCAAATATGTCAGTAAAAACTTTTTTTCTAAATGCAAAATCAATCAAAAGGCTTACTATTAAATACAGTAGCTCATTATAAATTAGTTCATAAATAAGGCAGCATCTTTAAATTTAGAACCAAGGGTAGAATTATATTTCTAGCATGTTACATAAATAGCAAAATTATTTTCAAAAGAAATACACCTAGCACACAATATATGGAATTCAAATACCACATACTAAAACTCACTTGCTGGAGAGGTTCATCAATTATATTGGCACCAGTTAATCTTCTATCGATCTTTATAGTCCCGGCTTCACGTTTCATTTCTTCTAAACACTTAAAGGAAACCATCACATCTTACTGCATAGTTTCTTGATTTAAAATCTCTGTGGTTTACTTCGAACTGAATATTCATTGTAACTTTCCTGTCATTATCTTCAAGTACATAAATAACCTTATTTCTTGATACTCTAGTAAAAACAAAACACTACTTCTCAAGTTAGCAAAACTACTAACCAAAAATAAAAATCTATTCTTAATTTCAAAAATGTAATAAAATCTGAAAACATTATTTAGAATGTGAGAAAACTGAAAATATACAGAGATAATGTTGACATATTTCAATGAAACTTTAAACCATAAATTAGTTTAACTGAGTTAAATTATTAATTTTCCTCTTCCCTTTTTCCCCTCCCAGCCCAAAACAGTTGGCAACAATATCCTTTAAGTTGATTTTACTTAGGGATGATTTTTTAACAACTAAAGAAAAGTAATTTGTTCATTTCTCTGTAGTCTTCAGAAAGATCAGTTGTCTGGAAACAAGATGAAAAGTAGTGGTTCACTCTTCAATTAAAAATACAAACCAAAGCCTACTTATATATATTTACTAGAGGCCCAGTGCATAAATTCGTGCACGGGTGGGATCCTTTGGCCTAACCGGAGATTGGGGTCGGCTACCAGGGGGAGGGACCGCGGTTCGATGGCCGGCCACAGGAGGTTGGCTGTGGGAGTGCACTGACCACCAGGGTGAGATCCTGCGTTGAGCGTCTGCCTTCTGGTGGTCAGTGCACGTCATAGCAACTGGTCGAATGGTGGTTTGTTTGCTTAGGCTGAGCTCCCCCCTGTCAAACACAGAGCCGCAGGGCAATCAGGGGATTGGGGAGCTCCCCCCTATCAGGCACAGAGGAGGGCTGATCAGGGGGTTGGGGTGCCTTCCCCTGTCACGAACAGAGTAGGGCGGATAGGGAGGTTGTGGCCCCGCCCCCTGTCACACACAGAGCCGCAGGGCAATCAGGGGATTGGGGAGCTCCCCCCTATCAGGCACAGAGGAGGGCTGATCAGGGGGTTGGGGTGCCTTCCCCTGTCACGAACAGAGTAGGGCGGATAGGGAGGTTGTGGCCCCGCCCCCTGTCACTCACAGAGCCACAGGGCGATCAGGGGGTTTGGGCGCTGCCCCCTGTCACACACAGAGCCGCAGGGCAATCAGGGGATTGGGGAGCTCCCCCCTATCAGGCACAGAGGAGGGCTGATCAGGGGGTTGGGGTGCCTTCCCCTGTCACGAACAGAGTAGGGCGGATAGGGAGGTTGTGGCCCCGCCCCCTGTCACTCACAGAGCCACAGGGCGATCATGGGGTTTGGGCGCAGCCCCCTGTATCACACAGAGCCGCAGGGCGATCAGGGGGTTTGGGCGCTGCCCCCTGTCACGCTGATCCCGGTGCCGGGAGCCTCGCTGCTCCGCTGATCCCGGTGCTGGGAGGCATATTACCCTTTTACTATATAGGATAGAGGCCTGGTGCATGGGTAGGGGCTGGCTGGTTTGCCCTGAAGGGTGTCCTGGATCAGGGTGGGGGTCCCCACTGGGGTGCCTGGTCAGTCTGGGTGAGGGGCTGAGGGCTGTTTTCAGCTGGTCACACACTCTTCAGGGTGTGGGTCCCCACTGGGGTGCCTGGCCAGTCTGGGTGAGGGGCTGAGGGCTGTTTTCAGCTGGTCACACACTCTTCAGGGTGTGGGTCCCCACTGGGGTGCCTGGCCAGTCTGGGTGAGGGGCTGAGGGCTGTTTTCAGCTGGTCACACACTCTTCAGGGTGTGGGTCCCCACTGGGGTGCCTGGCCAGTCTGGGTGAGGGGCTGAGGGCTGTTTTCCGGCTGGCGAGTGACTGAAGCTTCCAACCGCTCCTTGTTTTCTTCTCTTTTTTTTTTTTTTTTTTTGGGCCAGCTTTAGCTCTGGGGCCTTGCTGCTGAAAACATAGATACAATGTTGCGGTCCGAGCCCGGCTGAATGGAAGCCCTTTTCTGGGGTTTTGTTTAGCTTCTTATTTGCAACATAGTATATAGTTGCTTAGAGTTGCAACTGAGAGGCTGGCAAGTTAGGCGGGGAACGTTGGAGTCTGCAGCAAGCAAGCCTCCCTGCTCGCTTCAGTGCCTGGCTGCCGGCCGCCATCTTGGCTGACAGTTAATTTGCATATACTCACTGATTAGCCAATGAAAAGGGTAGCGGTCGTACGCCAATTACCATGTTTCTCTTTTATTAGTGTAGATAGATGTATATATTTATACATATAAAACATACGGTTCATGTTTATAAAACCTCTAAGAATTTTTCATAAAACATGCTTATAAAGCATTTTAGAAAAAGCAAATCAAAATCACTATTTTTTAGACCATCTACTAAAATATATTATGAATACCAGTCTTGACTATGATATATTACTGTTTGGGATCTTACTTTTTAATTGATTTTTAGAGAGAGTTGAAGGGGAAGGGAGGGAGAAAGACAAACATCAATGTGAGAAGGAAATATCAGTTGGCTGCCTCCAGCACACCCCCCAGAGGTAATGGAGCCTGCAACCTTGGCATGTGACCTGACAGGGGATTGAATCAACCTTTCAGTGCTTGGAATGATGCCCAACCACAGGGGCCAAGGCTGGGATCTTAATTATAAAATATTCCCATCTTCTATTTATCACTCAAATGAATGGAAACTACAAATGGCTGAGAATTGATTCAAAAAAAGAAAAGGTTCATTTCCTCAGAAAGATTTGTGAGCAAACTCAAAGTACACATTAACAGGAGTCATAAAGGAGGACAAAAAAGTTTCAGATTATTTTAAAAGTTACAGTATTAGAAAAAATTATTAATATGAAAATCAGTGGGATAGGGTTATTTCAGTAATGTAAAATAATACTTTATATATTACTTTCTCTGCATCTCCTACATCTTAGCACAAATTGAACAAAATAATAATTGTAAAGTTAAATTCCTAGCAGCAGCTCCAGACCAATTGTCTCTCTTTATAAAAGGTGAAACCATCCCCATCCTACAATAAAAATTGAGACAATGCAAAACTGAAGCCTATCTATCTTACTCAAATCCAATTTTATTTATATGACATGAGAGGCCTATTGCACGAATTTGTGCACCAGTGGGGTCCCTTGGCCCGGCCTGAGGTATTGGGCCGAAACTGGCTCTCTGACATCCCCCGAGGCATCCCAGATTGCGAGAGGGCACAGGCCAGGATTTTAGGATTTTAAAAATAACAGTGGCAAACTAAAACCTAAAGGATTATTTGCCAATTGGTAATTGCACAATCGGGGCTGGGGAGGGACGCGGGAGGTTGGCCAGCAGGGGAGGGACTGCAGGAGGGCTCCAGAGAATGTCCGGCCTGTCTTGCTTAGTTCCAATCAGCCAGACCCCAGCAGCAAGCTAACCTACTGGTCAGAGCGTCTGCCCCCTGGTGGTCAGTGCATGTCATAGCAACTAGTCGACTGGTCATCTGTTTGCCCCCTGGTGGTCAGTGCACGTCATAGCGAGTGGTTGAGCGGCCCTAGCATATCATTAGCATATTATGCTTTGATTGGTTGAACGGACAATCGAATGACTAGACACTTAGCATATTAGGCTTTTATTATATAGGATTGAAAAAAGAATTTAAAAAAGAACATTCAAGATGATATAAAATTGGCCCTAACTTATTAAAATTATAAATAATGCATAGCCTAATTGCAAACTACAGTTTTCAAGTGAGTTAAATAAAAAGTATACCCTTTCTCCCTCTGGTTCCTTTGTTATTTATTTCATTCAAAACATTATATTCATTGACACAAATCATATATGTGATACTTTTAAAGTCTAGTTTAAGGATAGAAGAAAACACTCCAATTTTCTGTTTTTCCCCAAATTTGTATTCGTAGTTTTAACATCTGACAAAGTTTAAAAGGTAACTTGTTAAAATGCATTTTTCTAGGCACAATCAGAAAGTCTCCCATAAATTTATAATGAATATGAATGAATTATAGAAAAATCTGCTAAGCCATAAATGGATGATCACATTTGTAGTTATCATTATGTAGAAGAGGACTGAGGTTTCACATTCCTTTACACTATTTACCTTAGGAATTCCAGTTGATGTTGGAGGAAGAAATGAGTGTTCACACTGCTCTAGGTACTTCTCTGAGTTTGTTTTTCCAAACAGAAGAGTAACCACAAAACCCCTGAAAAAAATTTAATTATAGATATGAAAACAAAATTTTACTATAATCTAACACATCTATTACCAAATATTTTTTCAGATTTAATAGGTGGCTTATCATTCACTAAAATATCAGTTTGTGACTTTGACAAGGCAAGGAATTGACAGATTTTGCTATGCTCTGAAATTTAAATTAACTATCAACATTTGTAAATTTACACAATAATGCCTTTCCAAGTTTTCATCCAGAATAAAAAAATAAAAAATCATAAAAAAATCTCAGGCAACATTTCAAACTGTAGGAAAATCAGCCCTCCTTAAATAAGTAGGCTAGCTAATAACCAAAGACAAAAACAAATGAGATCTAAATCAATAGTTAAAACACATGCTGTATTGCTAATTAACATGAGATTTAATAACTTCTCACTATGACTACAACACAAAGGCTACATGTAAAATAGTGACCCAATTTATTATTTATTTAAATAAGCCCGGAATTAATAAAGGAAAATTAAACTCAAGTTAAACTCAAGTATTGACTAAATGCTATCAATATTTTCTATATTTAAAATTTACCAATTAACTCTAAGCACTACTAAGTAGACAGAAATTCCATCAGGAGGAAAACTAAATTTTAATTTTGTAATAATCATACAATAATCTTACAGTGATTCAAAGATTGTAGGGACAAGAAGGGAACAGTGAAAAATCATATATAGGCAGCTTCAACTACTGAAGATTCTCAAGGTTCTCTGCTTTTTGTGGCTACCTGTTACTTCACTGCGCTTCAGTACTGGCATCACAAAAGCAGGGGGGAAAGTGGAAAACACAAATAAAATAACATCAGCTTATGTCATCAATTCTGTTTTTGTTTCATTTTAAAAGGCTGGTCTCAGAATTACCAGTAAATTTCATCTGTGTTGTATCTGATGTTAATATTAAGATTCACATTGGCTCTGTATTTCAGTTTTACCTGGTTATAAGCACAGTTACAGACACTATATAAAGTAAACAATGTACTTCTAAAAACATCATCTTGGAACAGACTAATAAAATATAAACCTTTGCACAGAGTATGAAATCAGGGAAGTAGGCTAAGGAAAAGTCTGATCTTACAAAGAACCTAATAGCTTTAGCACTGAGGTTAAGTAAAAACAGGTAGAACAAATGATTGCATAACCAAACAAACATAATAGAATGCCATTAAATAACCTATAATACAGTATAAATGGTATGCCAAAGTAACAATCAAAAACAAAACAAATTCATCAGTGCTTTTCTTTCCAAAAGTATTCTTATAACTAGAAAATAAGGGATTAGCTTTAACTATATGCAAAATATATACATTTTCAACATTATAAATAAACTGCAGAACTTAAAAACTTAAGTGTTATTAGCAAAAAATAAAAAAGTGGTTTTCACAGAAAAATTTATTAATTCCTCTCGTTTGCATTTTAAGTAAAAAAAGAACAAAAATGTATTTTTTAAAACTTACACAATAAACCTACTATAATTAAGAAATTATTTTAATTATATGAAATGTTTTTACTTGACATTGTTATTTGAAAGCATATTTTTGCTTTTAAAATTCATAGCCATTAAACTATACTAAGTTAAAGAAGGGACAATATTCTTCATAACTACCGCCAAAATAAGAAAGACTTCCTTCGGGAATTATGGTACCCACTGCCCATAACTGAATAACCTAGAAGTGCATAGTTAACAAATCTCGTTCTGAGAGGATTGCTAATATGTAAGTAGAAGTCCCCTATTGTGGCAGTGAGTTTCACTGGGATCTGAAACAGAACATCAATTTATGTAACTTGAAATTTCACACCCTACCATGTGACTTAATATTATCTAAAGAGTTTTTAGTGGCTCTCCCACACTTTCCAATGTCCCATCTTATCTAAAAACTAGAGGCCCAGTGCACGAAATTCATGCACAGGTAGGGTCCCTAGGCCTGGCCAGTGATCAGGGCCGATCTGTGGGGTGACCGGCAGGGCGATTGGGGGGCCCCTGCTGGCACCCACCTTGGCCGAACTGGTGCCACCTGCTTGCCAGCCCTGCCCCCCACCACTGCCACCAGTCGCCTCCCTCTGCAAGGCGACTGGCAGGGCGATGGGGCGGGGGGGGGGAGGCCCCTGCTGGCACCCGCCTTGGCTGGCCTGGGGCCTGCGGGCTGAAGGCAGCTCCTGTGTTGAGCGTCTGCCCCCTGGTGGTAAGTGTGTATCATAGTGACCAGTTGTTCCGCCATTTGGTCAATTTGCATATTAGGCTTTTATTATATAGGATGTTTACATACTTTACAAGTATCCAAAAATGTTTTTGAAAATTATTCCTTAAAAAATTAGCAGATGCAAAGAGGAAACAGCAGAGGCTCCCGTGACTTTGAAATGAATGCACTCATTACCCTTTTCTCTTTCCCAAATTTTATATAAAATAGTTTAGTCAAAAAGAAGTAATTCTCCACCTCTCCATCTTCCAAGGGTTCCTAGGGATCCTACCTTCCTCTATAAACCTAAAATTTCCTTCTTCTCTGAAGTATTGGAAAATCCTTCTCCTTCACTTTTGCCAAGCACTTATTCAATTAGTGAAATAGAAGAAATCTCTTCTTTCAAAGAAACACCTCAAGACAATCTCCTTTCAAATAAGGAAAAGCAGTTATAACCCTACACGGGAAAGGTGCAACCATGCAGCTCTGGCCTTAGCTTACGATTAAGGAATGTAATTTAGAAGCCAAATGGCTACAGATCTATAGTCTTCAATCATCTTTATAATCAGTAAAGATATTCAGGACTCCATTTATCTGATTCCTATCACTTATTTCTTAATTGTTCAATACACCGTTATAGTATCTAAGCAATTCTAATAAAAATACTAAAACTAAAATAAAAAATAATTTTATGAATAGTCCTTTAATTCTCACTTGTTCAACAGTCAATGGTGCACTCCCTATAAAAATGGCTATGCATTACTTTCAAACCCATATCCTGAAAGAGGTAATAGGTAACTGATATATTCAGAAGCCACTCTTTTAGTGTCTTATACATTCTTTCAGGCCACAGTTTATATATGCTATTCAATTCAGTGAAGTCCGTTAAACCTATAACTCCTCCAAATTTGGGGGTTTCAAAATATATTTTAAAAGAACTCATAGGTACTTATTTCACAAATAATTACAGAAATGTATCATCTATATATATATATGTGTGTGTATATATATGTATATATATGTATATATGTATATACATATATATACACACACACACATATGCACACATATGTGTTAACAACAAAATGCACATTTCAGCTAAGCTGATTAGAATACCTAAAACAAGAATCTCTCATGTATACACTCTCTTACATGTCTGATATCAAATGTTCTGCATGGGAAGCTATACAAAATCATGACTGAAACCTCTCTCGTAAAGGTTTATCAAGGCAAGGTAAAAAGTATAAACTGCAAACCAAATAACCATGAAGAAAAAAACTGCAAATTCAGGTGTTTGAATTTTCTTAACAAAAGAAAAACAATTAACATTGTTAGAAGTCTAATCAATAACACAATTATCTCCATGTAAAATTTGATGTGTTATCAATATAACTTACTTATTTTGTTACTATTATAATAAAGTAATTTCAACCTTAAAGGAGTAATAAAACCAAAAGGAATTTTTAAAAATCGTAAAAATTTTCCTTTATCACAAAGAAGTTTGTATCAACTATTTTATTTTTGAAGATGACTAACCATATTTCTGGCACAAATAATGACCATTATCATCTTATTTCTATAAATGTGTCTATTTTATTTTTAAACTTTGGTAAAAACAATTTGGAAAAATAGCATTCATAATAAACCATACTTCCGTTTCTCTTGGTTATTTTTTTCAATTTTGAAAAACAGAACATGACATATGAATTGCAAAATTATAACTGATTATACTTACCCACCCACAAAGCAGAGGATATAAAATGCCAAATAAAATATTACAAAGGGTCCAAAGGTTATTAGAGAAAGGACAACGCCAAGGCTTCCCCATCCCCATATGGACAGACTGGTCTGAAATAAAGCAAACAAAAAAAAGTTTTTAAAAATAAATATGAATTATAAAGGAACCAACAAAACTTTTTTATAGTTTTAAATTTCTCCTTTTGTACATTTATAGTACTGTTTTAATTACTGTTAAAATATTTACTTTTGAAAGTGTTAAGTACAATGTTGGACATTTATCTCCAAGAAATGATATACAAAACCTGAATGTAGGAAGAGATTTATTCATAGAACATCAGTAATGATTTTTTTAAAATCTAGTGAAAATGTAAAGGTACAAAAATAAATAGTTATACACATTGTTAAATAATATGCTGGGATGAGAAATGATAAAGTATTTATAAAAACATTTGTGTATTTTTATATGCAAAAGCATATGTAAAATGTAGACTAAATTTGTGCTTATTTTCAATGCTTCATTTCAAAGCTAAGTTGAAATATAACTATAGTATAACTTATTTTTTAAATTAACATTTCCAGGTAAGAAATCTGTCTCTCACTGAAAATTGTGCTATTTTCAATTCAAACTGTGTGTAGAAATTTGTAAAATTATAATCACTAAACTTCCAACTTCCACTTAGCAAAATTTATCATGAGCGCAACAAAACATCTCCAAAAATTATCCGTAATTAAAAAAACAACAAAAAACCCTATTTCATTTAGAATCCAATAAAAATACTTTTGTTGAAGGCAAACTGGATTTTAGCAATTTAAGTCATTATGAATAAATACATGTATTCAATTCAACAAGCTATATCCATCTGCCTTGCACTGTGAGGTATACAGGGAAGCATTTGTCTCTTTCCATCAAGGAGCACAGAGAAGACTGTCTTATAGGAATGAAACAATTAGACACTGAACCAAAAGAAAATAATACAAAGCATTATAAGATGCTAAACTGAACAAAATTAATGACCAAAAAACTATGGAATAGACAGTAAGTGCTGTGAATTATGAGAGAAAGGACAGTTGTACTAGTATTTATTCATTTTCATTCATTCATTCACAATCATTGAATGCTTCCTATGTGCTGGGGAAACCAGTGCATAAAACATATCCTGGTAAGGCTACATTCAATAAGGGGAGAAAGATGAGCAGACCCTCATTAATTTTTTAAAAAGCAAAGCAACATTATTTACACGAGGTTTGACTGCTCTCATGCTCCTACTCTATATCCTACAGTAGTCTCCATGAGAATCTGGATGTAATTTCTTGCTACCTGGAACTACTTTGCAGTGATTACTTGGTTGCAGTCCAAGCACTGCCATTTGGTCTGAGCCTGGATATGTCCTAGACCTGCATCTCCCACCTCTGGGGTTAGATGGGAAAATTTTCCCAGAGGATTATAAGGTACCATCACATCATTCATTGGCACTGAGTAATTTTGTAGCTGGAATTGGGCCCTGTATTGTGGTCTTGCAATTATTAGTCCATATGCAGCCAAAATGCCTAATCCAGAAGTCTGGTCTGTTAGAAAGGGAAACAGAAAGTGACCTCCTTTGTGCTATAGGAGTTCCAGAAAAGGGGAATCTGATTACCTTGTAGTGGGATCCCCTTGACGGTGTTTTTCAAAGCTTTTCTTACCAGTGTTTCTAAACATGTTGCACTTTCTTCACAGGCATATCATTTTGACGTGTTTTTCCCCCCCAATCTTCTGGAAAAAGGGAATGGAGGCAGAAGTGGGTTGGGACAGTTAGGGCTCTACCATCCTCCACTCTGGGTGTAGGATATATACATATCTTTTTAAGTTTACACACCAGAAAGGGAAAAAAGACAAATAAGTAAATAACTATATATTCTATTAGACAGAGATAAGCATTATAGTGAAAAATAAAGCAACTTTATCTGGTTGATCTAAGAAGCTCTCAAAGATTAGATGATACATAAACAGAAATCTTAGACAGGATTTAAAGAGAATTTATAATATTGATTCTTCCTATTTTTCCATTTATGTCACTCAGTGTTTTGGTTTTTTGTTTTTGTTTTTTTTTTTACTTTTTCTATATAGACTGGTACCACAGTACTGCCAGATGTCCAACTATGGGAAACAGATGCTATTTCCCAGGATTCACTCAAAGTCTTATCCATGGACTTCCCTGAAAAGAGTTCTTGTCAACTCTCAGGAAAGCAGAAATGAGACTATTCACCTACCTCCTTCAGTGAGACTTCATCTAATAGTAGCAATATTACTCTTTCTTTACAGTTAAGATTTATGCTTGCTAGTCCGTTTTTTCAAAATTAAACAACTAATTAAGGATAAATTTTGATATATTCAAAGGTCTTAAAAATAAAACCAAGCAAAGTGGCTATCTCTGGGGATAAAGAAAGAGCGCTTGCAATGGGAGGACAACACCTGGGGGCTTTTCAAATACTCATAGTATTCTGCTTCTTAACCAGGTGTTTGCTTTTTAACCAGTTAACTGCCATAGTATTTTGAATTTAATTAAAAAAGGTTCGCCGCTTGCATCTATAGACGCTTATGGTAGTTAACTGGTTAAACTACATAAATGTTTTGTTCTTCTATTTGAATCATACCTTCCACAATTAAAAAACTTATCAAAAAAGAACCACAATTAAGTTAATATGGGGAAGATTATTTAATGCAACAATTAGTTAATATGGAGATGCTCAACTGTCTAAAAATTCCCTTTCAGAATCTTATAAGTATGTTATGCACTTGAAAACAGTGGCAAATTCACCGAAAACAAACTCTTATTCATTCGCTGAACAAATATTTGTAAATACCTACCATGGTAGTGATTTAACAGTAAACAAAACAGACATTACTGTCACATTTCTTTTAAATCTTGAGACAACCCTTTCCTTAAGTAAGTTTGAGAGAAATTTTCATATTCTAGAGACTAATAAAATTAAACAAATCCAATCAAGCAAGTTTGGTGCTCATTTGCTCAGGTAACCTGCTCATTGAAACATCAGAATAGGGAACTGTTCAAAAATAAGCTTTATGTTATTCTTAGTGTTCCCACCTATCTATATATATAAAAGCCTAAGTGACTGTTACGACCGGTTTACCGGTCACTATGACGATGCACTGACCACCCGGGAACAGATGCTCAATGCAGGAGCTGCACCCTGCTTGTCAGTGCGCTCTTACAGCCAACCTCTCACGGTCCTTCCCCCCTGGCCGACTGGTCTCGATTGGCCCCGATCGGCCCCGATCACCGGCCAGGCCGAGGGACCCCACCCATGCATGAATTCGTGCACCAGCCGAATATATAGTATATCTAGTATATCTATACCAGGGGTCCTCAAACTACGGCCCACGGGCCACATGCAAATACAAATATTGTATTTGTTCCCGTTTTGTTTTTTTACTTCAAAATAAGATATGTGCAGTGTGCATAGGAATTTGTTCATAGTTTTTTTTTAAACTATAGTCCGGCCCTCCAACGGTCTGAGGGACAGTGAACTGGCCCCCTGTTTAAAAAGTTTGAGGACCCCTGATCTATACTAATAAAAGGGTAATATGCTAATTAGAGCAGACATCTTCCAGACGTCCATCTGGGCATCCATCTGGACAAAGGAGAGGCAGGCCGCAGCTCAGGCAGCCACAGCGGCTGTGAGGGCCTGGGCTCAGGCAGCCATGGTGGCCGGCAGTGGCAGCAGCAGCGGGGTTATGGGGGCAGCGGTGCCTTCCCCGATTGGCCAGGTCGCCTTCCGCAGAGGGAGGCCAGACTGCGGCTTAGGCCGGGGGCGAGGCAGAGGTGGTTAGGGGTGATCAGGCCGGCAGGGGAGCAAGTTAGGGGCAATCAGGCCGGCAAGGGGGCAAGTTAGGGGAGATCAGGCTGGCAGGGGGGCAACGTAGGGGCAAACTCTTTTCAGGCCCACAGGGGGGCAAGTTAGGGGCAATACCTCCAGGATTGGGCCTCCATAAATGGTCTAGTCCAGCCGTGGGCAAACTACGGCCCGCGGGCCGGATCCGTCCTGTTTGAAATGAATAAAACTAAAAAAAAAAAAGCCCGTACCCTTTTATGTAATGATGTTTACTTTGAATTTATATTAGTTCACACAAACACTCCATCCATGCTTTTGTTCTGGCCCTCCGGTCCAGTTTAAGAACCCATTGTGGCCCTCGAGTCAAAAAGTTTGCCCACCCCTGGCCTAAACCGACAGTCGACATCCCCCGAGGGGTCCCAGATTGGAGAGGGTGCAGGCTGGGCTGAGGGACCCCCTACCTCCGTGCACGAATTTCATGCACCAGGCCTCTAGTATGTATATAACTGCCTGAAATTATAATCTTATTTGGTGAAATTAAGAAAAACATTTGCCTTGCCCCCAAGCATGTCAAACTCGTGGCCAGCAGGTGCATGCCTCATTTATTTAAATGCTTGCCTGGTTTGGCTCAGTAGATAAGAGTGTTGGCCTTCAGACTAAAGGGTCCTGGGTTCAATGCCAGTCAAGGGCACATGCCCGGTTGTGGGTTCAATCCCCAGTAAGGGGCATGCAGGAGGCAGCCTATCAATGATTCTCTCTCATCATTGATGTTTCTATCTATCTCTCTCTCTCCCTTCCTCTCTGAAATGAATAAAAATATATTTAAAAAAAAACATGTCTTGCCGAAACCGGTTTGGCTCAGTGGATAGAGCGTCCCGGGTTCGATTCCGGTCGGGGGCGTGTGCCTGGGTTGCGGGCACATCCCCAGTGGGGGATGTGCAGGAGGCGGCTGATCAATGTTTCTCTCTCATCGATGTTTCTGACTCTCTGTCTCTCTCCCTTCCTCTCTGTGAAAAATCAATAAAATATATTTTTTTAAAAAAAATGTCTTAATACCATTTAAAAAGCTTAAGTTATAATTATTTCCTCAGATAATACAGGATAAAATTTAGGACAATTTGGTACTATATCAGAAACCTTTTACAAATTCAAACAGGTATTACTCCAGGAGCTGACTTAAAATGAAAGCCAAAATAAAAAAAACCAAAACAGGAATAAATCTACATTACAATGATTTACATTAAAGTAATTCTTGATAGATTACCATTTTCTTCTCTAAATATAATACTTAATACTGAAATATCCACACTGGCAGGTGTTCTAGATTCACTGACTACCCAACTGTGAGTTGGAAGAAACCTTCAACATCATCTAAGGCAGAAGTTCTCAAACTTTTAGGTTTTTAAATGCAGATTTTGCTCCAGGATGTCTAGGGTGGGGTCTGTGACTCTTCCATTCTAACAAGCTACCAGTACTGTTTAGAACTAAGGAAAACGACATACTTAAACTCTCCCCAAATTAACCTCTAGGTCTACGAAACTGTATTCACAATTCTGTACCCCAAAAAGCTATAAAAACTAAAATTGTACCAAGCATTCTACATATCTTATTCTCATTTACTTCTCAAAACTTAAGAAGAAATAAAGTTAGTATAGCATAGTGCTCAAAAAGTATGGACTCTGGAGTTAGAGTTATCAGAGTACAAATCTCACCTTTGATATTTATTAGCCGTGTAGCCACTGTATGCCTTTATTTGCTCACCTCTGTCATGTGGTTGTGTGGGTAGTAAACGAGTCCATGATGCAATGATCAATGTTAGGCTAATTACTATTATTATTCTTAGCTTAACGAGAAATTAAGATACATATAAAAATGCAGGTCTTTACCCAGCTGTTAAAAGTACGCTGGCCCTGGCTAGGTAAACCAGTTGATTTGAGTATTGTCTGGATGTGCCAAGGTTTCGGGTTTGATCTCCAGTCAGGGTACATACAAGAATCAACCAATGAATGCATAAAGGGGTAGAACAACAAATTGATGTCTGTCTCTCTCTCTCCCCCTCCCTCCCTTTGTCTCCCCAATGCTCTCTCCCTTACTCTCTCTCAAATAGATAGATAGATAGATAGATAGATAGATAGATAGATAGATAGATAAATTTTTTTTAAAGCATCCTTTTGATATAGCCTAAATCCCCATGATCCATCATAGGCTTCATCTACTTGGTGTCAGAGCCTAGAAAAGTTACCTTTAGTTTCGTAATTCAAACACATGAAATAAGGCCACTGCATACAAATTTTTAAAAGTATAAGAGCTTTGCCCTGGCTGGTTTGGCTCAGTGGATAGAGCATCAGCAGACTGAAGGGTCCCACGTTTGATTCCAGTCAAGGCAAGGGCACGTGCCTGGGTTGCGGGCTCGATCCCCAGTCGGGAGCATGCAGGAGGCAGCGGATCGATGATTCTCTCTCATAATTGATGTTTCTATCTCTCTCTCTTTCCCTTCCTCTCTGAAATCAATAAAAAATATTTGAAAAAAAATAGCATATATTTGCTTAGTAAAAGCAGTGGGTTTTAATTACTAGTTAATAAGATATACTTTAATCATGCAAAAGTCTTATTTTCCACTTAGCATATAATTTTTATTTCTATATTAAGCTGTTACCAAATTTACTACTTTACTATTTATCTTATCCTGACCAAAAATATATTGAAAAATTTTTAATTCTTCATTCAAAGGTGATTTCAAAGCCTATTTGCATAACTAAGGTAGCTCTTGAAGACAGTATTATACTTCAAATAGCTTGCTTTAATTTTAAAAGAAAATTAAATTTGTTGTACATTGTTGAGTGATGTCTGATGTTCTTCTCATTTTCCAAGTTTATAAGTTCAAAAAAATTGAGTTACATGTCAAATTAATAAAATGAGTTAATCAATTTATTCTTAAAACAAATTTGAATCAGTTTAACAATTATAAATTTCTAGGCTCAGATACAGTTTATACTCTAATCTAGGCTGAGTGGTTTCATTGTGAAACTCATTTTGATTCTCTATGCATGAACTTCTAATGTATAAATAAATAAGAGAAGTTTGCTTAGGTAATTTATAAGGTCCCTTTTCACTTTTCTAAATTTATAACAATTCTTATACACTAAAAAAAATGACATCTATCAGTCGTTGCTTAGAAATCTGAAACTGAATTAAAAATGTTCCTAAAAAGCATGTAGTGTAAAAGTAAAGAAATAGTAAAGGCTTTGTTAGGTACAGCAGTGTCAAACTCTCACAAGCAGTATGTCAGAGTGAGCAGAGCTATGCTATGCTAAACTGACCAAGCCTTGACACTCCAGTCTCTGCCTGCTGGTGTCAAAACAGATGGGCCTCTAACCACTTCAGCCTGGAACTCTGGGCCTCTCCATGGGTCTTGAAGATCCAACCACCTTCACAATCAATCCAAATCCCTTGACAAAGAGAAGAGTACAAGGCTAGGACTTTCAATGAAGTTCAACCCATTAAGGTCTATCAACCACTATGGGATTGCTGAAACTATTTTCCAGGCTAATTCTGAACCCAATATGCCCTGTTATCTTTGGTCACCCCAAGAGCTAAATTTATTAGTCTTCTCCTGTACTCTAATCACTATACTGTTCTTGTTTTTCCTCCTCTAACTTTCCACTGTTTCCATCCCTACCAAAGCTTCCCTCTAGGTTTACTCTGTTCCATAAAAAACAAACACATTAGTATCCTCAAATTTTTCAGTTTGCTTTAAGTAAAAGCTGCTTCTCCTGCAATCCTCTCAACTTCATGATGCAGGATCACAGTCCCAAATATAGCTCCCAGCCAGTTTCCTGTAAAAAGTCCTCCATGTGCAATTCCTACACAGTAGAACTACCTGGGAGCATTTTAAAATCCCACTGCCCAGGTTACACTCCATACAAAGTAAATCAGAATAGCTGGGGATGGGAACTAACCACTAGAATTCCCACTGTGCAGCAAAGTTAGAATGGAGCATTAGTAGTGTGTAAAGTTCTCCAGGTAAATCCAATATGCAGTCATTGTGTAAACCACTGATCTCCAAAGGACTCAAAACTCTTGACATGTGGCACACAACATTCTTCTCTATCCCGAGTACTACATACCTTGAATTACTTGAACATATATAAGGGTAATACATCCAACAGTCTATTTATAATATCATAAAGCATTTTGCCTCCACCATCTTTCATGCAATTCCACTTTAGGCACTATAGACCACACTCTAACTTCATCACCACCTTATATTCTTTTGAATGAGAAGTTGGAAAATTAAAATATTTTTTCCCTGACCACAATCTTCCAGTTCTACATTAGTCACACCAACTGCCTCTATTTTTCATATACATTCACAGTTGTAGACACTAGATCAGGGGTGGGCAACCCCTGGCACGCGTGCCAAACATGGCACACCAGTAACTTTTGCTGGCACGAAAAACCCTCTCTTATAATCTTCCATTTACAATTTTTTTCTTAATATTGACTTTTTTATTTTTCAATAAATTTATTTCAGATATCAGTGTAGGATAAATTCAGTGTAGATGCATCTTAGATAATTTTACATAACAAGTTATCTTAAAGACCATAGACATGGATTGACGAGAGAGGGGAAGAGCAATTTCTATGCCTCTGCCTTAACTCTCCCTGCCTTCCTAGATTTGACCAGTGTTTTGGTTTCATCTACATACGCTTGTGAATCTTTGTTCTCAGTGATGAATTTGTTAAGTCTCGCAATAGGAGTAGCCTGGCGGATGAAAGTAGTAGCTCGTGCATATCTCTGAAGGTCACGAAATATAAACCTGATGTAAAATCTCTGTCATCAGTGATGCAGCAGCAAAAGTCCCACTGATAATATCAAATGGAGTCATAAAGTTTTCTGTCGGACTATCAGTGTACATGTATACATTAAAAAATAAATGTATTTTTCATCATCATATACTGTGTTTTTGTCGCTCGAATGAATTTTATTATTTCTTCAAGGTTCTTCACATACGTACACCTTAAGAGATATCAAGTAGGCGTAACATGTTCTCAAAAAATTAGGGTTGGCACGCAGAAGAATTTTGAGTCAGAGATTTTGTTGGTTTTGGCACGCACTCACAAAAAGGTTGCCTACCCCTGCACTAGATTCTTCTACTTTCTCCTTACTTTACCCACTTCTACTAGTATATTCACTTCCCTATTGAGACTGGACTCCATGGATTTCATCACTGCCAATATCCTCATTTATCGCATTATATTGTAATTGCCTGTTTATTTTCCTGCATATACTATATGCCATAAGTCACATGAGGACATAAATTGTATATGCTTTGTTCAATGGTGTATTCTTAGTACCAAGTATAACATATGACACATACAGTAAGTATTATTGAATACACAGATCTTTGGAATCATCATCTAAATCATCGGTTCTCAACCTGTGGATTGCCAACCTGTGGGTCGCAACCCCTTTGGGGGTCGAACGACCCTTTCACAAGGGTCACCTAAGACCATTGGAAAACACTTATATAATTACATGTTGTTTTGTGATTAATCACTATGCTTTAATTATGTTCAATTTGTAACAATGAAAATACATCCTGCATATCAGATATTTACATTACGATTCATAACAGTAGCAAAATTACAGTTATGAAGTAGCAACGAAAATAATTTTATGGTTGGGGTTCACCACAACATGAGGAACTGTATTAAAGGGTCGCAGCAATAGGAAGGTTGAGAACCACTGATCTAAATCAATGTTATATAAATCGAGATTTTTTTTCCCAGTGAGAATCTTCACCAGTTTATCTTCCTTTCTGATCATTAATTAACTGGCATCTTAACACTCAAGTTCCACATGCCCTTAGTCTGTGTCAAATCAACTCACTGAGCAACTACTATTCACAGGACAGAGGGATGAGGAGAAGAGTATGAAATATAATAAATAAAAACTATTGTAAAAGTTAAGTAAACAATTGAGAAACTTATCAAAGTAGGAAAAGCTAATTCATATCACTATCTTTAAGAGTAATTTTTTAAATTGAATGAAAATTCTCTCATATGTGTTTAAAAAAGAATGGTATGGAAGTACCCAGACTGTTTTTAAAATGTAGAAAGCAAATCATACTTTTTTACTTTTCACTAAATACACTTCTGCACTGATCTGCTTTTCAAGAAGCTTGTAATATTTTTAAGAAAAACTATTAAAAATACTTTATTATTTTTATGTATTTATTTTTAAATATATTTTTATTGATTTCAGAGAGGAAGGGAGAAGGAGAAATAGATAGAAACATCAATGAAGAGAGAAAATTATAGATAATCTGCCTCTTGCACACCCCACACTGGGGTCAAGCCCACAATCCAGGCATGTGCCCTGACTAGGAATCGAACCATGACCTCCTGGTTGACACTCAACCAGTGAGCCACACCAGCTCGACTATTTTTTTTAAGATATATTTTTATTGATTTCAGAGAGAGTGGAAGGGGAAGGGACAGGGAGAGAGAGATAGAATCATGGATGAGAGAAAAACATCCATAGGTTGCCTCCTGCATGCCCACCCTCCCTATTGGGGATCCAGCCTATAACCCTGGCATGTACCCTGACCAGTTACAAACCTGGGTTGCTAGCTCAATCCCCAGTAGGGGATGTGCAGGAGCAACCAATCAATGATTCTCTCTCATCATTGATGTTTCTATCTCTCTCCTAGGTAGGTACAGGTCATCGGAGTGGAAAGCCCCAGGTGCCTAGCAATGGATAATCAATTATAGAGTGGGACCTTGCCTCCTGGGTAACTTTTCCTCCCCTAGCATATCCCTGGTCCTGAGGTTTGAACCCCCTGATCTTTCCTCCCTAGAGATAACATCTATGCCTCAGTTGTATTTCAGCTCCACGCCCAGA
This sequence comes from Myotis brandtii, assembly GCF_000412655.1. Taxonomy (NCBI): domain Eukaryota; kingdom Metazoa; phylum Chordata; class Mammalia; order Chiroptera; family Vespertilionidae; genus Myotis; species Myotis brandtii. Next base: position 4,650,699 of record NW_005364372.1, on the reverse strand, counting down.
TAAGCAACAATACCAGCCAAGGCTGACATCAGGACCAGCTCCACTGAATAATGTCCCCTCTGCCCTGGTGCCTGCCAATCAATCAGACCACAACCCTGAATGGACACACCTGGAAAACTGCTGAATATGTATTCTATTGAGACCTTCCCCTGGCACCTCCCCTAAAATTTCTGCTCTTAAAATCCTTAGGATGGAGGACCCAGTGCATTCCTTCTCTCTCCCGGAGTATGCCCTTGCTTTTCCCTTTCTTTTCCCACCCCTTCCCCCCTAGGTACATTACCATTAGCTTCCTCACTTCCAAGCTCCAAGGGCCCTTCCTTTACTTCTAGCCTATACTAGGAATTACTTTTTCTACTTCTATAATTCACCAAATAAATGTTCTCTTACAGTTTGGGTCTGGACTTTGAATTCTTTCCTAGCCAGAACCCAAATACCTAGGTTGCTGAACCCAGGTTTGGTCTGACCCCCCACCAGTCAGACAAGGGGTGCCATTCCCACCACCTACAACACTCTTACTCTGCTTTTACCAGGACTAGAATATTCCAACAGTTTAAGTGTTGAGCACTTAGGTACTATTAGCCAAGAAAAAGCATCAGATGTTAGTAAGTAAAATAACACTGGATATAAAAATAGCTGATTTTATTAATAGTTGCAAACTGATTAAACACCCTGAGAAAAATTCTGAGAACAAAATGTCATCACAAACTCAAGAAGAGAAATCAAGAACAAATTCTAAACTACAATATTATGATTTAAAGAAATACTGGAGAACAAATAAGACCTTAAAATCAGACCTTTAGTTCCCAAAATTTATGTGATAACTAAAATGAGATGAAATTTTACTTCATACTTAACTCCTTCATTAAAATTGTACAACTTCAATCAGTTCTATAATTTCCAAGCCTGAAATTATAATAGTGAATCTAAAAGCCATTCTCCACACATGCATGTTGTCACACAACTCTAGCCTGAAAATAAAAGTCACAATACAAAGAATCACATACTCATGTGCCAAAGCACAGCCAGGCTAAAAATAGCCCCAGGGTTCCAGGAGCAAAGGAATTCAGGATTAAATAGAGTAACATCCAAGGAGTCTTTCAACAATGCAGGGCTAAGGTCAAAAGCAAAGCAGCATTCACCTTAGGGATTTCACAGAGGCATCAGAATAAAAAGGTCCCTCAGGAAACTGGAGAAACAGTGTAATAAGCCCACAACTGTGAATTACTCCACTTGATATATATAAGTCTCTGGAACGAATTTAAAGATGATTAGAACAATTTAATTTTCACAGTTGAACAGAGAAATTACTACTGAAGTTTTCCAGCTCACATTATTTCTAAATATGCAATGGGATTATGGATGTCGCTGAAATGACCTAATAATGCAACATTGAGAGGCATTTTAGTGGAGAGATTGTGGTAGCAGCTGCACTCCTTAAAAATGTGCCTCCAAATTTTCCAACTTGTTGAAATCCATGACCAAATTTTTACTCATACTTGCAACTTTCAAAATAGCATTAAAGGTTACAAACTGTTGCCCTGACTGGTTTGGCTCAGTGGATGGAGGGTCAGCCTGCGGACTGAAGGGTCCTGGGTTCGATTCCGGTCAAGGGCACATGCCCAGGTTGAGGGCTCGATCTCCAGTGGGGGACGTGCAGGAGGCAGCCACTCGATGATTCTCTCTCATCAGGGATATTTCTATCTCTCTCTCCCTCTCCCTTTCTCTCTGAAATCAATAAAAATATATTTTTTTAAAAAAGGTTACAAACTGTGAAACATTCAACAAAGTGCCACAAAAATCAGCAATATTATTATAAACAAAGCTTTCAGTTTATCTAGTTTAGGAATACATTTTTAAGTGGTACACATGAAATCATAATAAAATTTAAACAGTACAAGATACAAGACAAAATCCAAGTTGTTCTTGCATTTATAATTGGTTATATAATAACATCAACCTAATCAGATTTTTTCCTATAGAAAAATTAAGAGAGACTTCCATTCTAACTAAAAGTTTGATATTCAACTTTTCTGTCAATTTGTTTTTGTGTTTTGTGATCCCAAACACATTATTAAACCACAGTGCACTACTAAAAAATGTCTAAAGGACACTGATAATAAATAATCCCTGAAGGGTAATTAATGTGATAGTTTAAATTTACCATAGACAATGTTTGTCTTGGTAATTTTTCACTTTTACCTTAAATTTACTACAGAAAATACTCAACGTTCATTCAACAGATAATGAGTGAGGACTACTAAGCATGCAACTCTGTTCCAGGCACTGGAAATACAACTTGTAAGCCCCATCTTCAGGAGTTAACATTCAAATTGGGAAGAAGTGAAAAATAAGCAAATAAATGAAAGGTGGGTCGGGACCAAGTATTACTTTCACCAGGAAAAATGGAACTCAGCTGGGTTTTTTTCAGTAAAATTTGGTAGACCTCTTAAGATTTAAAAATCTTTTTAGGAAAAAAAATAATGATAAATTCACAGATTTTCTTCTCTGTTCTCACTTTTTCTTTCATGCCACACTGTGAATTGGGGCACATACAGACAGCAGAGGTGGGCTGACTCCAGTTTTAAGAAGAAGCTCATCTCAAAGCGGCCATCTCATCCAAACTGGTAGCTTTACCTGTAGTTATATAACTAATACAAGTAATTACCTTTTAATTACATTCTCCAACCTTTTCTTCCTCTTCATTTTTCACCTTTTAATTATGCTATTTGTTTTACTCTGAGAAAAGACCTCAACTCTTTAGTAGAATGATGGCCAAACTGGCACAATTTACCTGAGGGCAGGTTTTAGGTCTGACTCACCACTTCAGCAGCAGAACTTAGCATGTGCCTACCACACAGTAGGTGTGTTTGTGTTTGGTGACCAAATTAATGCACACAAATTAATGTCCAGTACAAGTCATAACCAAAGCCTTATAAAAATTATCCTGAACAACAGCTTCTCCTTTTAAGAATGGTACCGGGATTTTTAGGATTACCAGGACTGGTTAAAAATAAATGATTTCCTACAAATATTTCTCAATATATGCACACAAATCATTGCTAACATTCAAATAAGTAACCTTCTACAAAATATTTTTTGGAATTTCCCTTTCAGAAATTCTTTGGCATCAGTTTACCAACCATACAATACACTACCCTCATTATTAGTTTGCAGGACATGCTCTCAGTCTATTTTTTTTCCCACTTCTTTTTGAAGTCTATTCCCTGCCTCCAGAGGTAGGCAGTTAGACAGACATGAGCAGAGCAAGGACCAATGGGCTAGGTACCGAAAGTCACTAGGGTGGAAAGCCCCAGGTGCCCAGTAAGGACTATCAATTGTAGGTGGGACCTCACCCCCAGGTGACTTTTCCTCCCCTAGCATATCATTGGACTTGTGGTTTGGATCCTCTGACCTTCCTTCGCTAGAGATAATATCTAGGCCTCGGTTGTATTTCAGGTCCAGGCCCAGATAAGCAACAAAACCAGCCGAGGCTGACCTCAGGACCCTGGTGCCAGCCAATCAATGAGTGGAGACCACAACCCTGAAAGGACACACCTGGAAAACTGCTGAATATTCTATTAGGATCTTCTCCTGGGACCGACCCTAAAATCTCCACCTTTCAAACCATTAGGACAAGGACCCAGTGTGCTCTCCTTCCCTGGAATACACCAGTGCCTTTTTCTTTCCCTCTCCCTTTCCCCTTATCATTCCCCCACCCGCTTCCTGCCCCAGACAGGTTACCATTAGGTTCCTCACTCCCAAGCTCCAAGGGCCCATACTTTACCTCTATAACTTGATTCCTAAGCTCATTTATTTTAGGAATTACTTCTATTGCCATTCCTGAGGCCTACAACACCTCCCCTGTAATTACACCAATGGTCAAGGCACACCTTTTTCCTGGGATCCATCCACAACTGAGAAGCTAGCAAGCCATAAAACTAGACAGAACCTAGGACTTGAATTCACATTAGTACAAGGCATATAGAGAAAAACCTGATGTACTAACCACTGATATTTGTATAATGATTGACAGTTTACAAAGAATTATATACCCTATTTCATTTTATTTGATCTTCACAACAATGAGAGTGCAGCTTAGAAAGGTGTTATTATTATTCCAATTTTACACAGAAGGAAACTAAGGCTCAAAGTTCAAACAACTTCCCCAATGTCACATCATAAATAAGTGAAGTTGGGACTCATCCTTATAATGTTTAACATACAGATCATTTGTGTGTTACCTTCCTACTATGGCAGGCAGTATATGTTGATAGATATAAGTATGCATTACTATGAATCCAGTTTATTTACTCAATTTCAACCACTTTTTAAAAAATGGTATGTTAAGAGCTGTCCACTTGCTTTAATTCAAAGTTCCCTCTCCTCACAACATTTTCTAGCTCTTAACATCCTTTGAATGCCAATGGACCTAAGGTGTTTTCCTTGTTGGGGGTGTGTGTGTGTGCGATGTGTGTGTGAGAGAGAGAGAGAGAGATTGTGTCCAAGTCCAGAGTGTGTGTGTGTAAGAGAGAGAGAGAGAGATTGTGTCCAAGTCCAGAGTGTGTGTGTGTGTGAGAGATTGTGTCCAAGTCCAGAGTGTGTGTGTGTAAGAGAGAGAGAGAGAGATTGTGTCCAAGTCCAGAGTGTGTGTGTGTGTGAGAGAGAGAGAGATTGTGTCCAAGTCCAGAGCCCCTTCCTTGATGAACAACTCTTCAAAACTCAGGATTTCCTAAAATAAAATACAAGAAATTCTGTAACTCTCCATGTTAGTCAGAGTTTGCCAAAACCAGTAAGTTAAACAACTTGTGCAACATAATGCAAATTCTCTCACCATCTTTGAAAGTAAATAACCTATCAAAAGCTCTGAGCTTCTCCAGACAAGAAATCTATTTAACTTCTTTCAGGCAAATATATTCCAAATTTATTTGAACCACAAAATTTTACCCCCTTAACAACTATTAAACTAGTACTTCTACAAGTGCTGCAGTTTAACCCTCATACAAGGACTTGCCTGTGGTTCCCTGTCTTTGGACACATAAGAAAAATAAAATAAATAAAAGTGCTGCCGTTTATACCTTTTCCCATCTGTATCATATTTGTTAACCACAAAATCAAGAATTAGTGCTAATATATAAAAATCACTAAATCTGATAGAAGTTATTTAACATTAACTAATGTCCCACATTTGCACACAAGCCAAACCATTAAGTTTAAATAACTACTATTTTTATTCACTATTTTTAAAAGCACAAGGCAAGTGTCAATAGGCTGGTAATTGGTTTTTATGCAAAACCAACCTCCAGTGCATGAGTACAAATTTAGCATGTTTTCCTACGTCTTCTATACCTTCATTCTCTGTAATAATAAATGCTCAGAATAACCCTAATAGCTTTTGAAACATTAAAACATAGTTTAGTGTGTTTAACAAAACTCACTGATAAATATTTTATTATATTCAATGTTGTGAAAATTAGGATGAAACAAATTATCAGGTAAATATCCCATAGCTAACTAATTCTGATATGTGGAAGTTAACTCTTACTTTAAAAATGGGGATGAGGGGTTAGAAGGTGAGTGGGGATTAAACAAATAACTTTCAAGTATACTGTGACAAATTTTTTGTCAAATGTCATAGGAGTACCATTAAGAGTAAGAAGTCCTAACAGGGGCAAAGACAGTAGGGGAGGAAATTTTAACAGACATTAAAAAAAGGGGGGGCGCGGCAAGATGACCTTTTGGAGCTGTATTTTCAATTCACACTAATCTATCATATTTTTTTAAAATATATTTTACTGATTTTTTACAGAGAAGAAGGGAGAGGGATAGAGAGTTAGAAACATCAATGAGCAAGAAACATCGATTAGCTGCCTCCTGCACTCCCCCTACTGGGGATGTGCCCGCAGCCAAGGTACATGCCCTTGACCAGAATGGAACCTGGGACCCTTCAGTCAGCAGGCCAACGCTCTATCCACTGAGCCAAACCAGTTAGGGCTAATCTATCATATTTTCAAGTTTCAAAGTTCATTGTACATATTTGCTCAATTGACTAATTTTCTCTTTTAACTTAATAGCCCTTAATCACTTGCATGGTTTCTCATTTCTGAAAAGGTTTCAGAGATCAATTCTGACAAAAAGCAAAACTGTGGTTTCATATAAATGTTTATCACTATGTTATTATTTGTCTACATACTTGGAATCCCCACCTTGGTTAAAAAGAAAAACAACTAAAAATAGTAAACTGCTGATTATCAGCCACAAAAATTTAATGATGCATTCCATACTGAGCACAAAAACACCACACAATTTGGAATAAGAGTACTTAGGTGTGACTGCTGGCTTCACCACTTGCTACAAGCAAGCCACTTTAAACTCTCAATCTTGGTCTTCTAATCGGGCTAATGGAGATAATATCACCTACTTTGATGTCAAAATGTAAAAGAACCAAGCAGATGGTACAATCTGAGCACAGTATATGCTTGTTGAACATAAGAATCTTTCAAAATATAGTTTTTAATTATACATTTTAATATCTAACATAAATTAAATCACACCTCCTAAAATTTGCTTATCTAAAGATAGCAGTAAAAAGGAGTCCCACAGTACTAATTTTTTAGTAACTAACAAGGAGTAAAATTTTTATATCTGAAATGTTTCAAAATAGGACTATTCCTGAGCCTTGTTCAAACAAACAAAAAAAAGCTAGAAGTAAAGCAAAAAGTTTTTCTCAAGTAATGATAACTTTCCAGTTTATCTACTGACCATATTCAGACAAGGAAGGAGCCTATTTTAAAACCTATCAAAAGAGCTGAAAACTACTCATTGAGAGACATCAGAGTTCCGTACTGAGTCAGGTAATGGGATTCTAGTTTCACCTTGGCCACTAGTAATTGCTTGACCTTGGACAAGTGTCTGGACTTCAGTTTTATAATCTATAAAATGACTACTAACACCATAGATAAGATCCAAGTACCATTTACTCTAGACCTCACTTAGAGAGCCACTCCAGTGTAGTGGTCAGCAGACTTCGCACAGACTGCCAGCGCTGGAACCCTGGCACTGCCCCTTAGAAGCTATGCCCCGTACACACAAGGCACTATAGTGCATCTTACCACTATCACTGACTTACTGCTTAAAATATATCGCTGAACAAAATTATTTTAAAATAAAAAGCTCAGAAAGTTCAATCTTTCCAAATCAAGACACTATTTTACTAGCAAACGCAATGAGTTCATGTGCTAACCTAAGCCAACTTTAATCAAAAAGGTTATCTCATAAAAGATCGTACATTAGAGACAACAGTGAAAACTTAGAAGGCTAATTATTCCCACCAAAATATCACACTGAAGGTAAAAACAGAACTTCTGCTACTTCTAAGGTGTTTTTTCTAACCTGATACTGCTAATGACAATGGAAGCTTATGCTATACCAAAATCTTCGGGAATGAAATAAACAGACTCCGGGAATGAAAAATCTGTGGAATTTAGAAATACAGAGTGAACTACAAACTACTAGAAATGAGTAGCTCACGAATTAAAATCAACCAGCAAGTATTTCATAAACAAATCATATGCCAGGGTCTGTGCACAGATTAAGTACCAATAACCACCAAAGTAGGAAGTTCCTCGAGTCAGCCAAGTTGGAAAGGCAAGTTAAGTCCTTTACTGTCCAGTTCTCACACACCCTGTACCAATATTTTTATTTTCCTTTTTGGGCCCAAATAAAAATACTTCCCGTTACCCATTTCAATCGTTTCCTGCCCTCAGTTCGGCCCCCAAAGATGCCCTAACTAGTCCCCTTGGGCTGACCCTGGCATCCTCACAACTCAGACGCTTTGAAGGTATTTCCTTACCAGTGGTTCTCAACCTCCTGGCCCTTTAAATACAGTTCCTCATGTTGTGACCCCCAACCATAAAATTATTTTCGTTGCTACTTCATAACTGTAATGTTGCTACTGTTACGAATCGTAATGTAAATATCTGATATGCAGGATGGTCTTAGGCGACCCCTGTGAAAGGGTCGTTCGACAGCCAAAGGGGTCGCGACCCACAGGTTGAGAACCGCTGCAAAACCCCCAAGCTCGGGAATTCTCTCCCGCGACGCCCACACCAGCACGTGCCCTGCACACAGCTGTGTCCACTGTCCAGGACCTGGTCACGCCAACGGCGTCCTGAACGTACTGCTGCTGGTTAAAGGCAAACTCGACTTCTCCAAAAAGTCTGCTTTCTGCCACGGACACTGGGCGCCAGGAGGGGAAGCCGGCTGGCTGGCGAGAGCTGCCCGTTTCCCGTCCGGGTCCGAGGAAAGGGTTCCCGAGGGCGAGAGAGCCACCCAGAGGGTGGAGGTGCGGCAGAACTTTCTCGTTCCCACGGTCCGAGCGAGCGAGCGGCGCCCGGGGGCGGG
>NW_005364372.1:4626836-4641230 GCF_000412655.1 Myotis brandtii | reverse complement strand
GTCGAAAAACTTCCCCTGCGCATGGCCCTGGGCGGCGACCGAGGAGCGCGCGGGGGGTCCGGCTCCCTCCACGGCCCGAGGCTTCAGTGTGACCCGAAACTTCTCCCGGCTCCGCCACGCTCTCCTGAACTTGGACCGAAACTTTCCTGTGTCCTTCCCAGCCCTCGGCGAGCGCGCTGCTGGGGTGCGCGGCAGGTCGTGGAAGTGATACGGCCGTATCATCTTCACCCGGATCCCCACGGTCGCCGATCAGGGGATTGGCCAGCACCTGCCCGACCATGGGGGCTTGGAGACCTCTGGAAGAAAAGTTAAAGCCGCTTTTGTTTCCTACCAGCCGTCTCCACAGCCTCCCTGGCTTCTGCACCGGATGTTTTTGAGTTCCCAGGGCGAGCCGATTTCAGCAGGTGTCATCGTGAGCATTCCCACCTGCCGCGGGGCTGGACTCTGGAGCGCTGTGTGCCCAGGAGCCCCTCCATCTGGACCTGCCTCTGGCTGCGATGTGTGTGGTTGACCTGGACCTGCTGCCCGAGCGTGTCACCCGATTGTGGAGACCGTTTTTCCCAGGAACTGGGAAGTACATGTCCAGAGTTGGTCTGTAGAACCTTTCCAGGCCCGATTTGCAAGGGATGCACAGGGCATTTGGCAAAACTCAGGCCGGGTGGTTCCTTCCCCTGCGCCAGCGTCTCCCCACCTCAGTCCCCCTTCCTTGATACTAGTGCTACTGGGAAAGCGAAATTGACTTAACACACGGCTGTCATCGCTATGCTGTTGTGCCCTCACCAAGGAAACAAAATGGTTCTGTAGTGAGCCAGAAATTAAAGGAAAGTCCTGATTTTACTTTATTCTACTAATTGAGGACTAGCAGGTTTTGTTGTTTTGCTCTACATCCGATACATAAGTTCCATACTTCTGGGCCAGCAAGATGCTGGCCTCTGCAACACAGTAAAATGTGTTAGTGGTAAAATGTGACAGAGTAAAACCATGAATAGGAAATTGGATTGGAAAATACTACCTGGATTAAGATATTAAGGGAAACCAAGAGACACTAGAGACAACAGGAACCTGGAAAAAGATACTCTTCCAACCTGTAAATAAAACAGAGCAGAAGGCGCATTAATATTTAAGTTCCTAGCTAGTGAATTAAAACTGTAATTTAGGTGTCTGACCTAATATTTAATTTTCTACATGTTTTTCCAATTCCACAAGCAAGGCATTTTCACTTATTTTAAGGGTGATCTAGACACAACTTGAGGTTTAGACCAACCTGTAACATGACATGGATATGCATTTAGAAGTGTGTCTGTGGACCTTAGATCAAGCCAAAATCATCGGCTCCCAGCTTTTTCCGCCAGAGTCCTTTCTGTGACCTAAAAAACATTCCTACCGAGTTCCTACAGTCACCTCTCTGACCTCATTTCTACTAAGCACTTTGTTCCAGCACCTTGCTCCTAGAACAACAGGGAATCCTCTTGCCCTGGGGTCTTTGCACTGACTATATTCTCTTTATCTGGAAAGATCTTTCCACTAGGTTACCCTCATGGCTAGCTCCCTCACTTCTGCCCCATCTTTGCTCAAATGTCACCCTTTTCAAGGAAGCCTGCTCTGACCATCTCATTTAAAATGCTACCCCTCCCCAGCGTACTCCCTTCAGTTGTTGTTTTTTCTTAGCACTTACACCTTCTAACATAAATACTCTTTTTCTTATTGTCCGTTTTCCTTCCATTGGAATGTTAAGTTCCTGAGGTCAGGATTTTTCTGTTTTGTTCAAAGATATTTCCTCAGCACCTTTCTACAATTCAAGAATAGTGCAATGGCACATAGTAGACAATAAATATTTCTTAAATGAATGGGTAAATCACTTCCTAAAAGATCCCAAAAAGAAAAGACCTAATTAATATTGATTTTTTTAAAAATCCTAATGTTGAAAGGTTAATTTTTTTAAAAAATTTGTCATTGCATGTTCTTATCTTGCAATTATGGGGGAATTACTTTTATTGTCACTAAGAATGCTGGAGAAAAGTTTATGTCATTTGTTACCTATACCTTTCCCTTCACCTTATACACTGCATATATTTTCAGTGGTGGTAATAGGAGTGGGAGATAATAAAGATAAAATATGTTAAAAACAAACCTATTTTAAGCACGCATCAAAGATATTTGCTAGCAAGGGAAGCAACAAAGTGAATAAGGAATGTCATTTCAGAGAGTTATGGAAATTTAGGAGTTACATAGTTGGGAAAGAATGCTCACAGAAACAGCTTTTTTTATAAAAAAAAAAAAGTAAGCACCTAATTTGGTACAGATTGCAGTTTTATTCTATGTGGTCTTAAAAACATATCAGTTATAGAGGAAACCTGAGACAGGCTGATTTGAGATGCTGGATTCTTTGGCTGTCAATCAGAAATTTAAAACAAAACAAAACAATCCATCTTAAAGAAACACATGATAAGGATACATCTGTGTCTATCATTGCAAAAGGTTTGATTCTCCAACAGAGTGTCCAATCTGTCCAATTAACACAGGAAAGGATGACAAAAGAGGTCAAGGGCAGTGGACAGAGCATCGGCCTGTGGACTGAAGGGTCCCAGGTTCAATTCTGGTCAAGGGCACATACCTCAGCTGCAGGCTCAATTCCCAGCCCTGGCCAGGGCCTTGCAGGAGGCAACCCATTGATGTGTCTCTCTCACATTGATGTTTCTCTCTCTGTGTCTCTCCCCCTCCCTTCCACTTTCTGGAAATCAAAGGAAAAAAATCCTCACTCAGGTGAGGATTAACAAAGAGGTCGGGGCAAAGATCAACTGTCTGATGCTTTCAAATAGGTCACTGCCAGTGATTTCTAAACCTCCAAAGAACAATTTACAATGTCCAGTTTGCTAATTTTTTAGTTTTAAAACAAAAGAATTCTACATAGTGTCACAAATTTGCTATAACTCATTTTGAGAAACTGGAAAAGTGTAGAATCAACCTTCCAAGCAAATTGCATCTATCAAACAATTGTCACATTTAATATTTTGATTTCTTAAACCACATTATTAATCCACTTTCTCATAATGCAGAGTCATTTACCACCTCTACTGAACACTGAGCATTAAGTAGTAGGATGCATTCAATAACAAGGTCCAGTATCAAAGCCAGTGAATCAGTATTGAAGTAATGCATTGCCAACAGAGGAGACACTGTCTGAGAACAGACAACAGCAGGATATCCCGATTCTTTGTTATTGCTTTAGTAGGGCAACAGTAAGCAGAAATCTCAGGGCATTTATGTGTGATCTGATATCTAGCTTCAAATAGCCCAGCATGCACTTTTTTCTTGTATTTTTTGAGGAAATACTGAGGCAAGTTAAGCCTAAAAGACACAGACAAATAATATGAAGCTTTGCTAACAGCAGATGCAGCCATAATAATAATGTTCACAAGTGTCTTCAATAATAGCTCCACAACGATACCAAGATCTAAAGCAAAGGGACCATATTATTTATATATATACATATACATATGTAGAGGTCTGTAGTATATTTCAAAAGTATTACTAAATCACTGGCAACCTCAGTCAATAGTTTATAAAATATTATTACACCACAAAAATTAGACCTAGAGCACTTTTCAAACATTTAATTCTCAATTATGAATATTATTTTTCAATACCTATTATGCTCCAGGTGCATATATTTAATAATTGACAAAGACCATCACAGTAGATGTTACCCTCAGAGGCCATGAGAGGTTTAGTAACTTGCCCCAGTTTACCTATCAAGGATACATACTGTCAACATGATTTATCACTCTTGATGTTTCCTTAGACCACCTGGCTGAGGTAGTGTTTGCCAGGTTTCTCCACTGCAAACTTACTCTTTTTTCTTCCTTTCCATATTATACTCCTTGGAAGGAATTCACTTTGTGCAGCCCACACTTAACGATCAGGGATTTATGCTCCTCCTCCTTGAGGGTAATCTACATTAATTATTTGGAATTATTTTGCATAGGAAATTTTTCTTTTTTCCATTTTATGGATTCAATAATTTGTTTATATGAGTGTGGACTTATAGATATTTATTTTATACTAGAGGCCCGGTGCATGAAATTCGTGCACTGGGGGGGGGGGGTCCCTCAGCCCACCGTGCCCTCTCACAGTCCGGGAGCCCTCGGGGGATGTCCAACTGCTGCAGAGGTGGGAGAGGCTCCTGCCACCGCTGCTGCGCTTGCCAGCCGTGAGCCCGGCTCAGGGCTTCTGGCTGAGCGGCACTGACCACCAGGGGGCAACTCCTGCTTTGAGCGTCTTCCCCCTGGTGGTCAGTGCGCATCATAGCGACTGGTCTTTCTGCAGTTCGGTTGATTTGCATATTAGCCTTTTATTATATAGGATTTGGGGTTAAATCCAGTACTGTTTTATTTTGTTACTCAAATTGTCCCAGCTGTGGACATTGGGAGCTCTTTCAGTTGTCCTATATTTTTAAAATATCCATCAATGTGAGGTGGTTTTTTGTTTGTTTTGGTTTTTGAGCACTTCCTTACTTTCTGGTAATACATCATGCCCCAATCCTAGAATCAACCATTTCTCTAGGGCACTTTGGTTGTTTTATTGGAGAACCAGTGGCCCGGTGCATGGATTCATGCACATTGAAAGGAAATTAGTTAGAAGAAATATTTTAATATTGCTATTTGCCACTTCTCTATAATAGAAGTGTCAGAGATGAAATAAAATTAGTAAAATGAATATGAAAATAATATATACATTTATTAATAAATAATAACAACATGATATAACAACAAAGACATGATCAAAAACAACAAAAAATAATATAAAAACAACATTGATAAAAACAATGACTGATAGATTAAACTTATTCTGATATCTTCCTGTATATCACATTAAGAGTAAAAACACTTTCAGAGTGCTCGACTAATTTCCCTTGTGATGAAGTATTTACAACTTTAATTTTAACGTCACACACCCTTCAAACTTGAGAGAAAGCAACATATACTGACCATGTCTGAAAACAGGTTCAGGTAGGAATATTCCTACTCTCTCTAGAGTTTTTCTTGTGATTTATTAATAGTCATTGCAAATGCTGGCATCATGGGAAACTGTCTTGGAATTAATTTAAATGGGAGGCCAGTGTAAGACAGGGAGAAATCAATTCTTGGAATCAGAATAACCTCTCCACCCACAGATCCTGTTAATACTTCAGCATTGATTATGTTAGGTCACAATCTTTTGTGCCAATAGTTGGTCTTTAGACATATTCTGTCAATGACGACACTTTCTTTCAGCTTCAGAATTTCAACAAAAACAACCAAATTCATGACCGACAATGACAAATTGAAACACATGTGTGCGATTGGCACCAGCAAGAGCTTTATATGTATCATGCATGAATGAGTCAATGTTCATTTTTAAACTAGAGGCCCGGTGCACAGATTCATGCACCAGTGGGTTCCCTTGACCTGGCCTGTGGGGATCTGGCCGAAACTGGCTCTCTGACATCCCCTGAGGGGTCCAGGATTGTGAGAGGGCGGTTCTCAAGTGATGCACCCTGGAATCGGGCTCCCTCCTCTCTGGTTCTGGGTGCATCACCCGAGAACCAGAGCTGCCAAATCACCACAGCTTGGCAGCTTCTGAGTTGAGCATCTGCCTCCTGGTGGTCACTGCATGTGATAGCTACTGGTCAGATGGTCAAATGGTTGAATGGTTGGATGATTGCTTAGGCTTTTATATATATAGATTGTCAGCATGCATCATATGTACTGGTCGGTCGGACAGACAGATGGATGGTTGGTCACTTAGTCTTTTATATATATAGATGGCATTAGAAATCAAGATATAGTAGGGATTAGATGTGTTCTTTACTACTTAGGGTGTCCTTTCTTTTCAGCCCTTGCAGTTGACAAGGAAATATATGGATGTACACTAATCTACATGTACACACCTATCTGTGAATATTTCTATATGGAACTATCTGGATCTATATTAGGCTAAACATGCATTCTACTGATGTATCCAACTTGAACCCATTACCAGAAGAATCATTCTAGGATGGATCACCTCCCCTTTGCTAATCTGTAAAATCCTACTCCAACAGTGACAACTGTTTCCTACCATCTGCCATCCATTTACTTAATTGTCCAATTTCAGTATACATGGATATAGTAGTAATAGAATTTATAACCAATACCCCCTTGCAAAACAACTTTATCAACTAGAGTACAATGTCTATATACAGTTCCTTTTGTTTTTGTCTGACAAACTTAAATCATTTCCAAAAATTGCTTACTTTAGCACCTTTTCCCCCACCCTCTTCAGTGAGGTTGTTTCATAAATTTGTAATACTGTTAGATTCTCTTGTTGCAGTCCACTTTCTTTCTTGAGATTCCCCAACCTCCTAAATGATTTGATTTTTTAAATTGTGTCACTCTTTGTGCTGACTTTTGATAAATGTATGTTATATCATACAGACTAGTTTCATAGCCCTAAAACATAAAGAGAAATGCATAATAAAATTACTTTTACACTTTTATCTACATACCCAAACAACTGATGATTTTATAGAAAAACTTCACTTGTATATAAAGATATCAATAAGGATATTATATATATACATATATAATCCTATATAATAAAGATGTAATATGCAAATGGTTGTTACACCATGAAGCATAATGACCAACTGCATAACGACAGGATCACAGATCAGCAGGAGGGTGGGGCAGCGAGCTACAAGCGGGCAGGGCAGCAAGCTATGAAGGGGGCGGGGAGGAGGGGGGCCGGGGGAGCTACAGGAGGTCGGGGCAGCGGGCTGAGAGCTACTGGAGGGCCGCAGTGAGCTACTGGCGAGCTACTGGCGCACAGATTTGTGCACAGGGCTACTAGTACATATATAATTCTCTATAATAACTAATATTAAGTTTTTACCATGTGCCAGACTCTGTGCTAAGTGCTTTATAATAATCCTATAAGATAGGAACTGTTATTATTCCCATTTTACAAATGAGAAAACTGAGGTTCAGAAAGTTAAATTTTTTTTTTTGCCCAAGTTAACACAACTAGTAGTAGAGTCAATATTGAGTGGAAAAAAAAGAAATATATACATATATGTTTACATATATGCTGTATAGTTACATAATTCAGAATTATATATGTATATAATGTGTCTTTAAGTATAATGAATCAGTTAACTTTAAAAAACTAAAATTTTTCAATGATCTTGTCCCTAATTTCTAATGTGAATCATAAGAATTGTAATGAGCTTTTGACCTGTTTTTGCCTTCAGCCAAAGGAGGAAATGAGAAAAGGAATCAGTGCTCAAAGACAAAACCTAATACATCCCCATATTTAAGGCTTACCTCAGCTAGTTCCATCTTTACAGAGTAAGGGTGAAATCAAAGACTGTTGTTATATTGCTTCCTACTTTACTAAACTTAATGACTAAGGCAAAAAAATAAGATTGTTCTAAGAATCACTATTGGTTTTAAATGGTAATAAAAAAACAAAGTTACTTTGACCTGCCTTCATCCTTACATATATGGCGATCTTTCTGTTTTCAATAAAAATTTTCAATTTAAAACTATTTGTAATATCTGTACACACAATTAAGTGGAAGAACTAATAGATATATGCCCAGTCATATTGGCTGTGGAATGAAAAGAATAAAAGCAGAGGAAGATTTGCATTTTGGTTCTGTCTTTGCAATTAAATAGGATTAAACCTTAGAGTGAAAATTCATCATTGGTTAAGCTGCAGTGTCTTTTTCTGTAAAGTTGAGAACTTTAAACTTTTAATTAGATTAACACTAATATGCTACATACATTAAGAGGTCGGTTGGTATTTGAAGCATTGGGCAATGCCTTGTGGCTCAAGATCAAATGATCCTTACGGTTTCTTTCAATTTTAAAACTGTGTTGCTTATAATAGTAAGTAAGTTGCAGATCATTTTCCTGTTTCTTTCCTTCAAGGAGTATATTCATCATCACCTTTTTAAAAAACCTTGCTACCAAGCACAGATACACACTGCTGTGAACTGTTTTTGCATACGGTAATGAACTTGACTTACCACATTTCCACTTAAAATGAAACACCTCCTACCTAATCATGGTCATGTGTGTAAATACACATGAACAGAGAAATCAGCAGAAATGTCAGGAAAAGGTCTAGTGTATAAAAACCAAACTAAATAATCAAATACAAGGTATGTAAAATCAGGCTATTTATTCTTGAAAGCTATAGGACATTCACCTAATTTAAATGGATAACATTTATCTTGTTCACTAAATCGGCAAAATGCTGAGGGCTTCACATTTTATTTTTAAAAATAGATGTCCTTTTCGGGTTTTCCTGTTGCTGGGGAAGTGTTCTTTCTGTTGCTAACAGAGAGCTAAATGTTCTTCCTTGAATGGGACGTGTTTGTTTTTATAGATAGGTGTGGTAGAAGGATGAATGAAGGGAGCCATTTTTTTTAAAACTGTGTTTCTGTAAGTTAGATGTTTCCTTCTGGGTAAATGCATATGATTGACTATTTACCAGAGAGTCCTTTAATATAATCATGAAATTTGCTCATTCGTTTACACATTATTTTATTCAGTAAACCCTAAATGGGCTAACTATTCAAATTTTAAAGATCAGAGGGTTATAGAATTCATGTTGAAACATCTATTACCACTCAACCTCTAGTGGTTAGAAGGTACAAAGAGGATATTGATCATCTTTATGTTTTTGTCTGATATAATACATTTTTGTCTGATACAATTTAGCCTCAGAATGGGGTGCAGATAGATGAGATCTGGCTTTCCCTTCAAATCTTATGATCAATACAAGCCATCTTGCTCTTCATCTTTATGTATTATTGTTTGCACTGTCTAGGCCAGGAGACTGATGAAGGAAATATCACAGGCAAGCAAATCTGTACAAAAGATTATTGTAGTATATTCTATGCTTAAAACTACATGAAAAAAAGGCCATTCTGGCTATCCTAAGCTTAAAATAAGAATTACAGAATTATTTCTAATGTAATTTTATTAACCTGAAATTAAGTTGTATATTCTCACCATCTTAATTGTGTCAAAATAGTGTTAATGTCTTAAATAAGAGCTTTAATTTTTTTTGAAGCTGTGTCTCTGGGTAATTCATCAAATTTTTATTTTATGGTTATGCCAGAAATTTTGGGTGCATTGGAACACTATGCTGTGAAAATATAATTGAGTTTCTGTCTTCCAAATTTCATTTTGTATTCAGAAGCAAGCTGTTATGCTATAAGCCCTTGGCTTTGAGGAAAGAGGGAATATTTCAGAATATTTCTCTGAATCATTTTGTGGCATGATGATGCTGTGTTGACCTTTCATTTCACTTTCCTAGTCATTTCATTTTCCTCCTGGGCATTGAGAGAGATTACATATCCTGCTTATCTAGGTGGAGTAGTATAACTAGCTCAGATCCATGGAATGTAGCAATTCTCTCTCTCCACCTTCCAAGGTGACCATGGATGCTACTGGATGAGATAATAGAGACTCAAGATGGAAGTAACCACACAGGAGAACCTGTCCACTAGATCAAAAAAAGACCTTTGGAATTTGCATGAGTGGGAAATTCTTTTATTATATGTATGCAGAAGTAAAGGGAGAGAGAGAGAGTTAGGAACATCAATGATGAGAGAGATTCATTGATCAGCTGCTTCCTGCATACCCCACACTGGAGATCGAGCCCGCAACCTGGAGATGTGCTCTGACTGGAATCGAACTGTGACCTCCTAGTTCATATGCCAATGCTCAATCACTGAGCCATGCTGGCCAGGCTTCTTTTATTATTGTGGCTTGTTGTTATGGCAATTAGCAATTCGTACCCTGAACAAAACACTCTCTAACTCTATTTACTGAGAGCAGAAAGTGTCTAACCTGAGAAATCCTCACCATCTCTGCTCCCACTCCTCCTTAAGTGATATTACTTAAGTAAATCTTTAATAGTTACACAGTTCTTTAAAAAGAGAACCAGTTTAGCCGAAACCGGTTTGGCTCAGTGGTAGAGCGTCAGTCTGCGGACTGAAGGGTCCCGGGTTCGATTCCGGTCAAGGGCATGTACCTGGGTTGCGAGCACATCCCCGGTGGGAGATGTGCAGGAGGCAGCTGATCGATGTTTCTCTCTCATCATTGATGTTCCTAACTCTCTATCTCTCTCCCTTCCTCTCTGTAAAAAATCAATAAAATATATTAAAAAAAAAAAAGAGAGAACCAGTTTAGGTAGAGAACCAAGATGGCTGTGTAGGTAAATGCCTGTACCCACCACCTGCCACAACCACATCAAAATTATAACTAAAATACAGAACAACCATCATTCAGAACTGCCTGAAAGCTAGCTGAATGGAAGTCCTACAACTAGAGAAGTAAAGAAGAAAGCACATTGAGACTAATAGGAGAGACAGGGGCTAGGAACAGGCTGATCCAACACTCAGGTGTGGTGTTGTTTGGTATTTTTTAGTTGGGAGGGATATCTCCTGCTATGGAGACCTCTCATGAGAAGCAAGGGGACCCAGCCCCACACCAGACCCCCAGCCCAGGGTTCCAGAGCTGGGAAGAGAAGTCCCCACAACTTTGGGCTATAAAAACCAGCCAGGCCCTAGCCAGTTTAGTTCAGTGGATAGAGCGATGGTCTGTGAACCAAAGGGTCCCAGGTTTGATTCCAGTCAAGGGCATGTACCTCAGTTACAGGCTCCTCCCTGGCCTGGGCCCTGGTTGGGGCTTGTACAGACTTTCCTAAAATCTCTTAAACAAGCAGCAGCTGTTGTCAGCATGCCCCATAAGAGGCCTAAGACCTGTTAGAATTGAAGGTCAGATAAAGAGCTTCACAGATAAGAAAAAGCTAAAGGAGTTCATCACTACCAAATCAGTATTACATGAAATGTTGAAGGGTATTCTTTGTTATTATTATTATTATTGATTTCAGAGAGGAAGGAAAAGGGTGAGATAGAAATATCAATAATGAGAGAGAATCATTAATCAGCTGCCTTCTGCATTCCCCCCTACTGGGATTGAGCCCACAATCCAGCATGTGCCCTTGACTGGAATCTAACCTGGGACCCTTCAGTCTGTAGGCCGAAGCTCTATCCACTGAGCAAAACTAGCTAGGGAAAAAGGTATTCTTTAAGAAGAGAAAGAAAAAGAAGATGAAGACAAAGAAGAAGGAGGAGAGATAAAAAATATGAACAATAAAATGGCAATAAATACATATCTATCAATAATCCTATATAATAAAAGGCTAATATGCAAATTGTCCCCTCGACTGGGAGTTTGAACAGTGGCGGGGCCGGCCAGCCAATCTCCCAGGTCCCCTTCCCCCAGCCAGCCCCGCCTGATCTGCCCCATTGGGGCAGGCTGGCTGGACCCCACCCATGCACAAATTCATGCACTCGGCCTCTAGTTGAATCTAAAAATCAAAATAAGTGAACAAGAAATCTAATGAAAAATAAACTGATGAATAAAATAGAATCAAAGGCATGGAAACATGGAACAGATTGACAAATCTCAGAGGGAAAACATGGGGGAGGGACTGGAAAAGATTAACTAAAAATCTTATATGCATATATGATTACCTATGAACACAGACAGTAAGGTGGTGAAGCCTGGGGCAGGCAGGAGCAGGGGGGAATGGGGTGATGGGGGGGAGGTAAGAGGGCCCTCTATAATACTCTCACCAATAAAGATTTTAAAAAAAATAAAATAAAAGAGAACCACTTTAATAAGTCATGGCCTGAGTGTTACAGATTAGACACGCATGCATGGGCACGCGCACGCACACGCGCACACACACACACACACACACACACACGCACTCACAGAGCACCTGAAGATTTCTGGGGTAGGGGACAGGCTGAAGATCTCATTTCATCCAGTGAACCCTGAGAAGAAAACTAGGGAAATTAATGGAATAGGAAAAAGAGTGAGTAAGACAGGCATGAACCAGAATCAAGGACCAGTTGCTCTGAAAATCCTGAGCCTTTCTAGAATTTAATAGCTGTTACCAAAAGAAGGGCCCACACTGGGAACTAAGGAGGGAGTACGGTCAGGTGTTTGGCTCAGGAGTTTCTGATCACCTGGACTGTGGGGCAGGTTTTGCCCTGGGGATGTCTTAAAAGTGCTCCTCACCTCTGATGGAGAGAGTCTCCCACACTGAACAGTCCACTCAGGAACAAGGGAACTGTTTATTAAACTCCTCCTCTGTGCCAGGTGCACTGCATATCTGGTTACCTCTAATCCTCATGGTAAGTACTTTTATTTTTAGTCCCATTTTTAAAATGAGGATATCAATGCTCAGATTACTTAATTTTCCTAAGAGTTCTCTGCTAGTAAATAGCAAATCAATTTGAGTCTAGACTTTCCTGACTTGAAACTCACTTTTTTCCCCTACTATTCCTCCCACAAGCTCAGCCTCAGACCTAGGAGTTAATCTACTTTTTGCATAGCCAATAAAAGCTTATCGCTTTTCCCCAAGCATTTCCTGCTTTTTACAGTCCAGATCTCATGAGGGTCTCTTGAAATAAACTGTCATAATGACTTGTTTTTTCCCGTTTACCCACTTGCCTCCCTACCCCCACATCTCATATAAGAAAAGAGTATGAGTCCAATAGTTTCATAATTTCTTCTGTTAATTTGTCAAAATCTAACCATAGTTCTACTCTGATGTAAATACATTTTACCTATCCTGATTGCGAAATGCTAATCTCACATATTTATTTAATTTTTCTCCTTGATCGACATGTATTATACATTCAGCCAGTCTTACGGAGCCCACTCAAGGCGTCTTTATCATTGACATCAATATGACTTCATATGCCTGCCTCATGCCTATTGGCCCCTGCCTCAGGCCATGCCTATGACTGTAACCCAAGGTCTCTGGTCCATTTCTTTCATTCTGCTTCCCTTTCTATGTGAGCTGCCAGCTAAAGCAGTTCTATTCTCCTTTACTTTCCTCCCTCAGAGGACTATGCTTTTCTCTTTTTCTAGACCAATTGCATCTCTCGCTCCTCATCTGCTTCTGACATTGATAAGTCTAATCAAATCTTTCTCTTTCTCATTTAGGCTAATCCCTAGTCCCTCAAGTATCCCCTGTGACCATGGTTACAGGCTGCTTCTGAGCCCCATTAGAGCAAAAAGGGATGACCCTGTGCTCTGTAATCACCAAAAAGAACAAACCACCGCCTACAGATGGTACACTAACTTCAACAGCAGGCCTATATATTGCTGCAGCACCTGGACATTTATGAGAAGTTAAGTCCAGAGTTAATTGCAAAATCTTCCATTTTTGACATCGCAGACAACGAATGTAGATTTATTTTCATTATTTTCAGGCAATGCTGATGATTTTTCTCCTGAGCTCCAGACTATCTTTTTCTTGTTTATTAGTCTCACTCATTATTTCTTTTCTTTTGAGCCAATTCCTTAGAAACATGTTTGGTGTACTGTATCTCACATCATTTGTTTTTCTTTGCTCATTTTAAGAGATTAAGACACTGCAATTGAAAATGTATACTGAGAAAACTGATAAGTTTTCACAACTGCGCAATGTTTAAAAGTAACAAATCTGTACTCAACATAGCATCAAAGACAAAATAATTACTAAATGACACTATTACTGTACAGTTTTCAATTTAATTTGTTCAGCAATTACTCTCATTTATCCATTGCTTTATTGTTTGAAGCACATAAGAATTTGGGTCACCAGAAAGCCAACAAGCAGACACTTCTGCATTCAATGCCAAATACATAAAGTAAAAATATCAAAAGTGTTTTTCACTGTATTTCCTTTATTTCTGTTTCTTAGCCAAGTCATATTCAATATTCACTGAAAGACAGCAGTATATCTGAGATAAACAGCATATTCCTAGTGTTCACTGTCCCACTTTGTCTAGTATAGTTATTCAGAAGATTATTAAAGCGTGAAAGAGATTCTGATAGAGTTTATAATGTGAAGAAATGGAAGTCAGATTTTAATCACACACATGAATGAAGGAGCAGAAAAGGCTTTCTGAGATTCAGCATTTGCTTCCTTTTCTAACTAAAATATAAAGCTTATGGAAATTACACTTTTTGTAAATGTGATAAAATAACCTCTCAATCACTTGCACTAATAAAAGAGACGAGTGGATTTGAAAAATCCAAAATGGTGAATAATCTAAAACTTGCCAAACTATAAAGTAAAGCCATTCAAATTTGAGTGTATCTAATACTGAATATCCAGCTAGCTCTATTTATTGAGCATATTGTTTTAGATAAATCATACTGATCCCATGACAGAACCTTGATTTCACATGTCAGCTCTCTATATTACAATAACTTCAAGTTATTATTTCTTTTTAAAAAATATATTTTATTGATTTTTTACAGAGAGGAAGGGAGAGGGATAGAAAGTTAG
>NW_005364372.1:4549444-4626653 GCF_000412655.1 Myotis brandtii | reverse complement strand
GCCTCCTGCACACCCCCTACTGGGGATGTGCCTGCAACCCAGGTACATGCCCTTGACCGGAATCGAACCTGGGACTCTTCAGTCCACAGGCCGACGCTCTATCCACTGAGCCAAACCGGTTAGGCAAGTTATTATTTCTTAACTACCTTTTCGTCACAGGCATTATGCAAACAATCACTAGTGGGATACTGGAGCTGGCTCAGACTGGCTCATGAGCTAGGGCAATCATTAAAATTCTTGAAATTTTACTAGCCATTTTTCAGATATAGTTGTTATTAAAAGTTAAAGTCTATAAACTTATAATTAAATAAGTTATATATAAAACAAAGGAGTTAAATAATCAGAATCTTCACTTTCTAGTTATTGTACTGCTTTTTACTATTACCTGTTTTTGAGATTATGTTTATAGTAAAACTAGGGGCCCAGTTCACAAATTCGTGCATCTTGAAAGGAACTGTGGGCTGTGAGGCTGCAGTAGGCACAGAGGCGGGTCTCGGCCCATCCTCCACGCCCCTGCCCAGCCCTGCCTGCCGCGGTCTCTGGTCCCTTGTCTGCCAGCAGCCCCGCTCCCACCACCGCCGCTCCCACATGCTGAAGGCACCCGCTACGCTCACAGCCCGGAGCGATTGGGCCCAGCGCCAGCAGTGGGTGCAAGTGGGGCCGGTGCTGTCAGCGGGTGCGAGTGGAGGCTGCTGCTCCAATCACCCCTCAGGAGCATGGGGAGATGGAGAAGCCTTCAGAGGCGATCAGGGCTGGCAGCCACAGCTCGCACCCCCTGATGGCACCAAGTGATGTGGACTGGCGCTGGGTGCCAGCAGCGGGTGTGAGCGGGGCTGGTGCAGGCAGAGGGTGCAAGCGCCGGGCGGGACTGTGGCATGCAGGAACAAAAAATTTTCAGTAACCACCAGAGGCTTGCCCCGATGACAGTGACTGGCACTCCGGCTTGGTCTGGTGGCCCCGCTCACCTGCTCCACCATCCTGCTGTGGCTGATGCCCGCCATGTTCCGAGTTCTGCTGCCTGCTGCTGATTGCCTGCCATGTTCCATGCGCGCCCCCTGGTGGTCAGCACACATCATAGCAACCAGTTGTACAGTTGTTCCGCTGTTCAGTCTATTTGCACATTAGCCTTTTATTATATAGGATACCATAGAATAGTGTGCTAGTTCACATCTCTTCCAGACTCTGTTCAGTGACATGGTGTTGGTAGCTTAAACGAGCTCTGGTGGCAGTATTTATACCATGGAAATTGAAAAATATTACAAACCAATGCTTGAATTTTTGTCTTGTTGATTTCCTAGAGTTAAGAAAGTGATCAGGAATATATTAATAACTCATATTAAACTAAAAAGGCATCATCGCTAATTGTTACATTGTGAATAACACCAAAATAGTTTGGAATTATCCTTTGAGGATTAAAAAACAAATACCCAATTCAGCAAGAAGTTGCTCACACCATTAACAAATGAAGTTCTAACATCTTCATTGTTAATGAAGAAGTAAATATCAACCAACATGCATGTTTATCAAACACTTGTGTTAATTGCAACCATCATTTAGCTAGGATATAAGAGTTCAGCAAAACTCAAAAGCATGCCCTAGCCGGTTTGGCTCAGTGGATAGAGCGTTGGCCTGTGGACCAAAGGGTCCCAGGTTCAATTCGGGTCAAGGGCATGTACCTCTGTACAGGCAGGCTCCTCCCTGTTTGGGTACTTGCGGGAGGCAACCTATCGATGTGTTTCTCTCATATCGATATTTCTATCTGTCTTCCCCTCTCTCTTCCACTCTCTCTAAAAACAAAATCAATGGGAAAACTCGGATGAGGATTTAAAAAAACCTCAAAAGCATTAGGAGAGAATCAATTGGCTGTAAGCAAATATTTAATATTGTATCATTTTAATAAATTGCGTGCCACTCATTCTTTATAACAGTAAAATCTATGATAATTTTATATGCATCTATAAATAGTTGCATACACTATTTTTCCAGAGAGCCAGTTTACCAGTTCACCACCGTCTATCATGAACACTCCCTCACATAGCCTCAATTTACCCATTGGTTGTCAGCTTATTCCCCTCGCCTCCATTTCACAATTAATTGGTTAAGACTTGAAAAAGTTCTCAGATGAGATTGAAAAAGCTAATTCCTTGGCCCTTATCTCTATTGTCTTAGATTTTTGATGCAGGGACTCATGGATATTGGTTACAGTATTTAAGGTGATCTATCCTCATTTTTTAGTTACAGACTCTGTTTCCCTTGCCACAGAGGTGGCAATGGAATTTGGATTTGATTAGTTTCAGCAACTGATTAGTGGATTGACAGTGACCTAAGCAGAGATAGATCCCTTCTCTGACTTTGGTACCTGGATACGCAGGAATACTGTTTTTCCTAGGGTGGTTGCTAAGCAGGATCTGCTGGCAGGTATATTCTATATCACACGAAAAAGGTATCTCTGCAGCAGGAGAAAATTAAATTAATGTGCCAAGAGAAATGTAGATCATCAGAAAAGAGCAGTAGATAGAGTATGTTAAGTTCCCAGACCCACTTCTTCCCATACGTATTGCTTCCTATAGCCATTCATTCATTTTTGTGTGTTATTTCAACATCTTTCCAGCTATATGGACCACTATATTTATCTTTGCCTTAAGATAACATGAGCTGTTTTTCTCATGCTTGCAATATTAAAGTCCTAATGACACAGTTAATGGACAGGCTTCAGCAAGTCTGCAAAATGCCTGAAATTGTATGCAAGATTTTATGTGTTTGTGTTTAAGTGCAGAAATAAGGTTCGTTAACTTCCCGCAGAGTTGCAAAGAGACCTATAAACTCACAAAAGCTGACTTAAGTTCATATGAATCAAAATAAACTAAACAGATAGCTCTCTGTGTCAGAATTTGCTGAGCACATACCACTCCAACTTGGAGATTGTTAATAAACTAAGTAGGAATTCAAATCTATCTTTGTCTGATGTTTTTAACCTAGATTTTAAGGTTTCTTAAGAGTTTTGAATCCCAAAGGCACTTAATTTTTATTTAATTCCGTTCTTGTTACTTTCTTCACATCCTAGCCTATTTGTATATGTGTGATATTGTTAGCATATTTCTCAAGAGAGGCTAAAATGGGAAGCATTTGTTACTCACTTGACTTATAAAACTTCAAGGAAGATGAACATCTAATAAGAAGCAAGTATTTATATTTTATCAAAACCTTAAAAGGAATCTATCTTTAGGAATAACTTTCAAGGAAATAATACCAGGCATTAAATTCAAATTTGATAAATACATTTCAGATGTTTTAAGATTAAAATGCAAAATGATTCTATGTTAAAAGGGCAGTGCATTAAGTTATAAGGCAGGAGGAATCTTTATTGGGACAAATTAAAACTGGACTCATAGGAATGAGAGGACCGTGAAATATAGGCAACCCATCTTATTCTCTTGTGATGTTAGCTATCACATGAAACATAATTGTACCTGATAAAAAGCAAAATAAAGTGTTCCCAATACTATGCATTCAATACCTTTTACTTCAGAAAAAGCTAAAGCAATTTCAGAGGATGATTTTTGTCTAAAAAGTAATTTATTGCTTGGATAAGCATGAAACAGAAGGCTGTGCAGGTTCTGCTTACTGAACTGAAGCAATATTTTCTGAAAGTTTTGGTTGATTGTACCTATTGCACCAAAAATAAATTATTTAAATCTCATTTAAAATATAATGGACAGAATAAAGTAATACAGTCAAGATGTCTTTAGAAGGTAAATTACTTTAAAAAATAAAATGTGGTATATTTAAGTTTCTAAAAAAACAACAACAGCCCACTTGTACTCACAGTCAATAGAAAATATAAATATCCTGTCAGGGTTGAAGTGAATAAACAATTTAAGGCTTATATTGAATACAATTAGACTAAGATGTCAGGTTAATTGGTAAGTCTAGTAATGAGAGTTTAGGAGCTAAAGAGATCAAATTTACAACAGTTAGACTTCACTTTTACTTGGACTTTATTGTTGCTTCTCTAAATCATATAAACCATCAAGTTACCAGTTGAGAATGATGCACAGAAGGAAATTCTATTCTTAGTCCTAATGCTGCCGGAGATTATACCCGTTTAATGGGTAGGTGGGCTAGTGTGACCTTTAAGGCTAGCTCACATTTTTGGAATCCATATTTTTGTCTATATATCATCTTCACAAATACTTCTTATGCTACTGGCTATAATATTATCCAAACATGTGTACACATAGATTGATAGATAAGCATGACACAGAAAGCTATGAAGACCCTGATCACCAAACAGAAATATTTTTCTATCCTTTCATATATAGCTTAAAGAAAGGTTTGGGTACAATAAGATTAAAAATTGGTCCCTGGATGTTTAGGAAAAAAAACCCCTCGGATTTTCATGATGATAGCTCATTATAATAGAAGTACAAATTAACATGGCTCTAGGTGTTCAGCACCAAGAAGAAAAAGTTAGATGCAAAGAAATCTAGTTTGGGATAAGAACTATGTGACTTGTTATTTATCATGTACTTATCAATATCATTTCATTTCATTTTAATTTTGATGTCTTACCCTGACATCAAAAATAGTAACTTTATCCCAAACGAAACAAAATGCTGCAAAACTGAGCTTGGCACCTATTCTAAGTGACATGGAGATGGAGTTGAAAAAGCAAAAATATATAACCAATAGATCCATGTAACAATTCCTCACCAAAGACTTATAGGTACTAAGGCGCATATAAAACACCACACACTCACCCATACACAGCTCCAATAAAGAGTTAGGATATTTTCACCTTTATACTATCAGGGAGAAAATTATGAGCAGATGATATTCACAGTCCATTGACATGCTTAATACACATACCCTGTGAAGTGTAGAGAAACTATCAAAAAATGAATTATGAACAGAGTTCCAAACATTTAGGAAGTTAATGTTATATTTCAGAAGAGTAATGATCAAATACCATTTCCTATTTCACACAAATTACTTAGATAACTGCATAAGTTTTGCCCTACATATAAAAAGCTGAAAATAAAAGGCAAAAACTCATCAATGACGCCACTAACATTGTCGTATCCAGAAGAAAGGCAATGTGGCATCTTCCACAGCGGACAGCATTTCTGCTAGGCACCTGTTGAATTGTCCTCCAATGGATTTCTTCTTCCACCTCTTTCTTATTTGCAAGTTAGTTCCTGCAAGTTAACAGCCCAGCTAAATTAATAGCCCACGCTTCCGGAAAGAGCCTGTGCTCTGGGACTCTCGTTTGTATTCCACTTTAATCAACAGAGGTCAGTAAGCTAGAAAAATCTTCTTTACTAGTCCCTCCTGAAATACATCTAGAATTAGTCCTAGGCCACCACCTTTGTGTTTTCTCTTCTCATATTGATCTCTCTATCTTTTCTGATTAAGGAGTAACTTCAAAATTGAAGATACCCCAGACCAAAGAGACAGAGAGAGAGCCTGCAAGGAGGAGAAAGACATGCAAATGCTGCACCAGGTCAAGCTGAAGTACATTCGAGGCCAAAGTTTACCCCAATATATGTCTAATTTTCAAAACTCTACAGTCCATTTTAGTTTTAAAAATTTCATCTCTTCTTTTTCCAAAAGTTCCACTTCTAGCCCTGACCACAAGCATTTGGATCATCTTTTCTACTATCCTCTAAATTTGAAATTAGCTGAGAAATTAAAAAATAATGAAGTCAATGGGTACCAAGAGGAAACATGGTTCTCAGAGTTGGTTTGGGGTAGGTACAGAATATTTAAAAAATTAGTGTAGCTCGGCCAGCATTGCTCAGTGGTTGAGCATTGACCTATGAACCAGGAGGTCGTGATTCAATGGTCAGGACACATGCCTGGGTTGCAGGCTTGATCGCCAGTGTGGGCCGTGTAGGAGGCAGCAGATCAATGATTTTCTGTCAGCATTGATATTTCTCTCTCTCCCTCTTCCTTCCTCTCTGAACTCAATAATATACATATATTTATATAATAATATATATATTTTAAATGTTTGTTGAGCAAATACCATGTATTAGGTATTATGCTAGAGAATACAAAAACAAAAGGAGGAAAAAAATTTTCCTCATACAGCTCATTGTTACAATAGAGTATAGTTAGTACCATAATAGGGATCCAGAGTGCTATACGAACAATGAACAGGAGACTAAAGCAGACGGCAAGGCAGGAATGGCTTCTTAGAGGAGGTTATGTATGAGCTAAGTTATAAAACATAAGTAGCAATTAGCTAGAAAAATAAGGAGGCAAGGGAAGGAGGGTCACCTCAGGTAGGGAGAACATGAGATGCAAAGCTCAGATTCATGCGACAGGACGCACTGATGACTCACTAAATATAGCAGCATACAAATTAGTATTTTACTATTTTGTTTGTTACAACTTGGCCTATCAGATTGAACCACAGGCTAGTTCACTGACAGGAAGTCCATTCAAATGATGAGCTAGTTCATGACCAAAGGCAAATTATTATTTCACCTCACTGTGTCCTGTTTACTTCCTCTGAAAGATGAAGGTACTGACTTGCTTCATAAGGATGTTGTTTAATATTTGAAGTTGCTTTGAAAATATCAAGCCCTTCTCAAACATGAAGAACTAGTAGAACTTCCTGGGGAACTGAGCTGACAAAAGCAGAATGACATTTAAATCTTTAGACTGAAATATGTGTAAAGAAGAAAATACTTGTTGGCTCCCTTTCACTAGTACTAAAAGACTCTCTACTGCTCTGTGCTTCATGATCTTGCACTAAAGAAAATGGTAAAGTTATGATCATTCCATGACAAGGTTGAAACATTTCACAGAAGATGGGAACATTTTCTTTTCTTATTTTAAAAAATATGTATTTTATTGATTTCAGAGAGAAATTAATAGAGATATAGAAGCATCAATGATGAAAAAGAATCATCCTATAAATTGGCTGACTCCTGCCTGCCCCCTACTGGGGATCAAGCCTGCAACTCAAGCATGTGCCCTGACTGGGAATTGAACCCTGACTCCCTGGTTCATAGTTCAACACTCAACCACTGAGCCACATCAGCTGGGCAAGAACATTTTCTTTCCTTCTTTTTTAAATCCTCACCCAAGGATATTTTTTCCATTGATTTTTAGAGAGAGTGGAAGAGAGAGGGAAAGACAGAGAGAAATATCCATGTGAGAGAAACACATCGATTAGTTGCGTCCTACACGAGCCCCCACCAGGGCCCAGGCTTGGAAGGAGCCTACAACGGAGGTACATGCCCTTGACCAGAAATGAACCTGGTACTCTTCCGACCGCAGGCTGATGCTCTATCCACTCAGCCAAACCAGCTATGCCTGGGCAAGAACATTTTAAAAGTGACCATCATTGCAAGAGGCTCCCAGGGACATGTACTCAAATGGCCCATTTTAAAATTTAAATGGCAATGATGTTGATGATCACTACTAGTAATACCCAATGGGCAAAGACTATGTTCTAGAGACTGTTCAAAGTGCTTTTCCAATTATTATCTTTTTAAATTCTCTGGACAGTATTATGCAATAGATTTATTACTATACCTGTCCTACAGATAAGGAAATGCAGTCACATAGTTTACTAATGTGGCCAGGGTCACTCAGTAACCTTGGTGGCTCATGGCTCTAGCCATATTCCTGAGTACTCATGGCTCTGAACGCTGTTTCTCTATATCTTCTTATGACACCTACAATTTCCCTGTAGGTCTCATGGGCAAAACAATGCCATTAAGGTGTCACCAAAACTTTTGTGTATGTGACTGGATTAATAAAAACAGTTACTGTAGAAGGCAAACTATATGGACAATTTAATCTGCATCCCCCCCGCCCATCACTTTTGTTGACAATACTTAGTTGTTCCACTTATTTTCCAATTCAGCTTCCATCAAGATCATGGGGGATTTCTGATTATTTTCCTCCAGAACAATTGTGGGTATGTACTTTTTGATGTACAACTGCTCCTAAAACTTCTGCCCACCTTTGTTTGATGTCACTTCTCAGAATTCAGACAGAACCAGAAACTGCCATTGGACCATTTTACTGACCAGACCACTTCCCAGGTTTCTTCTTTGCCTATGTTAGGATATGACGTTAAGCAAAAATACACACCGAAATAATCCCCTAGGAAAACATATTTTTGTTTTTTGAACACATTGAACATGTACCCCCTTAGAGCATATATATTTTCAGTGTTCTCAGATGTATCAATGTATGGAAATATTCTTATCACCTTTTTTTTTTTAAACAAGCCACTCTGTATTTATCTGATATTCAATAACTTTTCTTCCCAGATAAAAAAATATACAATCTGAGGTATCCCATTTTAATAAACCCCTTGCTTCTGGCTTTACATCCTGAATTTCTATGCCCATTAATCAAGGTTTGATATGGTCACACACATTGGCTAGAATTTTTCCCTGAGATCATCAAGGCTGTGTCACAGAATTTCTTGCCCTACCAAATTTCAGGAGAAAATATAGGAAACTAGAAGTCTTTTGGTGCTGATTTACATTTTTAAAGCAATATTGATATTGCTTTAAGTTTACCCTGACAGCATATATTCTGAGAGCCTCATTCAAAGTACACCATAAAAAAATAATATAGATCAAACTTCAAATAAATTATAATTAGTGGTAAGAGAGTAGTATCACATCAATCTGAAGATATACAATAATAAAAGCAGAATAGAATATTAGTCAGGCTTTTAATATTCGGTGATAAATTCACTTATAGGACAGTAATGAAAACAATCCCTAATATTTATTAAGCACTTACTATGTACCTGGCCCTATGCTAATCATTTGACTTGCATTAGTTTATCTAATATTTAAAAAATTTATGACATATATATATATACACACACACATATATACTGTGTATACTGATAAATGGTAGAATTTTTGTGTATATTGCTTAACATTACCATTGTGTACACTAAATAGTTGTCTCAATGGTATGATTTTATGAGAACTATGAAAATTCTTCTAGTCACCCTGCATCGATTTATCACTTATTTCATACAGAAAATATCCTCTCTTCTCTAGGGGTTTACTTATTATTTCTAGTGAATTTTATTTTTTAGTTACTCCTCATCCAAGGATATTTTTCTATTGATTTTTAGAGAGAGTGGAAGGGAGGGGGAGAAACAGAGAGAGAGAGAAACATCAATGTGAGAGAGACACATCGGTTGCCTCCCACACGCACCCCAACAGGGCTGGGGATTGAGCCTGCAACCAAGGTACATGCCCTTGACTGGAATCAAACCTGGGACCTTTCAGTCCACAGGCCGATTCTCTATCTGCTGCCCCTGACCTCTTTGGTCATCCTTTCCTGTGTTAATTGGACAGATTGGACACACTGTTGGAGAATCAAACCTTTTGAAATGATAGACACAGTTGTGTCCTTATCGTGTGTTTCTTAAGATGGATTGTTTTGTTTTGTTTTAAATTTCTGATTGACAGCCAAAGAATCCAGCATCTCAGATCAGCCTGTCTCAGGTTTCCTCTATAACTGATATGATGTTTTTAAGAACACATAGAATAAAACTGCAATCTGTGCTACATTAGATGCTTACTTTTTTAAAAAGCTAGCTGCTTCTGTAAGCATTCTTTCCCAACTATGTAACTCCTAAATCTCCATAACTCTCTGAAATGACATCCCTTATTCACTTTGTTGCTTCCCTTGCTAGCAAATTCACTTTGATGCGTGCTTAAAATAGGTTTGCTTTTAATATATTTTATCTCTATTATCTCCCACTCTTATTACCACCACTGAAAATATATGCAGTCTATAAGGTGTATAGCTAACAAATGACATAAACTTCTCTCCAGCATTCTTAGTGACAATAAAAGTAATTTTCCCATAATTGCAAGATAAGAACACACAATGAGCAATTAAAGAAATTAATCTTTGAATATCAAGGATTTTTTAAAAATTAGTTTTAATTAGGCCTTTTCCTTTTGGGGTATTTTAGGAAGTGATTCATCCATTCATTTAAGAAATATTTAGGGGGACAAGAAGAGATAAACCAGAGAACTTATATACTTACATGCATAGCCCATGGACACGGGCAATAGTGTGGTGAAGACCTGGTGGGGGTGGGGGTGGGAATGAGGGCTGGCAGGAGAGAGGTTAAAAGGGGGAAAATGGGAGACATCTGTATACTATCAACAGTAAAAGTTATATTTAAAAAAGAGAACTATTTATTGTCTACTATGTGCCACTGCACTATTCTTGAATTGAAGAATAGGTGCTGAGGAAATATCTTTGAACAAAACAGAAAAATCCTGACCTCATGGAATTTACATTCTAGTGGAAGGAAGACAGACAATAAGAAAAACAGTAAGAATTTATGTTAGAAGGTGTAAGTGCTATTAAGAAAAAAACGGAAGCAAGGAAGGGAGGATGCTGGGGGAGGGGCAGCATTTTAAATGAGATGGTCAGAGTAGGCTTCTTTGAAAAGGATGACATTTGAAAAAAGATGGGACAGAAGGAAGGGAGCTAGCCATGCCAGTATCCAGTGGCAAGATCTTTCCAGATAAGAAGAATAGTCAGTGCAAAGACCCCAGGGCAAGAGGATTCCTTGTTGTTCCAGGAGCAAGGTGCTGGAACAAAGTGCCTCCCACACAGGGCCCTGGATCAGGGCTGGGGATGGAGCCTGCAACCGAGGTATGTTCCCTTGACTGGGAATCGAACCCCGGACCCTTCAGTCCACAGGCCGATGCTCTATACACTGAGCCAAACTGGCTAGGGCAAATTTTATTTTTCTTTAAAGTCTGGAATTTAGCAGATGTTGACATGAGTCAAAAATTACAAGAGTGAACAATTAGGAGAGATCAGAGGGGAAAGATAAGGTCTGGGGCCCCAGATCTTGATCAGTTTCGCTAGCAGCCAGCCAAAAGACAGTAGTGGATGGGAAGAGACATGACTGGGACTAGAAAGGGGGCAAAAAGGAAGAGACTTAACTTTGTGTTTTAGAATCATAACACAGGCTAAAGACAGTTATCTAAATTTCCATTTCACACAAGATGAACTTGAAAGGTCAACCACACAAAACCACACAGGTGATAGAGCCTGAAATCAAATCCCAATCTGATTACAATCCTTGTAGCAATCTGAAGTGAGCTGACTTTCTCAGCCTCTTCTCAAAGCAACCTAAATCTAGGTTTTCTGATGCCTTTTGAGATTCATGTGCAGTGGAAGCAGGAAGAAGGCTAAGTGCTGAGGTGTGGAAGCAGTAGAGCCTAGTGACTAAGTCTGTAAACTCTGCAGCCTAACCTTCTGGGGTTCAAATTCCAGCTTTACTACTTGTTGCCTGTGTTCCCCTGGGCAAGTGACTTAGACCTCTTATGTGTAAATTTCCTTGTTTTCAAAATTGAAACAACAACAATACCTAGTTTATGGAGCTTTTTAAAAACATGAAGTAATAAATACTGCAAAGGACATAGAATAATGCCCTTCACACAGGGAGTGTTCAATTCATGCTGTAAGATGTTTCAACATAAATGGCAAAATGCTAATATTATGATTGAACTGGAGATCAAGCACTGACATTCTCTAAAGTAGATGACAACAGCTTAGTGGAAGGAAGAGAAAAAAAGAGAAAAGAGAAAGTGCAGAGGGACTTGTAGGCAAGTTGAACCAAAGGATTAAGGTGGAAATGTTAAGACATGAGAAAAGAATTTCAGTTAACAATACAGAAGTTGCTAGGGAGTGGGAAGGAAACCTCTCTAGCCTTCTCTGTAGCTGATTGTAGAAGCAGGGAAGGCAAGAGCTTCCTGGAGGAAACAGAGATGCAAAGACCCCTGCGAAAGCTTAGAGGAGAGAGAGGGAAGCTCTAAGAAATAGATAGGATCAAACACAAATTTGTCCTCAGGGGAATGGGCCATGAAAGTCACAAAGAAAATAATGGAAATGAAGGGGAAAGGAGTGTTGAAAGAAAATTTTATGGATAAAAATGAGGATAATAAATGTGTGTTGGGTCCAGCCAGCATGGCTCGGTGGTTGAATGTCGACCTATAAACCAGGAGATCACGGCTCAATTCCCTGTCAGGGCACATGGCCAGGTTGTGGGCTTGATCCCCAGTGTGGGGTGTGCAGGAGGCAGCCGATCAATGATTCTCTCTCATCATTGCTGTTTCTATCTTTCTCTCCTTCTCCCTTCCTCTCTAAAATCAATAAAAAAATATTTTAAAAAATGTGTGTTGGGAAAGTGGGTGGGGAAAATAAGAATGAGGAAGTACTGGAGTAGGAGAAAAAAGTAGGACATTATATGAGGCAGAAAGGAGTCAACAATCTATTTTTCCATGCACCAAGAGACTTCAAGATAAATCAGTTACATGGCTAGGGTTGAAAAATGAGAGTAGTCAGGTGATAGACCTACAATCACAGAGTTGTGTTGGCAAAGAGTTATATACCTTATTTCTAAACCCTTATCTCATAGGCACTCTCTTCCTCACCCAGAAATCCCATACTCACAGTAAGACATACATAGACTTACAGCTTAATCCATGCTACACATGAGTGGTTAGGATGTAGAAGTCTTTTTCACACTGTGGGCAGGTAGAAATTTAGGATGAGAATGTGCTGTTCACAACTGACACTGCATAGGTTCTATTATGGCTACTATGTTAATTTCAGGGGTTCTGACAAGGGTACGATTTTAGAGCAACCTAGTTAAGGAAGTGAAAATATCAGCTTTCCAGACCTCAGAACAAATAACTGTCATATTTAAATCTGAATAGTTCACTCAGATTTTGACAGTGATCTTGGTGAACAATAGAAGTCTTTGGCTCCCAGTGTGGCTGTAAGTGAAGTAGGAAATCAAATAGGTCATGAATGGAAGAGTTGGGCTGAATATATTTTTGTTCCAGGAATTTATAACATAACATTCTAAATAATTTGACTTTTTGTTTTTGAAGCACTAACCTGTGTTAATCAGTTAAATACATTTTCCCAAAGACTCATTTTTTAAATAACTATATCCAATGAACATCAACGTATTTTACTTCTGGTAGCCTTGTATTTTCCTCATAAAAATATTACCCCTTTTCTTGGGCACAACTCCCAAATATATAGAGACATTAACTTTCACAAGTAAAGGACTTCTGTGTACATGTAATATTGAGACATTAAAAGATCTGAGATTGATAGAATCATTTCTATAAAATATTTTGAACTGAATTAAAATCTCAACTCTAGGTGGCAGTTTACTCCATCACTTACTTACGTTCATTTATTAAGCAGTAGATTCATTCACAGTTTTTCCACGAATACATAATTTGTGTAAAGAGTAGTCCATGGCTCTCAATAGCTGTTAAAAATAGATTTGATTTTAGGAATAAAATCATAGCTTGAGATGCAGGTTTTCCATGTATCTTGTCATCCTTGGTTTCATTAAGTTGATTGGATGAAGTAAAAAGAATAAAGATGAATGTTTTAACCAATTTTTAAAAATATAATCCTCAAATCATGCTACAGTTCTATGACAAGGTTGTGTTTCTATCATGCAAGAATAGAATTTAGTGTGAATAATTTTTTCATGAATAATTTTCAGAAATATCAAGGATGTTCAGATCGTGGATTTTCTAAAATTGTTTAATAGTATTGATTTATAGAAGAAAAATGTATTCTACAAAAAGGAAAATGACTCATATATGTGTTTCTTTGCATCTCATTGATGGAAACAGCCAAAGCTACAGTTCAATTGGGTTGTCAAGGACCAAAATGTTAAGGCTGCCCAATTAAAAACTGTGCTTCTCCCCATCCACTCTCCCAAATACATCTGTATGAGTTTTGTTTTATATTTGTAAGGGCCCTAACAAAAATCTATGCAGAAAACTCCAGTCACATCCCACTCAAATAATTTGCTACACTTCATAGTGCTCTTATTTTTTAGTCCTAGCAAGAGAGAATGGATAAGGATTTAAACTTTGTCCTAAAATTAGATTTTCTTTAAAATGGGGATAATAGTACCTACTTCTCTGTGTTGTGAGCATGAAATAAGATAATGTTTATACACAGTAACTGCTACCTGACATACATGAGTATTAGTTATGTGTGTATTCTTATTATTATGATTCCTATTTTTAATTAATAAAGGGTATCAACTAGAATTGCAAAGAGACTGCTCAATGTGACAAACTCATATAGAGCTTTTATTTGTGGAGTTGCATACCTTTGGCTCCCGGGCTTAGCCCTGTCTCCATACTCTCTACCTATAAAAGGAACATTGGGAAAAGCCATATGACATGGGCGTAGGGGGTGAAGGGGCTATTAGTTACTGAAGTGGGAAAATGAACAATTTCCGTAATGTGTCTAATTGTTTATAAAAATGATTGTATAAAACATATTTGGAAAAACTGAAGTGGTTTCTTCATTTCTCCTTAATATATACTATATATGTGTGAATATATATAATATATACACACACATATATATAACATATACACACATATATAACATATAATACACACACATATATATATACATATATATATAGTATATGTGGATGAAGAGAGAAATATGCATTGTAATGTCATCACCATTTCCATTCTTATTTTATTGAATGATCTTCAGGGTTTATGTAGAAATCAAAGGTACCAACCCTAATAATAGAATGTAATATTTTATTTCACTAAGTTCCATTTCTAAATTAGTCATATAAATATGTCTAAATACAATGTCCCTATGGCAGAGCTTTGTAATTGGAATGCCACAGAGAAAATAGGCAATAGGTATGCTGACAAATTGATCCTAGAAGGTGTCAGGGCTGCCAGGTGGGGCCTAGAACATCTGTGCATGGGGTCATCAGCAGTCAACAGCCTCACCCATTTAACATGGGACGCTATACAAATATTATTACTTCTATGTATACTCTTACATGAAAAAGGTTAGAAAGTACTATCCTAGCATAACCAGGTATTCTCATTATCAAGGGCTGAATATGTTCCACCCTTATATGACCTGTCAATAATCTTCCCAAGGAAAAGCACTGATCATATACAAAAACTCTGATGACTCCCCATTGCCTATTAAGCAAAGCTCAATACACTCTGGCTCTAGGCTGCCTTTCACACCTTACCTTGTGATGCACTTTCCCCACCTCATTTCCATATACCACATCCTATGCATTTCAAGCGCAACTTTCTCTATATAGCCTTTTTGATTCCTCCCTTTTCTAAGTAACTTCAACATTTTAGTTCTCTCTCTGTATGGCCATTTCCACGTACTATAAGCATTTTATATTCCAGCATTAATGAGGATTAAGCTCAGCTCCATGTAATTTAAAATTACCAAATTATTCAAAATAATAAGAGTTTAAACAAATAAAGTCCAGAAGGAGGTACTTAAAAGCTATGTCAGTGCTTCATAGTGTCACTAACCTTGGTTCTTCTATGTTGTTGCTCTTCCTTCCTTGGCACATGGCTCCACCCTCATGGTCCAAGATGGTTGCTCAACCTGGGGCAATTTAACTAGCTGAATGAAGAAGGGAGAGACAAGCACTACCTTTGCACTTTGAAGACCCTTTCTGAAAGTTGTTTATACCGCTTGCACCTATATTCCATTAGCCAGATTTGAATTACACATCCACATCTACCAACCAGGTCAGCTAAAATGCAACATTTATTCCACATGGCCACATGCCTATTTTTTTAAATATAGGGATTATATTATTAGAGGAGAAAGAAGATAATATAGGGGACAACTATTAACCTCTCCACAAGAATATAAACTTTTTAAAAGATAGATTCATATTTAAATTAACTTTGTAATCCAGGAATGAGGAAGAGTGACATATACACTAATATCAGATGAATAAATACATGCATAAGGAAAAGGTATGAGGATATTAGTCATCTGTTCTTTTCTTGACCCAGTCATTGCAAGTAACATTTAATATTTAGCTTGAATTTATCTGGACTTGATTTTATGTACACTTTACCACAGGGCATTGAGAACCAAAGTGATATTTAAATATAGGGAAGTGAAATGAAAAGAGATTACTCTATAAATATTTTGGCGACAAGAATCTGGAAATCATGTATATTAGACTTGTGTTAATACCAAATATAAATGTCATCATTGGCAAGCTTATTGTCATTGCTCCACTCCAACTACCTGCGTGGGCATGTATTTGAGGTTTACAAATCTGACCCTACCTAATTATTGGAAGCATTGGGACTGTCAATTATAAATTAAAAGAAGAAGAAATGTAGGTCATTCTCCTTCTTGTTCCTTTCTCTCTGAGGCCAGTGACAGGTTGTGTCAATTTGTCACTGATAGTACTTGGAGTATAAGAAGCTTCCTCAAATACACCCTTCCACTCTTTCCTACCACCAATGGAAGACGTTGGCTTTGGAGGAATTAAGACATATCTTGTAAAGGTCCCATGCACTATACTTTGATTTTTGTAGTTCCATTATCAGATTGTGATTTGGGTAGAAGACTGTTGAATTTTACTTTCTAGTTCTCATTCTATGGGTCATTATTTCAACCTTTTTATCATGTTTCACATGAAGGTTTAAAGCATGTCCTTAAAAACACACAGACACACTATTGTGAGAAAAGGGCTGTTCGTTTGGGCAATAATAGGAAGAGGGAGTGAGACTAAAAAGCTATGGAAACTTAAAAATAAGTTATACCTCTGTTTCTTATTTTTTCTCAAAAATGGCCACAACCTACTAATTTCTTTGACTTCATTCATGTGCCTATCACTATAGAGCAGGCTTTATCACTAAAACGTAGAATTTATTAGGTTTTAATTAAATTCAGAAGTTTAATCTTCTGTAAACTGATAGGAAGATTTAATATTGAATCCACCCATTAATTCAACAAATACTGATTGAGTGGCTATAATATGCAAGGCACTAACATAAACACCTAAAGTCAATACAGAGATGAACCCCACAACAGGTTGGCTCTCTGGAAGCCACACAAAGTAAACATACAAGAGGTATCGGTTAGTATTAGGTCTAGATGTGAGTAACAGAGAAACTCAAAATAGCAAGGGCTTAAAGAAGATACTTCCATTTTAAGAAATCTAGAGGTGGTCAGTGCCCATGCTTCTGGCAGGGTTACTCTGCCGTGCCTGGCTTTCATTTTCAAGGCTTGTTTTTGGCCTCATGTTGCTTTGGGGGATTTCAGCTTTCATGACCACTCAGCAGGAAAGGGGAAGGGAAAGAAGAATGGTGTACCCTCTGTATTAGTTTCTTGAGACTGCTTTAACAAATTCCCACCAAACTTGTGGCTTAAAACAACAGAAATATATTCTCACACAGTTTTGGAGGCCAGAAATCTGAAATCAAGGTTTGGATAGGGCTCTGCTTCCTTCAGGGATACTTGGGAATCCTTCCTTGCCTCTTCTAGCTTCTGATGGCTCCAAGGATTCCTTGGCTTGGGGCTGCATAACTCCAATCTCCACTCTGTCTTCTGATTACCATTTTCTCTGTGTGTCTTTAGGTCACAAAAGGCCTTTGCCTTTCTCTTATAAGGACACTTGTCATTGGATTTAGATGTCACCTTCAATCCAGGATGATCTTGTCTGAGGACCCTTCACTTAATTACATCCTTAAAGAGCCTTTTTCCAAAGAAGGCCACACTTACAGTTTCCAGGTGGACATACCTTCTGGGGAGTAACAATTTATCAATTATAGTCTCTCACGTTAGTAATGCTTCCTGAAAGTTGTGCTCATCACTTCTACTTTTATCCCACTGAATAGAGGTTATTTAGTGTCCATACTATTATTTACATTGGGCAGCTGAGAAATGTAGTCTTTATTTTGGGTGACCATGCATGTAGTTAAAAACCAGGAGTTCCAGTAAAAGTGATATTGTTTTACTAAAGAATTGCTTTGAAATGTTACTAAAACATACTACCCACGTGAGTCAATGTTATTTTAACAAGTTAGACTTGTATGAATTATAAGCATTTCTAAAACTAGTAACTTCTTATGAAGCAGGAGCTGTACTAGTAAAAGCCCTGCTAAGAATTTGGAACACAGCAGATTCCATAACTGTCACATCTTCCTGGGGTGTTTGTGAGGTTTAGTGATGCTAAAAGTCTACGAAAGTCACAAAAGTCTCTTCAGTGCCTCTTCCAGTTGCTTTTTTTCTTCCTCAATTCTAGTTCCTAATAAACTCTGAGAATCACAGACTTGTTTTTTAATCAAGAAAGAAATCAGTTTACATTTGAGAAGAAAAAACTGTTAAACTCACAGATCTATAATTTGGAGGCTATAAAGTGTTTGTATTTGAAAAGGGGCAATTGGCTCATTTGAATCAGATGGAACTACTGTTATAAAATGAAAAAAGTGGATATAGTAAGCCTAAGGGTTTTAAATGAACTGCACTAAAGGAAGAGCCATTTCTGGGACTCAGTCAGAAAGCAGCTTAATATGTGAAGTTCTGGGCAGTGGATCTTGGTTTATAAAGCTGGTAAGAATAAAGCCCCCCAAAATATAAGTGAGGACCTACACATCTAGAAACCTAATGATTGAACACATTGATCTTGTAATCTTAGACTTTTCTCTTACTGTCAAAATTTTCAGTCAAATTTGGATCTTGCAAATATTATTTGTGTGCATGTATATGTGAGCCAAGAATACATTTAGAGTAGACTATCAATTCCAAATTATTTCTTTATATTGGCTAGAGTTTCTTTTTACCACACTACTGAGGTTCTATTTTTGTACCCCAAAATAGAATGCCTCACCTTAAAGAAGAATGGTTTTGAGTAATTAACAATCTCATAGAAGGAAGTGATAGGAGAAAGAGGAAGCTTTCTCAAGGTACATGAAACAATTTATTTAAGAAATACTGAGCTGGTGTGGCTCAGTGGTTGAGCATAGACCTATGAACCAGGAGGTCATGATTGGATTCCAGGTCAGAGCACATGCCCTGCTTGCGGGCTCAATCCCAAGTAGGGGGCGTGCAGGAGGCAGCTGATCAATGATTCTCATCATTGATGTTTCTATCTCTCTCTACCTCTCTCTGCCTCTCTGAAATCAATTAAAAAAGAAATAAAGAAAAAAGAAATACTTGGCTGTCACAAAGTTACCAATCAGGTTCAGACTTCTAGGTGCATTTTACTTTCTTGATTCTCTGAGCTGCCCAACAGGGCAGACTCTGGTATATGGAAGGGAAATGAACACTCTTCTTCTTGCCCAAAGTATCCAACTTAAGGCTGTTTGCCATCGAAGTTGCAAGAACTCCAAGCTATAAAGCTACCACCCTCTGAGTGCATTGTATGCTTAGTTCTGTCCAGATTTATTCCATGTGCTACCATTCAGAAAACCCAGATGCTGTGTATAGCTAAGTTCTGTGAGGAATTTTCCATTTAGCACTCAGTGTTATACATGGGCAATTCTTAAATTTTAAAGGCCTATTTAACTTTCATTATTACTAAACTTTAATACCATAGTATTAGTCAGACTTATGGGAACTGCAAAACAGGAAGTCTAGTTTTCTTTCCCTGGTTTCCTTGGAAACAGGCACATTTTTAAAATAAAATGCTTCCTGCTTCCCTTTTAGTATCTTTTCTTTTCACTATCTACTACTAGTCCAGATTCGCTATGTCTTCTTCCTGCTCTAAGTGCCCTTTACAGGACCTCTCTAAGGCCCATGCTATTCTAGGGCATTCACTGTTCTCAGCACCTTATCTCCCCTATTGGAGTCCAAACTCAAATTTCCTCCCCCACTGCCTTCCTTTAGGTAGTGTGGGGAAATGAATCTGATTGAATTCCTTTGAATTATTGTGTTTCTTTTGTGTTAATTCCTACTGTTAAATTAAGGAGTTAAACTGGATGACTTTCAGTGTTCCTTTAGCCCTGATGTTCCTTTATTTTATGACTAAACCAGGGTTGTATAAGGAAAAGCTGTTTTTGATCACAGGCCCTTTGCCTACCATAACAAGTCTACTCCAGGCTAAGTTGAATTGCAGTTCTTGGACCACTTGGACTTCAGGCTGGAAACATGTAAGAAGTTCTAGACCAGCACTGTCCAATGGAAATATAATGTGAGCCATTATGTTTTTGAGTTCTGTTAGCCACATTTTAAAAAGGAACAAAAAGTAATTTTATTTACCCCAATATATCAAAAAATCGACATTTCAACATGTAATTATAAAATGTTTAACCAATAGTTTACATTATTATTTTCATAGGAAGTCTTTAAAATCCAGTGAGTATGCTACACTTATATCTCAATTCAGACTAATGACATTTCGTGTGCTTTATAAATAGCCACATGTGGTTAGGGGCTACCATATTGAACAGTGTGGTTCTAGATCATGAATCTCCACCTTGGCTGCACATTAGAATAATCTAGGGACCTTTTTAGAGTTCTGATGTCCAAGCCAAACCACAGATTCATGAAATTAGACTCTATTGGGATAGAACCTGGCTTCAGGATATTTTTTTTAACTCTACCCTGTTGATTACAATGGACAGCCAAGGTTTAGAACCCTGTAAACTAATGTTTCTCAACTTTGGATTGGAACACTTTTGTGCCCAATCTCTAATGCCCAAACTCCACTCCAGAGATTCTGATTTTAATTGGTTTAGGTTGGGTGGTAGGCAAAGATATTTGTTTTAACTTCTCCCAAGTGATTATATACAGTACAAACCAGGTGGAGAAACATTGGCTGACACTTTTGAATTCAGTATTCTGTCAGCAACTCTCTCTATGGTTTTCCTTATCAGCTGGTAACAGGCTTCTAACTTGTTTCTAAGACCCATTTGCAAAACTACACCCAGCACCTTGTACTTGAACCTGGTTTTTATTTCTCTAAATGGGTCCCTACTTAATACCCATGTAGAAATCCATTTCCCATAGGTCTGTCGTCCCTTGCCTTGTTGGTGTCCCTCTCAAGCACTAGCTATCTCTCCTATCCCTCACCCAGTGAATGAGTCACTTGCTGGCAGACATTCCCCCAATAGTTGTCTGCCTGCTAGGATTCCCAGATATTTCCCTTCCCTGAATTCTATAGCAGTATGCTTGGTTGCCATTGGACACCTTTCCTAAGATCACAATAGATATTCCCATTGCCAGGGGTTTGCCTCTACTACCACCCACTACCTGTCTCTATCCACTCCGGGTACCACAGACTTCTTCAGCCTTCAACTGGATTTGTCACCTCATCACATGCCCGACTACAGTACATCCAGGTTACATATTCTCCCACTCTGCTCCATTGTAATGCAGCCAGAGATGTCATCAAACTCATGAAAAGGAATGTATTTATGACAAGCATACATTTTATTGTCAGTTCTCCATTCCTGGAAGCCCACATTAGAGTAAATTCCCTTAATCTGTTGACCTTTATAGTCACCCCGCTCCTCACTCACCTCCCCCTGGGCCCAGGTCTACTGTTATGCCACTGCATTGTGATCCTGTGTTTCTCAAGTTTGCTCTTTCTCTTATCTCAAGCACCACTACCAGCATCCACACACTTACATAAGCTAGGAGAATTTGGAATGCCCTTTACTGC
Source organism: Myotis brandtii (assembly GCF_000412655.1). Taxonomy (NCBI): domain Eukaryota; kingdom Metazoa; phylum Chordata; class Mammalia; order Chiroptera; family Vespertilionidae; genus Myotis; species Myotis brandtii. The sequence continues at coordinate 4,605,163 of NW_005364372.1, read as the reverse complement.
CTCAATCTCTACTACCCGTTGGTAACCATGCTCTTTTTGATTCTACCAACTTTCTTCATGTTGCAACATTTCTCCAATGCACTTATCTTTCTAAAATCATTGCTGCATCACATATTTGCTTAAAACTTTCTGGCTCCCATCTTCCTACAAAGTTAAGTACAAATTCCTGAGCGTGGCACATAACAGTAAAATTAACAATGAATGCTATTCCAGGCCTCAATCTTTGTGTCCAGTCTGATCTCATTACACTTCTGCCTTGAACCTTCTTCCTAGTCACCCAGAACATGCATTGTGCATTAGGTTTGCTGTTCCTTCCTCCCGTTCTTTGCTTGGAAAACATCTCTCTTTAAAAAAAATTTTTTTTTATTGATTTCAGAGAAGAAGGGAGAGGGATAGAGAGATAGAAACATCAATGATGAGAGAGAATCATCGTTTGGCACTCTCCTGCACGCCCCACACTTGGCCCGAAACCTAGGCATGTGCCCTGACCGGGAATTGAACCATGACCTCCTGGTTCATAGGTCTATGCTCAACCACCGAGCCACGCCGGCCAGGGCTGGAAAACATCTTTTTATCTTCAGAGCTTAAATGGAGTAGACATTCTAAAATTCTGAAATTTGACATTCTTCCTCTGTGTATCTTTAGCATGTTGCATTAAATTATTAATTATTTTTGTCCACCCTAGGATGTGAGCAGAAATTTCTGGTTCAGCTCTGTGTTCCCATCCCTGACATGTTAGATGTTCAATAAATGTTAGATAGTTATTGTGTAAAAAGACCATCCCTTCGTTTACATGGAATTGTATGAATTCTTTATTTCCACCCACTTGGGAAGTTGGCATGCATTCTGAGACTATATAATAGGAATATTTTAAATTTCAGTCTCAGGTTTCTTTTTCCCCTCCTTTTCTTCTTTTCATAAGCTTCATTACCCAAACTCTAGTGCTATTCATTGCCTCAGAGGAAGATATAATAGAATCTGGAATAAAGAGCTAATACTTATTCTGAAATTTTATGGCAAAGACAAATAATAGGTCAAAGCACTTTGATTTGCAAGAGCCAAAGAATTTGAAGGAGAAAAATATTTTAAGCCCCCAAAGTCAGAGTTTGTAGAACTGAGAAGAGTTTATACCTGAGCTTTTCAAAAAAATTTTTAATAATAATTCACAGAAACATGTTTTACATCTTGATCCAATAAACACACACATACACACACACACACACACAAACAAAACAGAAGTTTTACAAAATAATAGTTATCCTTATTACTTTTCTATACTGTTTAATTCTATGTTATTTAAATAAAAATAAATTTATTTATAACATATAAATAAATCATAATTTGTGGTTTGAAATTGATGGTTTATGCTACAAATTGTAAAATGGGAAGAATTTATTACCGAATATCAGGGCACCTTTCTCACCACTATGAAAAGAGATAAAATTTCAGCCAGCTATCAAGAAGGTATAAAAGACATGACTAAGATTCAGATCCTTCTTTAGCTAGAAAACTCAAATAGGTTGAGTAGGGATTCAGGGAGAATAGTGAAGAAGGACACAAGCCCCTTAGAGAAGCTTTGCAGGAGTCTTGTTGCTGTAGGACTCTGATGAACACCGCTGGAGGAGGTGTCTGGGCGGCAGAGCCTGAAGGCACACTCAGAGAGGCCCACACATTCCAGCAAGGGAGGGGAAAATAGCTGAGTGTCCTTCACTTCTCAAGAGGCACATAGAATTGCTGAGAGGCTCAGGGGCTGAAAGAGGCCTGCAATGCAGAAAACCTACAAATGCATAGGATCTTGTGACCAGGCACCATGATAGGCATCACATATATCAGTAGCACATTCCAGCTCATGATACCCCACAGCCTAGTATGGGCAGCTAAATCCCAGAACATGTCATGTTATGGTGCCTGAAGACCAGGCGGGACAAGAGACAGCACAGATATCCCTATCCTCACCCTCATCACACAGATACACCAGGGTGATACATAAATCCCCTGGGAACTTAGTTTATATAGCGGGGAGGGAAGGGAAGATGGAAGAGGAGGAAGAACAGAAGGGAAACTAATTTTTTTTTTTTTACTAATGCCTGAAAGACATTCCATTTTAAAGAAGAGTTTAAGATATGGGAATGGCAAAAGTACAAGATTTCCACCATCATTTCTGCACATTTAAGTAATGACTTCAAAATTTAAACCTACTAACAACTGCCAAAGTGATACATTAGTGGCTAGTGTCCTTTATCCTCCATTCCTGTTATTAGCAGAGGTTTTCTCACTGATACATATAAGGATGAAAATTTTGGTATTCTTCCTGTCTATCTCAACCAAGGTCAGTCAGGAGACATTGCATCAGCCACTGAGCATGATCTCTTGTGGCAGCTGGGGGCACTACAGCAGTTAGATTGGGGTAGAAGAGAGCATGAAGTCCTATTGATAGGGACGCTATTAATGAAGAATAAGGCAGGGCTACACAGGGGGTCTGAAATGAATGGTTTGACTAGCACCTGAGGGGCAGAGCAATGATTATAGTAGGGTCCCAAGAGAGGACACTCACAGAACCCCTTACGTTACGGGGTTCTCACAATGGGGAGAGTAGGATCCAATAATGGGTGACCAAAGAGAAGGACCCTGAGCCATCTCAGGAAGTTGCTTGAATTCCAGTGGAATAGGAGACAGGAAGTATAGAGGAGCTAGGAAATTGATCTCATGATGTGGGTTTTATTGACCACATTTGGACTTGCAACCAGCCCTACCTGCTTTCAAAGGCACACTGCTTATGTCAGGGCTCTCATGAGTTGCTACTCTCCATTCTCACCAACCAATTTCTTTCTTCAACACTTAGATTACTTCTTCTAATTTTTTCTCTACCTCCCTTTAACCCAAGGATACATACATTCACTTAATATCTTCACTTTTATCTAACTTCTTCCCACTAAACTTGTTTCTCTACAGACAAGGTACCTCACAGTAGATGACAAATCTTCTCTCACTAACACCCTTAAAAGTTCTTTTGCCAATCCTGCATGCAAATTCTCAATTCTGTATCAACTGTACAATTTGTCTTAGTTTTTTCCTCCTGTTATATCCAGGCTGCAAATGAGAGCTCTAAAATATTGCCTAACTATAGAGAATGAGGCCATTTCAAATATATTCCAACTTCAATACCACATGAAAATCCTTTCCAAAATGTTATATGTCAATATACATTCTCTCCAGAGCTCTATTAATCTGTCAACCCTTTTACTTGTCTTAATATTAATAAATACTAGCTAATATTTATTGAACACTCGTGATAGGCATTTTACAAGCATCATCTTATTTAATTTTCACAATTACACCATGACAAGTACTGTTATTGATCTCATATTACAGGGAAGAAATTTAGGACTGGAGACATTAAACCATTTGCTCCCAGTCAGTTAGTAGATAGAAGAGCCAGTTCAGATCAATTCCTCTGTTTCCAGAACAATGCATTTTAACCACTAGGCGGCTCTGCATACTACTTCTCAACAGGCTATTCTAAGTGTTACTGTTCTCTCCTAAAGACCCTCTAGGGATGTAGCCAGTTTGGCTCATACCTTGGTTGCAGGCTCATCCCTGGCCCAGGCCCTGGTCCAGGTTCATCACATTGAGGATTAAAAAGAAAAGAAAAAGAAAAAGAAAAAAGAAAGACCCTCTAGGACTCCTGCCCTCCAGCTCTTTTCAGCAATCATTCTTACTTTCTACACCATTGCAGGAGTACATGCTGACCTACTGAAGCAACTATAACTCCTTCCCCTTACTCCAGTATCTACCACCATCTTTCACCCAGTATTTATATGAGAAGATCAAATCTAGATCCTTCTGTCTTCTTCTAGGTTTTACTTTATCATTTAATCCTTCTTTGTATTTTAACTTCTCCCTCCAGCTATTACCTCATAGGGTATATAAGCAGGGTCAAAGCTTTTTCGAAAAAAAAAAAAAAAGATTAACCTGGTCATTCCTTCTAGGTACTTCTATTTTTCACGTTCATAGCCAAGCTTCATGGAAGAATAGCTTATGCCTCTGGTCTCAACTCTCATGATTGGGAGACCCATGAGGGCAGAGACCACATCTATCTTGTTTACTGCTTTACCCACTTACCTTCCATGCTTAGCACAGTGGAGGCACTAATAGGAATTTGTTAAAGTTTTATTCAATTAATAAATGGATGCATTGAAAAAATAAATGGAGATTTTCATCACCAACAAGTGTTTGAAAACTCTGATACTCTTGCTTCATCTGAATTAAACTCCTTATTTTCCTTCTTCATGACTATTTCTCCTTTTGTAACAGCTTCCTTTCCCTTATCCCACATATGCAGCAAGTTACCAGGTAAAACTATTGCATCAAACAAGTATAGCTTATATAGTATAGTAATAAAAACATTTATCTTTGTCTCCCATTCTCCTTGGAAATTTTTTTTTCCTTGGACAAGTTTTCATTCTATCTCTGGATGAAATTTTGGTCAAGATCCATGATTTTCTGGTCACTTTTAGTAACCAGCTGTATTGGCAGTTCTGAAGACCCAGTCTCCCAGGGCTAATCAAACAAATTCATTCAACAAAAGTGGCTTTCTTCTTAAGGAGAATTTTTAGACCAATTGCTAATATATATACATATATGGATGTATATATGCATATATGTGATAAAGACAATATAAGTTATATATGTATTTTTTCTTTTTCCTTGTTGTTATATTCTTCATTGCTCATTCTTCGCCCCAACTTTTTGGATTCATGCCTTTTAATGTGATTTCACCCCCCCACCCTCCACACACAAAACAGTTTCTCATTTGTCTCTTTGCTCTATGTACCCAAATCTATTAACCAGTTTCAACCTATTTCTGCTCTTAATCTTGAAGTTGGTGAGCCCAGGTCATCTTGGAGGAAGAGGGTATAATTTCTAATCACTTGAGAGCTCTTTAATGGAGGGCATCATATCTTTTCATGCCCCCAACAAGCACCCTGATATTGTTCCTGTTTTACACTGTGCCTTAGAATCCAGCAGAATATTGAACCCTTAATGGCCAAGCTACATATTTTGAGTTTGATTTGTTATGTGTAAAACATCAGGTTGAACACAGATGATCACAACTCACTTTCCATACTCCAGTGTCTCTGCCATGGGAATGCCACAAATTCAGGACCAAAATCTGTGATACTCAAATACTGAGTTTCAGTATTAGAACTTTATGCAGTTCTTCCCAACTTTTTTCATAAGACCCACTGATGGCTTTCTTCTTCCTCCTTGCCCATCCCACTCCTTGCCTATTGGACCCTCCTGTCACTCACTTTTTGGCATGAGTAACTCAGCCTCTGCTTGTGTCTAGGTGCAGTATGTGGCAGCTGTTTTCATTACCATCTCATTATTTCACTGAGGGGGAGATGTTTCCATGGTGATGCTGAACTACATAAGTAGAGATTTTACTACACTAAGCTTTCATCTACTCAGTGTTCCAGTTAGAGGAGAATTGAGCTAGAACCTTCCCAGTAGGAAAAGCGATTGTAAATCTCCCTTCTGTTTCCAATTATTCGTCTGTGCTTTTTATCAGTGAAAGGATGATGTAATTATGAATTTTTAACAGATGGGACTTAATGAAGAAAACCAGTAGTTGTTTCTTTTTATTCTAATTAACTTGCCCTTTTTGAATATCCATGAAAGTTTTCAGAGTAGCATTACATATACTAATTGACTGGCACTATTAATATATTTTTTAATAGCTCCACCAGGAAAAGAGAACTTGGAGTCCCAGGAAAAATTCTGTATGACAACTGGACCCAATTACTAATGTGATTATGGCCTAAGCTTTGATTGCTTCCAAATTTGTCAATGCCTGGGGAAACAAAGGTCACTACAGTTTTGAATGACTACTTAATACTTTCTTCCACGTGAATGAGTGACATTCACTTTCCATTAATTGCTTTGTGGTTAATCCTACATTTGCAAGAAGATTTTTATTAATACATTTCCCCTTGCAGTGAGCTTTCAATAATTTAACGTTCACTAAAAGTAAATCTATCCATAGCAGTGAGTTCTTTTTTCACCATTTGTCTTTGGACTTTTAGTCAAATCAAAATGCATTTGTTTAACACTGAAGTTCTTAAGCATTATATTCTTAATTTAATGTTACAACAATGTTCTAACGGAAGTCCAAAGGCAATTAAAAAGTTTAGAGTAAACAACATTGACCAAATTATTAAACAAATGCACTAATTTATCCACTGAACTTCATGACCAGAAGAATATTGTTTTCACATAATTCTGATATCTTAGTGTTACTGCTATAGAGATTCTGCTGTGGCTGATTTTTAATAAATATAACCCAACAGGTGGTACAGTAGGGTACAGTGTAACAGAACACTTCTTGAGGAAGGAACTAGTATGCATTAGAGGTGGTGGAAAATTTGTTTTCCTATATTACCTCATTTATTCCTTGCACCATAGTGTTTAGGTAACTTGTCTGAAATGTGAAACATCCAGGCAGTACTAGCACTGGTGTTCAAATTCTAGTGTTCAACTCTACTGTTCCTAAGACCTCATCGGAAGTAATCATGGAATTATGTTAGTCTGGTCTCTAAATAAATTAGACAAGTTTTTGCAAGGGCACTGTGTGAGCAATGATAGGATGAGAGTATGATGGAGAAGCATAGAAGAGAGAGAAAAATCTAGCACAAAAATCTGATTTTATGAATAATTTTCACCCGGTTGGTGTGGCTCAGTTGGTTGAGTGTCGTCCCATGAACCAGGAGGTCACAAGTCAATTCCCAGTCAGGGCACAAGCCCGGGTTGTGGGCTCTACCCCCAGGAGAGGTGTGTGCAGGAGGCAGCTGATCGATGTTTCTTTCTCATTGATGTTTCTATCTCTCTGTCTCTCCTCTCTGAAATAAATAAAAAATATTAAAAATATTTATATGTTAATAAATAATAGCAATATCTTAGACAAATTCATCTCATATTAAAATGAAATATTTTGTTTTTGTAGGTCAGGATTGATTTGGTGGGCAGTTCAAACTTTAGTACAGTTTCTCTTCTCCAGGAACCCTCATTTCAAATCCAAGTGCACTAGAATTGTCCATCACTTTAAGCTGCTTCTATTTCAACTAAAGCCCCACTTCTAGGGAGTAAAGCTCCCATCCCATAAAACTCAAGTATTCTCTTTCTTAAGTATTTAGATATTATCTATAGAATTGCCATAAGTTGTACATTTGAAATAAGTGTAGATTCAAGACATGAGGGTCTTGCCTTAATATCCCATTTGGCATTCAAAGTTCTATTTCATTAACCCACTGAGCTAGATTAAGTATAATCATTCTTTGCTTATTAGAGTGTTCTTATTTATACTCCCTGCAAAACTTTGTTTTCTACGTCTTAAATTAAGAAGAAACCTTGGAGTTGAGGAAAGAGCTGTGTATTGACATAGGGTTATCAGGAGATCTTCTGGTTAGAATATTTCTGAAATATGCAAGATGAAACTAACACAACCAAAATGTTCATTCAAGTGTTTGTAGAATTGAGTTCTTTGAACATTTTATTTATAGACAAAGTGGAGCTCCATTTGACTACCAGCCAAGTATCACCTGGTACTATTTTTGTATAGTCTATTCTTATCTAGAAATGTCTTCACAGAAAGTATAATGACGTTTCAGTCTTCTAAATGTGGATAAGAGCTCAATGTCAAAATACATTGCTATGCCTCACCACATAGCTAGGAAGAAAATTAATCAAAATTTTATGTGTGCAGATGGAAATGCTTAAGCCAGTTTTACAAACCAATTACTGTTCGGTTCCAAAAACCTGTAACTTGTTTGAGATTTAATACACACCGAGCAGCCTCAGAACTCCTTGAAGAATAATAATTCAAACTTAATGTAGAATGTAAGTTGACTACTATTTCTGTGTTCTTTCTTTCCTATATTTTTTCAGTTAAGGCAAGTATAATTCACGACCACGCAGGAGGTGCCTTTATAGAATATGTTTTCTGCTGATTGGCCTTTTTACAAAGACTTATACAGCACATTTTTAGTGATGTAGTACCGTTGCTATTAGGGGGCCTGATTCTGCACTCCTTGTTCAGAATTAATGTCCTGAGAATCCTGGATAAAGACAGCTGAATTTAGGATCAAGAAACAAGGTTTTACTTTAGCATTTGTTGTAGCTAAAGCTTCAGAATTACTATCAGAGAATCGAATTCTGCAGTGATTTTTGTTTTTGTTATTCTTTTTGCTTTAGAAAAGCTGTTAATGTCCAGATCAAAGAATACACTTTACTGTTTTAAATAATTTTTTCTTATAATGTAAATAATATGTGCTCAGGATATAACAGATATACTAAAAGGAAAATAAAAATCACTCATAATTGCACCATCCAGAGATAACCATTATTAATATTTTCATGTTTAATATTAATATTATAATCTAATGAATATATTTCAAATAATTAACAGAACATGCTAAAATTAATGACATTTGTAGATTTTAAAAATTGCGATGTATCGGCTCGGCCAGTGTGGCTCCATAGATTAGCATTGATCTATGAACCAGGAGATAATGGTTTGATTCCCAGTCAGGGTACATACCCTGGCGGTGGGCTTGATCCACAGTGTGGGGCATACAGGAGGTAGCCTATAAATGGTTCTCTCTCATCATTGATGTTTTTGTCTCTTTTTCCCCTCTCCTTTCCTCTCTGAAATCAATAAAAATACATTTTTAAAAATTGAAATGTATCATATTATGACTGTCATTTAGCAAGCAATATATTTTGAATGATTTCATGACTTCGATAAGACTATCTGTAGAGGCATAAAATATTAAAGACTAAATATAAGGGTATCTTTTATAAATCTTCAATGTCTCATTTTATTACTCCCTATAAATATTTTGAAAATTTTAGATACTCAATTGCTCATTTTATCATTTTCTTTCTCTTTCTCTTTTTTCTTTTAATCTTTTTTGTTGACCAATTGCTTATTTAAAATCAACATTTAAAATTTTCATTATGGGTTTAATAGTTACCAAATGTGCCATTTCTACAATATTTAAATGTTAACATTTTAAATTAAAACTATTACAGTGCTCTTAAATATAGACACTGGAATCTAATTCCATAGTGATTTGATACCCATAATTGTATATTTAAAAGACACATCAATAAGTTCTTTTGTCAGAAAGTATACATTGTTCCTTTTCCTCCTTATTCCCCTTACACTTACCTCACTGATTTTTTTGGTTAAAGTCTTTATGTTTTGATTATACCTTTCTACCTTTCTGAAACAAAATATATACACAATATGACATTTGAAAACTCATTTATTGTCTGTTACCACAAAGCTCTAAGTGTTAAATAAAATTTTTTGGATTGAGTTGTGATTATATTTAATATTAATTGATCAAAGAAACCTGAATACATTATATTTTTTATAAATAATTGTTATCCACTAAAGTAGATTTAACAGAAATGCATTTATTAATATGATGGATGCAGTTTTTAAATAAAGGGTATGTCTATGGATAAGTATGCCTTATTTCTAAAATGAGACGAGTTTTAGTGCAAGTTAACTAAAAGGTCACTAAGAAGTGGACAGCTATGTGAAATTTTCTAATGATTGTTTCTAAGTGCATTATTTGCAGAAGAACCTACAACACTTCCTTTAAAGTTAGTCCAAATCACATAAGTACGTAGTGAGAAAGAAAAAATAAGCAGAAAAGTTGTTGACGTGTGATGGTGGGCAGGAGACCTGCTCAAAAAGAAGACACATGTGAACTTACAGTATCAATAATATTTCAGCAAATGTTAATGAAAATATTTCTTCTATGAGTCTGAGTATATGCTAAAAAAATAACAAAATCTCACAAACTTATCTCCACTCGAACTTGAAACACTCATAGAAAGTTAAAACAGAATATTTTATCCCCTCTTCCTTGAAATCTTAAAAAAAAGCAACAGAAACCCAAAAGGTGTCTTGATTAAAGGAAGCTTCACAGACATCAAAATTTTGAATTGCCCTTTGTTTGCTGCCCCACAGTCTTTACATCTAGGGAAATGCAACCTTCCTAAGTTCTCAACGGGCAAGAGGTGTTCTTTGCTTTTTTTCTTTAATAAAGTGGAAAAAGGCAGTAGGGAAAGTAAAGGTAGAAAAGGAAAATAGATATGATACTTTGACCACAGGCACATTCTCAGGTTTAGGAAAAAGTCACTTAAAATATAAAGATCTGGAAATTGACTTTCTTAAAACTGTCAATACTGACATTCCATGTTGAATGACTTCAAATACTGAACCTTTAGTTGGACATCATTGGCAAAACATTTGCCTAAATACATTGCCAAGTGATTAATATTAAAACATACTTGTTTTTTAGATGGTTACTCAGAGAGAGGGAATTCTAAAATCCTAGATTAAGTTACATAATAATAAAATCATCACAGTTTATGGCGGGTGGAAACTCACTGGATTACCTGATGATAGGTGGAAAGCTGAGATGCCCAGAAAGCAAAGGATTCTCCCCATGTCACCTGCACAGGTAGTTGTAACATAGTAATTGGGATTAGCACTCAAGTGCCCTCTTTTATGAAGCATAGTGCTCGAGAAATAAATTTTATTGCATTTATTCTTTAAAGTCCAGGCTTAATATAGTTGCAAATTAGAATTCAAAAATTTCCAAGTGCCAGGTACAAAGACCCCCCATGAAGGAACTTCTCTGCAATCCAGCTTCTTGCCAGGAAATTGGTCTAAATTTCACAGAACCTGCCTTGTAGAGATGTCACCGTATCTGTTTATTCTTCATGGATTTGACCAATTCCTGCTTCTTTGGTTTCTGCTGTGGTGTTTGCCTTCTTGGTCCTTGGAGTCTTTAGCTTCTTTTCTCCTAGGAACTTCTCAGAGACTTTCCTCACCATGACAGCACTTACCTTGACAATTATCTTTGGGATTCTCCTAGGTCTCATGGAGCCTGGCCCAGGTGAGTCTTGAATCCAATAAAGTGCTGGAGACCCTCAACAAGTGCTTGCGGAGCTTCACTGATGCCGCCTATCAGGTACTCTCTTGGTCTTTCCCCATTTTGCATGTCTTTTCAAACTATCTCCCCCCCCCCCTTGCTGACCCATCAGTGTGTCTGACCTCTTCACAGCATTTGTTTACTAATGCTTTCAACCTTTCCATTGTTTTAGCTTTCTCTTGGCTCCTTCTCTGCCTCAAAACCTTTCTTTTTATTTCCCTTGAGTTTCAATTTTAGCACCTGATTCCTTTAAAATTAGCAATTGCAATTTCCTTAGAACAAGATTCTGATTGCCCAGCTTTTTTCTGCTTGGTCAGAGATTTTGATGCCAAGCAAACCTGAGCTTCTGGCCCACTCACGGACTGTCTTCCTATAGGTCAGCAGCTTAGTTTTGGTCCAATCAGATTTGGTAATGGTGGAGCGTGTCACCAGACCAAAGTGACGAAGGTGACAATGAGGCTGTCCCTTCAATGAGATGATCAGCCTTGCTAATAGAATACAAGTTAGTGGTGTTCTGTAGAACACAGCTGTTTTGCATCTTGTTGTGTTTTGTTTTTTTTTGACAAAGCAATATATTGTGAACATTCTTTCATGATAATAAATATTTTTCATATCACCTTAATGCAATGGTTTCCAAATAACATTGCAATTGGGGAACTTAAAAATATCATAATTTCATTCCCAGAAATTATGATTTAATTGGTGTAGAATGTGACCTGGGCTTTAGAATTTTTAAAACATCTCCAGATGATTCTAAATTGCAGACAAGCTTGGGAACCAGGGCTTGTGCAGAGTGTCCTTGAATGGATGCACTATTTAACGAATACAGGGAGGGACAAAAACAAGTTTATAGTTGTTTGTATGGAAAATAATACAATAATTAATAAACAAAGTATAAGAATAAACTCTGGGTTTTGCATACTTACAGCTGTAAACCTACTTTTTCCCTCACGCTGGATTTTCTCAATGTATATACTTTAAGGATGTTGTCACATTTTCACTATTTTAAAGAACACTAGCAAATTTTTTTAAGTTGGATTTTTTTTTTTTTGGCTACAGAGTTATATGATTGCTTATATATTGTGGATATTAACCCCCTTTCAGATATATGACTTGCAAATATTTTCTCCCATTCAGTAGGTTGCCTTCTCATTTGTTGATAGTTTCCTTTACTGTGCAAAAAGATTTTTAGTTTGATGTAGTTCCACTTATTTATTTTTGTCTTTGTTGCCTTTGCTTTTAGTCAGATCCAAAATATTATCGCCAAGACTGATCTCAAGGATCTTCCTGCCTATGTTTTCTTCTAGGAGTTTTTTTGGTTTCAGGTCTTATATTCAAGTCTTTAATTCACTGTGAATTAATTTTTGTGTATGGTGGAAGATGGGAGTCTAGTTTCATTTTTTTGCATGTGACTATCCAGTTTTCCCAATATCATTTATTGAAGAGACTACCTTTCCCCCATTGTTTATTCTTGTCACCTTCGTCATAAATTAATTGACCATATAGGTGTGGGTTTATTTCTGGGTTCTCTATTCTGTTTCATTGATCTATGTATGCCAGTTTCTTGACTTAAAAAATAAAACTTTAGTTATTAATTTTCTAACCTCCCTAAAATAACTTTTGTTAATAATAAAATTTATTGTTTTTATGATAAATACATAAAACCTAGAACGATATAATGAGTTTGTATTATTTCACCGTTATTTGCATCCATTTCCTACCAGAAACATAAGCTAAAAAACACAAAAGACATGCAAAAGTTTAACGCCACCAAAGATTTTCCTTTTTGCAATGTCTCTGCATTTCAAATACTGTAATTTTACTGGGTAATAAAGCAATAGGGGAACAACGATGATGGTGTAATAAAGCCAGATGATGTTCAATTGAAGACCGTCTTGCTCATTTTATTTCATAATCAAAATCCTAAACATAAAGTTTAAAAGGGATTTGGTTTCCCATAGTGCCACCCTGACATTTGTGTTTGTCTGTAATGTGATCTGTACATATACATCTCAAGTCCCCTGGAAAGTTAGCATTAAATTACCAGTTAATGTTCCTCTGGAAGAATCGTGTTCCTTACAGCATGTCTTTGAAACAACTCAAATATCCTTATAGTTGTCCTTCAGTTTATGATGCTGAACCTATGGCGCTCCAGCCCTATAAGAAAATAGCAAAGATGAGATTGCCTTGTAGTCTCATTTAGACAGTTAATTTTATCTTTGTTTTCTTAAGTCACATTTCATTGTGCTTCTCGATGGTGCAAAACTAATTGGCTGTTATCACAGTTACATTACCTTCAAAGGCAGATAAAATTAATGCAAAGTAAAAGATCGCTACAATCAGAGATATCTGCTTAAAAGGGAGACAGGCTTGCATAAAGTGGCTGCACAATCCACAGAAGGCTCTGGCAGAATAATAAATCATGACTTTCTCCAGGTTATCATCTTGTGCTCTAGTTCATTATTTTGTATCATTTGTTTTAACCTTGGATTGTCCCTACTACATCTGCTCTGCTGTGATTAATTCTGCTGATGGAAATAAACTGTCGAAGGGCAATGCTGTACTGCATGACTAATTAGCCTCCCGAATTATATCCATAAATTAACATTTTGTTTTTATTCATTTAAATAAATCTAAGTTGTCTAAACTTTTGTACAGATCATTCTAATATCAATGTATTTTTATAAACTTTTAGCTAGATCAATTTTGGTCAACTAATTCTTAAATGGCTTCTTACCTTCGCTTTCTTAAAACTATTATAGCTAGGTTATTGTCCCTGTTGGCCTACGAGGAAGAAATAGATATTTTTTTTCTGTTAAACTGAGCTTCCTACCAGGCTCTCAGCTTGGGCTTCCCCTTCCTCAGCTTCCTCCTGCCCCCCAATGCTGGCCACAGACCACCATCCTCTGTTTCTATTGGTTATATGAAAGTGATTATGCTGTGGACTGAATGTGTCTCCCTCAAAATCCATACATTGAAACCCTCACCTTCAGTGTGATGGTACCAGGAGATGAGGCCTTTGGGAGCTAATTAGGCTTAGATTAGGTCATAAGGGTGGGACCCTCATGATGGGCCTAACATCCTTATAACAAGAGGAGGAGAAATGGTGTGAGGATGCAGCACAAAGGCTGCAAACCAGGGAGCATGCTCTCCCTAGCACCTTGATCTTGGACTGCTCAGCTTCCAAAACTGTGAAAAGTAAATGTTTGTTGTTCAAACCTGAGGCCTGGTCTTCATATAGCAGACCTTGGGCTGCGCTACATTGATAGTAAAGAAAAAGACACAGGAATGTGGGAGCCCTGTGTGTAGCCCAGCTACAATCATTGTGTGTAGCTGTTGAATTGCAGACTCAAGCTTTTGATCCTGATATTGTTAGGACTGGTTCAGAAACTAGCAAACCGCTGTGAGAGTAGCTGAGGAAGGACAGATGGGAGACATACACTGATTGACCCTTGAACTGATGTGATAATACATGTAGTAAGAGCCTATAATTGAACTTTTTGAAACTTTAGCCTAATGATATACGCTTTGAAAAAGTACACATGCCTGAGGGGCAGAAGAAACGGAGAAGTTGGGAAAACTTGAGAGGCATTTATATTCAACTTCAATAAAATGATGAATAACTATCTTGTTCAGGTATTGAATTGTTCTGATTCATTTAGATTTCTGATTATTTGAGCTATGTAGAATATTTCTTGGGAATAAACTTTTCTTAAATTTATTTCTCTTAAATTAGCTTAACTTTACTAACTTATCATGGGAGTATAATGCACATAGCATAAATTACTTCAATAATTGAAGATTGTCCATAACTCATAATCATTACTCTACTGAAGAAGTATTAAGTACAGTTTTGAACAAGTCTTTATTAATTCCAGTGTGCAGATTTTTGTAAACAAGTCCCTAATTTGAACCTATTTTCTTATCATATGACTGTAGGAATTCAGTATATTATACTAACTGTGGTGAGGGTCCCATTTAACTATGATTCCTTGTTTCCTTACATGTCTAGGACATACCCCCATACATGTAAAAAAAAAAAGATTAATTGAAGATCTTGCTTGTCTGAATATATATTAGTTATCAAACTTTGAATAAATAAAATTTTAGAGTACTTTTTCAAATTTCCACATTATACTATCCAAATCTGTTACCAAGTAGAGGAACACAGGAAAAAGTCTTATAAGCAAGTCTATTAATAGAGGGAGATTTTTATTGCAAAAGAAAAAGAGGAAATGTGGGCTTTATTTCATGTACACACCATGTAACCAAAACTGTTCTAGCTGTTTCACATATATTCACATTGAATCATAGCAACTGTGTGTGACATTTTGTCTCCATTATGGAAATGAGGAACGAAAGAGTCAAAGATATGTATTAACTGGGTATATATATTAACTGGGTAAGCAGCCCAGTTAGGATTAAAATTCCTAATTCTAAAGCTTGCTTTCGTTTTCACTCTCACATACCTTAGAAACGTCTGTATGCATAAGCTTTTATCAAAGAAATGTTGAAATCCATTTTTTTTTCAGATAATGCTGCAGTTATGAAATCTATTTCAATATATAGGGTGGGGCAATATACAAGTTTATAGTTCTGAGTACATGAAATAGTTTATTCTTATATTATTATTTAATAATTATTGCATTATTTTTTATATGAATGACTGTAAACCTACGTTTGCGCCCCCCCCCACCCCGCCCCGTATAACACTGACTCCATAAAACCCTACATATCAATCCCCAAACACAAATATATTTTCCTATGTAATAATTCAGTATTGCTCAGAAGAAAAATCAGCTTGAGAAGGCCCCTGGTGTACGGATCACCCCACGGGAGGGATGGCAGATCAGTTTCATCTCCTATGTCTTATCAAGTGGTAGTGGCTGCCTGGATCTCTGTGTGGAGAAGACACTGAGCCCACGTCTGAGCCCATGCAGGAAGCAGCCTTGGGATCCATTAGAGACCACGTCCATGGTCATGGGATAGGGGACAGCAGCATATGTGCCATGTGTTGGCAAGAGCTGTCACAAATATTAGTAAAATAGTATGTGATCTGGGATGCAACTGCTCAAAACTGCCTTCCGCACTCAAAATTCTCTCTTTAATCTCACTTTTGGGGCTTAGTGTTTCCTAAGCTGGCCTGTTTGTAAGAATCAGCTAGGCTTTTTATTTAAAAATACTATTCCCTGGGCCTCTTCTGGAGATTCAGGATGCTAACAGTGGGAGGCCAGGAATTTTATGATCTGGCAAATTTGGGAATATTCAAGTTGCCTTTGTACTCAGAAAGTCCCTGTGAAGGACAAACATTAACTTATTAAGCAGTGATACTTTAAGGTATAATCTTTTTAGTAGAGATTTGAGTCCATATAGGCCAGGGGCAAACAATGGATCAATCTGATGAACTGGTGGTCAGAGAAATTCACAGCACTTGAGAGCCTACCTACCTCATCTGACTCTGCCCAAATTGCTGACTTTTAAAAAATATATTTTTTTATTGATTTCAGAGAGGAAGGGAGAGGGAGAGAGAGAGAGAAACATCAATGATGAGAATCATTGATCAGCTGCCTCCGGCACACCCCCTACTGGGGATCCAGCCTGCAGCCTGGGCATGTGCCGTGACCAGAATTGAATTGCGACCTCCTGGTTCATAGGTCAAAGGTCAACCACTGAGCCAAATTGCTGACTTAATTGCATTCTGCTTTTCCTTTCACTCATTCCAGCCACACTAGTCTTTCTGTTGCTCTAACAAGTGCAAGGTCTCACCTCAAAGCCTTTGTCCTGGTAGTTCCCCCACATGGGATGTCATTCCTGGAGACCTTCACAGGGCTGGTGCCTCTAATCCTCTGTTAAGTTGTAGGGTTATTAAGTGAAAGAGCCTGTTGGTAAGCAAGGGGGAAAAAGCAAGCACAATTTTAAGACTGTGAAGCAGACACTACTCATTGCCCATCTGACAACCAGAGACACTTTAATTTGTGAAAGGGAGGATCCCTTTCCTAGCTATAAGCAATGAGTTATGAAAGTCGTCACATAGCATCTGCAATGGAATCGGGGCATGGAAAATAATGGCTTTCCCAGAAAGAAAGAAACAGAATGCCAAGAATAAAAAGAAAGAAGAAAGTCACTAGTTGCATAATAATTAAACCTGGATAAAACGTATTCCCTAAAGCCATTCAATCACTGCCTTATCTTTCCTGATCCTTGCAGGGTGCTCATAAGTGTAATCATCTGACTGTATCTTTGAAATAGCATTAGGAGCTGGGAAGCATCTTTATAAGCACTAACTGGAGCAACTCTGAAGAAAACATCATTAATCATGTCATCTGATAAGAGATGCTGTCAGTGTTACATTTAGAAATTTATACTCAGACTGAATTCCAGTAAACATCCCTCGTGTGTGTGCTAGGGATTAGGACAATGAAGGCTTCTTTGTTTACTATAAATCTTTAAAAATATTAGATAGGCATAATTTCTCAAAATGGAACTCACGGAGACACATTTGGTCTCGCAGGTGCAGACTCTTTCCAGTCCAGTTCACTTTGCACAATGTTGCTGCTGTCTCTTCAGAAAGTACGCCTTTCACTGCATCAGCCACCTCCTGAACATACACTGAAAATGCTGCCATCGCTCCCCATTGCTTTTCTGAATACATTTTAAAATCCTTAGGTTGGTATTTAAGACACATACTTACTTAGCTATTGCTAGATTTATTCATCATCAGGTAAGGTTTATATCAAGTTATAATAATCAACCAAAGCATAAGAACCAACTGCTTAGTATATATTAAGTATTATATAAGGCATCTTGAAGATACAAAAAAAATATATGAAATACTTGCAATCCTTAAGGACCACCCAAACTAACCTAATAAGAGAAGGCAACATGCAAAGAATGATGCAGACATCAGGAGTTTATGGAAGAGAGAAAGATAGTGGATATTGAGATGTATGTTTCTCCAGGTCCCTCCATGCTGTCTCAAAGGGTAAGAGATCCTTCTTTTTTACTGCTGCATAGTATTCCACGGTATAAATGTATCACAGCTTTTTTTTACCCACTGATGGGCACTTCGCTGTTTCCTGATCTTAGCTATTGTAAATTGTGCTGCTATGAACATTGGAGTGCATATATTCTTTCTGACTGGTGTTTCTGGTTTCTTAGGATATATTCCTAGAAGTGGGATCACTGGGTCAAATGGCAATTCCATATTTAATTTTCTGAGGAAACTCCATACTGTTTTCCATAATGGATGCACCAGTCTGCATTCCCACCAGCAGTGTACTAGGGTTCCCATTTCTCCACATCCTCACCAGCACTTGTCATTTGTTGATTTGTTGATGGCAGCCATTCTGACAGATGTGAGGTGATACCTCATTGTTGTTTTAATTTGCATTTCTCTGCTGATCAATGACTTTGAGCATTTTTCATGTCTCTTGGCTATCTGTATGTCCACTTTGGAGAAGTGTCTTTTCAAATGTATTTTTGTGCATTATTTAAGGAAAAGAAAAAAACTGGTTTCCCAATCATTAGTTATCTAGCATTATTAATGGACCAGTGCATAATTTGTATAGTGACATAGCAGTTTTATCAAATATATGCATACTTGACTTAATGTCACTTTGGTAATTCTCTTTATGAATATTTCCCCCTCTTCAACCTGCAAGTACTGTTGTGAACTCTCAGCCAACAGGAGCTGGTATGTACTGAGATCCACTGTATACAACAACTCTCAGCTAGTAAGCATAAGTATACTATAGCTTTCAGTTCGGGAATATGCTACTTAGCTAACTATGAGATGAATATTTTCTGCAGCACGTGTTATTTAAAAGATGCCGTGGCCTATTTTTCTCTTATTTTATATAATGGAGAACAGTTTGCCCAACAATGGCTGGTTAAATGAGTGGAAATATTAATATGAGCTACACTTCATATAAACAAAGTGTTAGTGTTAAAATAGGCCTTGAAACGAACATTTGAAGAGGATGAAGTTGCCTTTTAGGATATAACCAAGAAAGCAGAAAGTTAAGATCATCAGGAAGCTAGATATTGACAAGGGACAATTAACATCAAGAAGCTCATCATAAGCATCACAATGACCTGGATTGACCATACAATTGTACGAAGATACTTAGAAAAAAGCCATGGCAGGAGTCTTGTCCTCATTTCAGAGGCTCTAAGTAGATTGCAGGCATGGCTGCCAAGGCAGGATATCCAGAAAGCATCTCCATCGGGACTTGGTAATAGTGATTCTCCTATAGAATTGATTCAGTTATGCTCCTTTTTACAGTAACACAGTCCTTCCATTAAAAAGGGTATGTGTGTACCAAATTCCCGTAAGTACACATGGGTTTGTTTCAGGAATCTAAATTCTGCAGTATTAATTTATGTGTCCATCAATATGTTTTAATTACTGACACTTTTTCACATATAATATAAAGACATTTTCAGAAAGAGCTTGAATATATTTTTTAAAATATTTTTATTGATTTCAGAGAAGAAGGGAGAGGGAGAAAGAGAGAGATTCATTGATTGGCTGCCTCCTGCATGTCCCACCTGGAGATTGGGCCAGCAACTTGGGCACATGCCCTAATGGGGAATCAAACTGTGACCTCTTGGTTTATAAGTCAACGCTCAACCACTGAGCCATGCCAGCTGGGAAAGAGCTTGAATATTTTTGATGACTTATTTTCCCAAATGAACTTTAAGGAAAACTTGACAAGTTTTCATAAATAAATTTAAAAATTAAAAAGTTCTATCAGTGTTTTCATTGAGCTTATACTGAATAGATGATTTGGGGAAACTCTCATATTGTTTTTCCTATTCCGGTTCATAATATATTTATTTAGGTAGTTTTTATATACTTTAGTAAATTTTTATCATACAAGTCCTATAGTTTGTTACTGGTTATTTTGTAAAGTTAATTGCTGTAGTTGTGGAAACTTTTAAAAATTATATTTTTAAATTATGTTTTGTTGGTGTTTAGGAAAGACAACTATTTTATTTACCTTACACGCAGTCACTTTACTGACCTCTTGTGGGTCAGTTTTCCTTTTGATTGCTGGCTTTTTTTGTTAACAATCGTGACATATGCAAATGACAGTTTAGCCTCTTCCCCCGCCCCACCTCCAGTATTGCTACCTTTCTTCTTTTTCTTGCATTATTCCACTGGCATAGAAGTTTGTCTGATTTTAATAGTTCTCAATGTTTTATCATTATGTATATCTTTGTATGTCTCTAGTGCATTTTCTTGATCAGGTCAAGCAAACTTCATTCTATTTGTATTTTAGTGTTCTATTTTTTCAAGATGACTAGTGATTCTATGCTACTATACATATATGGTCTATATAAATTCCTTTTTAAAAATTTATGAAGTGTTTTGTGACCTATTGTTAATATTTATAAATGTTTTAATTCATTCTGGGAAAAGATGAATTATTTGTTAATTTCCACATACAGTTATTAAATTGTGATTAGGGAGTTACTTAATCCTATATCTTTTGACTATTTAGGAGAACATTTTGTTCAAATTTTCCTCTGTTAATATAGATTATACATTTCTCCCTACCTTTTCACTGTTTTGTTTTTCTTTTTGCATTTCAATTGAGTTGATAGATACATAAAGATTCATAATGGCTGCACCTTATTGGGGGGGGGGAGATTAATCAACAAAACACATTCCATTTTACTTTGACGCTAAGTATCACTCCTAGTCTCTCTTTTTCAACACTTACTTGGTATATTTTTCATCATCCCTTTATATCCAAATATTTGTTTTAGATACATCTTCTGTAAAGAGCATATCATTAGATATTTTTGCTACCCAATATAATAATGTCTTTTATAAGATTAACCTAACATTTTGACTTTAATTGCAATAATATTAAGAAAACATAGCAAATAGAAAATACCAAAAGCATATACCAAATGTTTTCTTCCTCATTTATTTCCTATCTCCAGCTGGATCTGTTTGGTTTTGCCTATGTCATTTTTTTTTCTCTCTCTAGGAGTTTAGTAATAATTTGTCCCATTATTTTCTTCTCTTGCTTGTCTTTATTTTAACTCAGGTTTTTCTATAATGCCAATCATTGCTGTCAATAAGTTTTCACCCAAATTAGGTAAGATCTTTCATATCCTTAACCTCTCCTAACCTCCCATGCTCTGTGGATATCATCTGGAGTTTTACTTACAGATTTTTAAATGATTTGCTTTACATTGTGGTTCAATTCTTATGTGAATTTTATCTTATAGACTGTGATAACTTTTACAATAACCACAAAAAACTATTTTTCTGTCAGTTTCACTTCTTTCTTTGCTCACTATTATCTCCTATTCCACATATTCTTTCTGGTTGTACGCATTTTCATTTTCAGTATCTCGAAGTGATACTTTCAGAAAGCATTCATGGTGATCATTTCTGAGTCCTTTAATATATAAAAATGTCTTATTTTTGCCCTCTAAACAATAATTTGGCTAGGCACAGAAATCTAGGTTAAAAATAATATTCCTTTAGAATGGCAAAAATATTGTTTCATTTTGCTTATTACCTGGGAGATCAAATGAAAAGTTTGACAGCAATTTGAATATTATTTCTTTTTTTAAAAGTCTATTTTTATTGATCTCAGAGAGGAAGGGAGAGGGAGAGAGATAGAAACATCAGTGATGAGAGAGAATCATTGATTGGCTGCCTCCTTCATGCCCCCTACTGGGGATTGAGCTTGAAACCCAGGCATGTGCCCTGACCAAGAATTGAACTATAACCTCATGGTTCATAGGTCAACACTCAATCACTGAGACAACCTCGATAAGAAATCCCAGTGATTATTCTCAATGTGTTTTCCCCCAATTAAAAATAAACTAGAATATGCCTGATGTGGGATGTAGAAAGCCACACTGGTGAACTTTTAATCAAATATCAAAGGAAAACAATGGGAAGGTTATATTTGAATTTTTTTCTTATTTTATTTTAAAATAGAATAACCCCGAAGTTATTCTATTATAAAGGGACATGGTAGGAAACAGATTCCCCATTGTGAGTTCTCCTGATGGCTTCTACAAAGATCATGGAGATGCCAACTGCCTGTGTTTTAGAGCAATGTTTCACCTCATCCTCCTGAGGTATGGTATTGGTAACTACTACCACTTGAAAGCATGCACTATTGATATGGGTAATGTCTGGGCCAGAAAAGATACTCCATTGGGTTGGGTTCATGGATAGGATAAGCTCAGAACTGGAGTAGGCAAGAAAAATGGTAAGATTTGGTAATGTCTGTAAAATATTACTTTGCAGAAAAAAAAGTGTTGTATATATAGAATGTGCTATTCTTACAAAGCTAAACAAACGGCTATGTCAAAAAAACTACATCAAAATGTCCTGCAGCTGATCCAATCACATCTTTCCCCAACATCAACATGCTTGTCTCATTTCAGACTCTTCATGATTGACAGTGCCTGCCAGCTCATTTCTGTCCATAATCCTTCATTCATGTTCTTCCCTATCGTAAAATCAACAGACCCACCAATACCACATACTTCTTATCCCTAGCCAGACTACATATAGTGATTTTTCTTTTAAATACATTTTTTATTGATATCAGAGAGAGGAAGGGAGAAGTAGAGGGAGAAATACCAATGATAACAGATAGTAATTGATCAGCTGTCTCCTACATGATCCCAACTGGGGATTGAGCCCCAAACCCAGGCATGTGCTCAACCAGAAATTAAACCCTGACTTCCTGGTTTATAGCTTGATGCTCAACCACTGGGCAACACCGGCTGGGCAATACAGTGATTTTTAAAGAAAATACTGTGGCTTAATTTAGCAGCGCTAAAAAGTACTTGCAGCTTCAATTAAAATGATTTTCCCTTAGTGTTCTCAATGTGTCACACATTCTTAAAGTTTAAGAAAAACAAAACAGACTTTTAAATAGACTTAATATTACCTAAATAGGACTGAATACTAACGTAAACGTTAAAAACCCATAGTTGGTTGCATTTTCCTTGAGGTGTTAAGTAGGAGAAGTTTTTGTCTTGCTGCTATTTTTGCTTCAAGCTCTCACTGTTTCAACATCTCATAGTTTCAAGGATTTGTCTAGAATCATAAAATGTTCAAGATGAAAATGGCCTTAGAGACCACCAGTCTAACATCCCAATTCACAGACAGGGAACTGAGGCCCAGATAAATGAAGCAACTTGCCTAGGATCTAACCGCTAATTGGAGGCAGAATATGGACTAGAATATGGGATTCCTGAATTTTCAAACAGGGGTTTTCTCACTGTCCCACTAATAGGTCTTTTCTTTGAGGTTTATCAGAATGAAGGAACAATTAAAAAGTTGTGCTGAAATTTTTGCAGAAAATGTTTACTCTTTCATCAAACAACTAACTACAAAAAGAACAAAACCCCAAACCTGAGGTTGGAAAATTCTCTTACTTCAGATAATTATTTCTGGAAAGAAATGGAGCATTAGTAGGGTCATGGAAATATCTTTATTACTCTGACATTTCTGCTACATGGATCTATTTAAAGGAGACTTAGCTACTTGAGTCTCTGTAGGTTGTGAGACATCTATCTCATCATTGGCTGTTTCTGGCAAAAGCTACAGGTAGGAATGATGCCGAGAACAACACATTCTCTCTAAGACTTTCTTTCCCCTCCCTTTCCTTTCCCCTTTCCCTTTCCCTTTCCTTTTCCCTTTCCCTTTCCCTTTCCCTTTCCCTTCCCCTTCCCTTCCTTGCCCAATTACCTTGGCTCCCTCCCTTCCTCCCTTCCTTCTTTCCTTCCTTCCTTTGTGTATCTGCACAACACTCTACCCAACTGAGCAACTGGGACAGGGCTTAAGACATTGTTTCTTAATAAATTACTCTGAAAGTAAAAATTGTGATCTAGAGAAAATGCCTTATCTTTCTCCTCCCAAGGCAAGCATATTTAAATGTAATTTCTCCAGATTTGTGGGAATTGTTGTATTTTGAAGGTCCTTTGAATCAATACCCAGAATGTATGTATTACCTTGGTAATAGTTTCTTGCTTTACTGATGATTCTTTTACCCTTCACAAGTCTGGCATAATAATTCAAAAAGAGCCCTGATGCAGCTTGATCAGCTTAGGAGAAAAGACATTCAGTCAATTCTTTCAGAAAGTGCAGAAAAATGGTTGTAGTATTTTAAGTAAAATAAATGCTGTCCTAAACATACTTGCAGTTGACAAAATGCTAGATGTTTAGGTGGCAATTATAGTTCTTTGATAAACTGTCACATCTTGTCACAACACACTTTATAAACAAGGAAAGATTTAGATGTCCTTTATGACAGCTTTGTGTAGGTTGAGAATGTTTGGCAGTTAATTTCCAACAAGGAACATATTTTTCTTTCCAGCAGTTATCTGCTTGTTTATTAGGAAGAGTTTCTTTGTGCCTTTAATCTTACTCATTGGACTCACAGTTCCAGACCGTTATTGTAATATTACCTCCCCTCACTTATTGTTCATAATCATCATCCACAATTCTTTGAGAAAACAATTTCCCACAGAGCTTTACATTGGTAGGAATGCTTGAAAGCTTGTTTGGAGATTGCTTGTAATTGAAGTTGACTACTGTGTGTTTTTACTGAGCTTTTTGTTGGAAACCTGTCCTTTTATACAATAGATGTGAAGACAGTGATTAGGTAAATAAAGCTGAGTGAAACAAATAGGGAAAAAAGAAAATTTTGTGGTTCGGAAATGCAACTTTAATTCTGAATATTATGTTAGACTCATTTTTGAAGCACACGTTGGAATTGTTTTTTTAAATTTTCTGGTGAACTTAAAAATCTTAGTATGAAATAATAATCTTAGAATAAGAATGAGATTACATGCGCTGAATCAATACAGTGACAGAGGAATCAATATATGGAGAGGTTTCTAGATTGCAAATAAGAATATATCTCCCTAGTGTTTATGTGCAATATTTTAAAACAGTTTTTGATAATGGATCTTTCCTTTCTCATGTAGAATATTAGTTGCAAGAAATTACTGAAAAGATACTCATGTTAATTATATTTTGACAAAATACAAGCTCCACTTACACTATTCAAACCTATTTTAAAGACATTTTATTCTTTTCCCTTCAATTGTGACTATTAATGTAACCCTCATGATAAATATTAAGACCAACTGTTCATTCACATAAGTAAAAACTGAGTGTAGTGTGGTTTGGAATGGGTTAGTGGCTCTCAAACTTCAAGGGCATCAGAATCAGCAGGAGGGAGTGTTAGAACCTAGATTCCTGAGCCTCATCCCCAGTTGCTGATCAGTAGGTCTGGGTGGAGCCCCACACTTTGTTTCATCATGACACCAGGTAATGCTGATGCTGCCATTCTGGTGACCACACTTTTGAGAACCACTAGGTTATATTACCAATATTTATTTTGCCCTTTGCGAAGATAAAAAGTAGAGTTGATTTATTTTGCTTCTACATATTTCACTATTCCTTATAATGTGACATATTTTATTTTGCTTCTAGAACTTTTCTCTTAATATTCTTCTTTTCTATGTATTAATATTGCTTTTGAATCTTACATCACCCTTTAGGAACTATACACATATATCCTCACAAATGTTCAGGATACTGCCAGTGAAAAACCATTTTTTTTCTTTTGGTCTGATATCTTAATTTCACTCTCATTCTTAAATATATTTTTACTAGGTATGCAATTCCAGGTGGTCAGTTATTTTCTCTCAGCCCATAGAGGTCATTATTTTCTCTCTCTTTGGATTTCATTGTTGCTGTTTAGATCTCAGCTTCCTTTGAAGTTATTCCTTTGAAGATAATGTATTTTCTTCCTCTAGCTCAGTAGTTCTCAATGTGGGGCACATGCCCTACAGGGGCAATTTGATTTTTAAGGGGGGCAATTGGAGAATGAGTTATGAACAGTGATTTTTTTTTGCATTTCTTATGGTTCCAGGGGCCTCATATACAGTATATAAATGTATATTGTGACATAAGTATGCATTTCAGTTCTCTGATACATGTTTTGAAACTTTATTTGCTATTTTTCATATCACTTCATATTATTATTATTTTTAAAACAATTTCTTAGTGATTTCTTCCTCAGCACTTCAACTGTCCTTTCATTCTTTTCTTTTTCTTTTTGGATGCCCTCCTGTTCTTTGGAAGCTTGCTTAGACCAAGTTAATGGCCTTTTACCTTCCTCCATGTGAATAGGAGTTCACTTTTTGAATAATAAGAATTATATGACATGGGGGGGCATCAGGATTTTAGAGATGCTTAGGTGGGGCATGGCCAAAAAAAGGTTGGGAACCACTGCTCTAGCTGCTTTTTATGGTCTTCTTTCCTTTCCTCCTTTTCTCTTTCCTTCCTTCTTTTCTTCCTCCTTTTCTTCTGATTCAAATTCAGTGTTATATGCTGAGGTCTGGAATTGTCTAAAGTAATTACATGCTTGAGATTCATTTGACTTCTTCAATCTGTGGATTGTTGTTTTTCATCAGTTGAGAAAAAAATTCTCATTAATTATCTCTTCAAATATTGCCTCTGTCAAATTCTCTTTCCTCTTACTGGAACTCTGATGAAACTTAAAATATACTTCTCATTCTATTTTCCATGAATCTCCATTTCATAGTTTCTTTTAAAAAATCATTTTTTATGTTGCATTTTTCTGACCTATCCTGCAGCTTCCTTTATTCTCTTTTCATCTGGATCTACTGTGTCATAAAAACAGTGATTGAGGGTTTTTGAATAACTATTCTTTTAGAGCAGTGTTAGGTTTACAATAAAATTGAGAGGAAGGTACAGAGATTCCCCATATAACCCCTGCCCCCATGCATACCCTCCCTGCCTAGTATCAACATCATCAACCACAGTGGTAATTTTTTTTTTTTACCAGAGATTAACTACATTGATGTTGTAATTATCTAAAGTCCAGAGTAAATCTTAAGTTTCACTCTTGGTGTACATTCCATGGGTTTGGACAAATGGATAGTGACATGTATCCATCATTATAATAACATACAGAGTATTTCCACTACGCTACAAATCCTCTGTGCTCTGCCTTTTCATTTCTCCTCCCTTCTCTCACCACTGGCAACCATTGATCTTTTTAGTGTCTCCATAGTTTTGCCTTTTCTGGAATGTCATATCGTTGGAATCATACAGCTTGTAGCCTTTTCAGATAGACTCCTTTCACTTAATATGATTTAAGGTTATTTCATGTCTTTTCATGGCTCGATAGCTCATTTCTTTTCAGTGTTCAATAATATTCCATTGTCTGGATGGACCACAGTTTATATATCTATTCACCTACTGAAGGACATCTTGGTTGCTTCCAAGCTTTGGCAATTGTAAATAAAGCTGTTATAAACATCTGTGTACAGGTTTTTGTGTGGACATAAATTTTCACCTCTAGATGAATACTAAAGAGTGTGATTATTGGATCATAGTGTAAGAGTATATTTAGTTTTGTAAGAAACCTTCAAACTGTCTGCCAAAGTGATTGTACCAATTTGTATTTCTACCGGCAATGTATGAAAGTCACTGTTGCTCCACATCCTCACTGCATTTGGTGTGTTCTAGATTTAGGCCATTCTAATAGGTGTGCATATGTTTGAGTTTTTCAGTTTAGTTCTTGTATTTTTCATTTGTAGAGATTTTGTCTAGTCTCTTTTCAATCTGTCTGAGACAATTTTTAGAGTTCATTCATTGTTCTCTGAAGATATCTCCAAACATGTTCTTTTTTTCAAACTATTTTTTAAAACATAGTATAATAGCTGTTTTATAAGCTCTTTCTGGTAATTCCAATGTCTGAAGTTCTTGGAATCGGTATCTGTTGTCTATTTTTCTTGCTTATGATGAGTTTTTCTTTTGTGGTTGCTTATGTTTATGTGCCCTCATGTTATATGCAATTTTATTTGAGGAAATTCTCTGAAGCCTCAATTGTAAGTTGTTTTTCTTCCAGAGAGAATTTGTTTCTGACTCCTCTACGGAATGGCTGTTAGTCTGGGACCACCTTACATGTGCTTAAGTTTCCCTGGCCCATCTGGGTGATATAACCCCAGACTGCAGAACCATGCAAGGGTAGCCTAAGGTCGAGACTCAGAGGCCCACCTCCCAACCCTTTCATCCCCCTTTCTCACACTATTTTTCTCTGCTATGCTCACCAATTAGTCATCCCTCCCTATTATGGACTGTGCAGGCTGGTTTACTTCTGCTTCACCATTAGTATTCTGAAGATGGAGAGCTCTGGGGTCCCAATTTAATGAGTAGAAGGTCTCCTATGCTACTCTTCACCTTGGATAGGCCCTGGGCCTTAAATTCCATTACCCTTGACCCATGGAGTCTATAAAACTGAAACTTAAGCTAATTATACCTCCTCATAGCTCTTTATCAAGAATTTAGGATGAGCTCACATCCCCTCCCTGAGGGCAGAATGGTGGAAGCAGCAAGCAGCGACTGCCACTGGCAGAGAACACCTGTCCCTGGGAGAAGTCATCCCAGCAAGACTAGGGTGCATAGTGGCTGATGAAGAGCCTGGACTGGGCGAATCTGTAGGATCTTGTATAAGTAACAGAAACCAGTAGTTTGACATTTTGAGACAGGGCTTATTTTTTGAATTAGCTAGTATAAGCCTGTGCTATTATAGTCATTTACAGTTCCCACCTGGTTTTCCCATGTCAGCTAGGACCTCTGATATCAAGGTTACACACTTATATTTATGATAAACTCAAGGTTACTGATAAGAGAGACGACATACACATAATGAGTGTATATTCTATATACTACCTTCTAGTAATTTGTCTTTAAAAATGTTCTTGTGATTGTTATTCACTTTAGCAGTTTACTTTGCCAACAGTCAATTTTTGTATAAATACATTCTGCTTCATATCCTTATATGTTAATTTACTTCTTATCAATTCAGTTCATGAGCTCTCATTTCAGATAAACAACAATGAAAAGCAAGAAACAGCTTATTAGCGTCAATCTGTTTTCTTCCTTTTGTAGACATACAAAAAAGGTTTTGCCAGTGAATAAATGAATTTATGACAATAAGCTATTATGTTATTTCTTGAAAATTATGTATTTTTAAAGAAATATTTTATTTTCACTAACTCTGGAGTGTTCTGCTCTGTGCTTGGGGACTAGAAAATAGTGATTAATGGTACTTCCAAGTATGAGGAGTAGGATGGCATTAGTTGGTGCCTGATTTTCTGTAAGGTTAATCCAACTGCAGAGGGTAGTTTGATGTTATGGATTTGCACACAGACTCTGATGCCAGACTGGGTTCAAATCCTGGCTCAATAGCTTACTATATGAGTGACTTTAGGCAAATTACTTAGCATATTTATTTTGGTCAATGTTTCCTTAGCTATACAATGGATGACAATAACAGTACTACCAACCTCTGGAGATTGTGAGGATTTAATAAGCAGAACGAATATAAACCATTAGTAAACAGTACTTTATATATTTTATGTATATCACATGTACTTTATAAATGTTGGTTATTCATGTAAATAGGATACAGGTAGGTGATGAAATTTTTAAAAAGTGGTAGCAGAATCATGTCTGCAAAGAGTCCTGCTCCAGGTTCTTTATTTTCCCTATACCTTCCTCCTGAAGGGGCAATAGCAGTGAAGTAGAATGGGGAGATTATTGCTTGTGCTATAGAGTGAGCCGTGATGAGATGGTCACATGCTGAAAGTATGCCTGCCCCAGAGAGTGCATCGTTCCCTTGGACTCCTTGAAGTAGAGGGAGTCATCACCCAAAGACTCCTGATATCAGGTCAAGTGAGAGTCGGGAAGGCACTGACATCTTAAAGCATCCTTGATCCTTGAGGCAGCAGGCTCTCTCCACATATAAGTGTAAAACGAGGTCCGTAAGAAAGAGTTTAGGCATAAGGCCATGTGGAAAATTACTAGTTAGCCAAAAGAGGATTGCTTCCTCATTTTTCTTAGTTTATCTTACAGGGATTAAGCACCTCTTAATAACAGATCATAAAATCTTTTGAATATTTCAATGTTTAATTCTTATAACTATACATTTTCTCAATTTTCAGTATATTTTATAGCAATAAATGGACATTAGAACACACCATCTTCCTATCCTGAGATTCTATGATAGTAGACTATTGCTCCCAGCAAGACATTGCTGAAACATTTTGAACAAGGAAATATATGCTTTATTTATAATATCTCCAGAGAAAGAAATCTTACAGGTCCTTTTGATAATTTGCTTTTTTAAAAATACATAACTTATTTAGGAAATTCTCTTACGTCTACTCTCCTGAAGTTTAATCTCTTTCTCGCTTATTCTTCAGTAAAGATGGAAAGCAGCTGATATCATCCTCTTCATATACTTGAGAACCATTATTTAAAAATTCCTCTACCAAGTAATCTCATTTCGTCAAGGCCTTCATTATAGGTTCTATTTTTAAATCCTTTGATCTTTTTTATTGTTCTTCATCTCTCTCTCTTAAATCTCTGAATTTAAACAACTTGTGCTCCTGTGGGTCTGACCAGTGTAGTATTCTACTGGCTGTGTCAACGACTATTTATACATCCCAGTATCACACTTGCTTTTTTAGGAACAGTAAAAGCATTTCAATGGAGGTGATACATTATCTCTGAGCATTTATTTGTGTCACAGGTAAACTAAGGTCATTTGAAAACCAATGTCTTCCCTTCATACAAGAGTATAGTTTGATTGCATTTTTTTCTAATTAAACAAGTTGTTTAACAGTTGTTAAAGAACAGCACTATATTCCAGAGCTACTTGGAGTTAATTATGGCTTATTATAAATTGAAGGACAAAAACAAAACACACCCAAAAAAAGTGTAAAGAGGATAAAGAATGGATTTTTAGCAATTAATTGGATTATATAATTTTTAAAAAGCCACTGTTCTGAAATAAATAAGTAAATCTTGGATTGAATTGTTGGATTTCACCAGTGATATGCTTTTCATCTTTCCACTTTAAGCGTGGATTGTAGACCAAGGTTTATGTTTAAAGACTGCATCTGCCATTAGTATAGTTAAATAAAATTGGGATAATTATGTTATGAAACTGGAACCAAAATTGGCAAGGTAACTCAGTGAAATTTAAGAGTCCCTTGATTATTGTATTAGCTATCAGATTATTTCTTTGAGTTTATGATTAATATAAAAGGTACATGGCCCAGATTGTTTCTTATTTTAACTCTGTTTGCATGATAGGTTATGATGTTGCTTTGTTTAATGACAAAATTTTATTTACTTCTTTCATTTATCTTGGTGTCTTTATAGAGCTTTACCACTTCTTAAAAACATTGCAATCAGAGAGGATTGTTATTAAATCCTTCCTTCCATAGTTACTCTCTTATTTTGCTGATGAAATCTTTGTTTACTTTTCTTTGAAAGGTTTAGATTATGGCCAACCATTTACAGCATATTCATAATTTATTTATGACTCAAAATAAAATGAGACCAAAAATTAGTGAACTTAACACTTGAAAGGTTCCATATGTTTGGATATGCTCAGATTATTATTTTTCCATATACATTTATACAAATCACTGAGATGTAACTTATGTGGTAAGCACTGTATAAGATTTCATGAATATTTAGTGCTTTGTTTCTATTTCAAAGTCTGTGAAGTTTCATAAATCAGCACTGTTTTTTGCTTGGTTGCTACATAGTTGTGACTTTTGTGCTGTCTCTTCTGTATTATAAAGGCTGAGTTTCATACAATTTGCATATGAAAAGAGTTCCTGGTAGGTAACAGACATGCTATTTTGGTTCAGTGTTAAGGGTTATGCCTTAAGTATATAGTGGAAATGTTTCATGCACATTTAAATTTCACCTTAAACCTCCAACTCTTATATGTTGTTTATAGATTAGTAAATAGAGAGATTTTAAGAATCTATTTCCAATTTCATGATCTGGAATTCAAACTATTACCAAGTATTTATCTATCAGAATGCTCCATTGGCAATTTCTCAGACTCCATAACCGTAAAAATAGGCCCTCAGTTATTTTATTGGGGTGTTACATGTTCTAAACGGATGACACTGGCTAATCATCAGTGTCATCAGGGTTGTTTTCTGAAAATACATATTTCCAGACTCAACCTAGGACATGTTTTTTACTTGGTAGCACTAAACCAGTAATTCTCAACATTGGCTTCTCATTAGAATCCGTCAGGGAGTTTAAAAAACAAAAACAAAAGCTGATTGATGTCTCATCACCATCCCATGCCTGCGATCGGATGTAATTGGTTTTGAGTCACCCTAACTCTAACCTGAACCCTGAGAGCTTTTCAGGCTGATGCCTAGCCTCTTCTGAGAACCGTTGCTTTAAGCAATACATTTTTTGATTAGAGTTTCTTACAATGCACATTGATTTGTTTTACAACTTTATAATTTCATTACTGTCTTCAAATATTTATCTCTTTTTTTTGTTTATAAAGTTATACTGATAACCCCTGGGAGCAGCAGAGGAGGATGGCCCCAAGCACGTTCTGGCATGGAGGGAGGTCTGAGCCTGCTCACCTCAGGGAGAAATAGATGACTCCTTTGAGAAGTACAGTAAGCGGGATTGCCTTTCTCCTACCAGGCGGAGAGCCTGCGGGCAGGGAAATTAAGGATGGTAGAGTTAATAAATTGATTTTGTTGTGCCCAGCACATCCAGGAGAGCTACTTTAGTTTGAATTGGCCCTTGGTAATAACAGCTAGCATGTATTGAGTCCTTGCTATATGCCAAATACTTAGACTTCTTCAACATAATCCCACTGCCACTTTACAGGGAAGCAAACGGCAGGCACAGAGAGGTTGAATAGTTTTCCCAGAGTCACACAGTTAGTATGTAGTAAAGGCTAGATCTAACCCAGGCAGTCTGACCCCCGGGCCTTTGTGGCTGCCTATGATGCCCCTTGCTGGACTAGCTAGACCACAATATTGTATAACATATGAATGAGAAGGATATAAGCAGATTGAAGTCTAATCTCCTATAAGTAATGTTAATATATACAACCTACTTGACTTCTCCCAACTCAATGATCCCATCAGTAAAATGGGGCTACTAATAATACCTTCTTCATAGGTTATTATGAGTTTTTTAAATAAAGGGCTAGCTTGGTTTCTGGGTTATAAAGGTTCTCAGAAAATGACTTTTGTTTTTATAAATCAGCTTAGTTTATGAGTCCAAAAGTATAGAAATCTGAGGCTTGGACTCACTGCCATTCTTCCTATGGGTTGGCTAGATGGTAGTTCCAGTCAGTGTATATAGATTGGTTAAGGTTTATTCTAACCCTGAAATTTTCTAATTTTTATAAATTGTATCATTCACCCAGATACATGATCATTAGCTGGTAAAATTCTTCTATTCCTATCACTATGACTAATAATTTAACTTAAATACATCTTTTTTTTCCATTGATTTATGGAAGCCACACTTCATATTTATGAAATGTACTACTTCATGTACTGTATAGAAGAGTTTTCCTGAGGAATTGATGTGGTAACTCACTTAAAAGTCTCCCATGCTCAGCCGGCGTGGCTCAGTGGTTGAACGCCCACCTATGAACCAGGAGGTCATGGCTTGATTCCCAGTCAGGGCACATGCCCAGGTTGAGGGCTCCATCCCCAGTGGGAGGCATGCAGGAGGCAGCCTATCAGTGATTCTCTCTCATCATTGATGTTTCTATTTTTTTTCCCTCTCTGAAATCAATACAATTTTTTTTTTAAAGTCTCCCATAACATGGTGCCACGGTGATTCTCTCTCATCATTGATGTTTCTATTTTTTTTTCCCTCTTTGAAATCAATACAATTTTTTTAAAAAGTCTCCCATATCATGGTGCCACATGAAATTACTGACATGGGTTTCAGAATACTTGGATTCTTTCTTCCTGGTCTTCCTTCTTTAAGTAACTGGCAGTTCCAGGCATGTTCACTTAACCTAGTAAGTCTTTGTTTTATAGTACGGAAAATTTAGAAGCAGTATTATATGAGAGTGATGGTTTCTTCTGACTAATATCATGTGATTTTGGATATTACAAATAGCAGCAAGGATATATTTATACATGTAAACTGTATATATAATGGGAACTGCAGTTCTCACCCACCAGTTCATCTTTTCAGTTCCAGCAATTTCTTCCTTATTCTGATCTCCTTTGTCAAAACAAAGACGTAGAATTCTGTGATTTCTAACTTCATGATTCTATTAATCTTTTCCCCAGTATCAGACATTTGCCAAAAATGCAACAGCTCCAGTACCTAGAGATTCCTCCCCTGGTTAGTCTCTAACAACTTTTGCAAAATTGCTTTATCTTCTATAATCGAGTATTTTTAGTACCTGATTATAGTGTTTCTCAAATATTGACTTCTGGATATGCATTCGGTTACACAGATAATGAAAATATTTTCCTAATTCACACATATACACACAGACATAGAAGTTGAATTAATGGATAGAAGACTTTTTCCCATAAAATATTTTTAAACATCTGACAGCTGGTACCATTTGTTTGTATTAGAACAAAATATGACAGTGTTCCATTTAACACAGAATTATTTATGTTATAATATAGTGCTCTCAAACTAACTTTAGTGAAGAAATGGTTCTTTTTTAAATACCCAAGTCACTGCAAACCAATTCTTCTATAAAATACAAAAATAAGGCATTACTAGAAAAAGGATACCATCAAAAAGAAAAAAAACATATAAATCTAAATTTTTAGTATTATTTGTTTCAATAGTCACTATTTTGTCAAACTGCTCTAAAATTATTTCTCTCAAATTTTTAATCTCAATTTCTATACTTGTTCTAAACAGATAGCAGAGTTCACAGAACTACACTGTACTGTGGCTAAGACACTGAGTTGCACTGGTCTTGAAAAGCATGTTTGACTTCATTGTTTTTTTATAAGGTTGACATTTTTTTAGCAAAAATAGAGTACAACATCTACAATGCTGTGACATTATAGTGAAAATATTCACCTCTTCATTTACAGAAAATATGTTGCCTTATAATATTTGAATAAGAATGAAATATAAACTGTAATGAACTTTAAATCTCGTTCCTTTTCCATTCTTTATTCCCTCCCTCAATTTGTAGTATTTCTTCAAAAGGTTAGATCTGGCCGGCTTCAGACAATCCCTAGATTCAGTGACTGGATCCTTCAGGGTCTTTCCATGATTAAAATGTAAGTAGATATTAAGCCTCACCTCTATTTAACCTTAGTGGGAATGAGTTATTCAGATTCTTTCTTGATAATGGCTTTTAATTAAAAGGGGAAGAGGAAAGCCTGGGGGAACTGAGCAAGTGTGGAGAGGGGATATTACCAAACTGTGCTGTCTGTGTGAGCCACATCTTGGAAATAGAGCACCAGAGTTTTATCCATGATTTAAAAATCAGAATCATCCCGGCTGGCATGGTCAGTGGTTAAGGGTCAACCTATGAGCCAGGAGGTCATGGTTCGATTCCCTGTCAGGACACATGCCCGGGTTGTGGGCTCGATCCCCAGTGTGGGGTGGATGCTTCTCTCTCATCATTGATGTTTCTATCTCTTTCTCCCTCTCCCTTTCTCTCTGAAATCAATAAAAATATATTTAATAAAATAAAATAAAGTAAAATCGTTGTCCAAGTGGAAAAGAATCCAAAAGGTAGATGATTTGATGAAGGAAATACATGTAAGATGATTGCATTGTGAAAATATATGAAACTCTAAGGCATTTCCCCCCATTATATTTCTTGTTAGAAAGAACACAGAAATTACTATTCCTCAAAATAGTAATTCTACCGGAAACTTCAAATAGCAAATTGGAAATATAGGTAAATATATGTATTTTTAAAGATAGTTGCTAAGTGAGTAGATTTCCCAGTCCCCTAGTGAAAGATTAATTTCACAATCAGCTTAAGCCTACACTTTTGAAACTTGAACCCTTACTCATCTGGCAGAGAAAAGGATCATAACTGTTGAGAGGAAATATAAAGATCTTTCAGAGCATCCAGATTTTACTTTTAAATTTCATCCTTCGTGGATTTTATCCTACACTTAAAAAAATCTTATTTATCCACTGTGGAATTTTCTGCATTATCGTACAACCAAGTCAACTATTATAATGCAAAATCTACCTTTATAAGGAACCTTGAGATGAATAACAAAGTAGACACTCAATAACTAACTTTATTTAGCATTATTGAAAAATTCTCGAAAAAGTGAAGATCATATAACAGATTTATGATGACAGGTTAAAAATCAATATGAATTTGGGTTTAAGGCATTAGAGTTCTTATAATTAAATTTATTTTAACATGATAAATATGAAAAGGGAGAACCATGTCTTTAACTTCCTCCTAAATAGCATTTCGCATAGCATAATGTGCTAATAGACACTCACTAATGATTTTGATGAATGACCAGCAAGCAATTTGCTTCCTTTCTTCACATCTCCTTAAGGTTCTAGCAGAGAGTCAAATGTAAGAGTGTAGACATCGTATTAGAGCAGTAGTGCTCCAAAACCTCAGCATAAGCACTGGTTTCCAGATGAGGCTATTCTTGAAAGACTTAATTTAAGCTTTTCCACTTAGCATTTAATGTGACTTATTTTCTACAATGACAAAGCTGCAGGTGTTAACAAAATCTAAGAGTTTAAAAATGTGCTGTGGTATATTTAAAGTGACCAAAATAACTTTTTTTTTTAAGATTCGAAAATAAACTGTTGACATAAATCACAGAAATATCACTGCTTGAGAAATAAGAGTTGTCACATTTCACAATTTTCGCTCAGAATTAAAGGTTCTCTGTAATTTAGCCCCAGTTTAACTTCCCAACAGCTCCAGCACCCATCCCC
This sequence comes from Myotis brandtii, assembly GCF_000412655.1. Classification (NCBI taxonomy): domain Eukaryota; kingdom Metazoa; phylum Chordata; class Mammalia; order Chiroptera; family Vespertilionidae; genus Myotis; species Myotis brandtii. The sequence continues at coordinate 4,568,341 of NW_005364372.1, read as the reverse complement.
TTCCTAGACCGTCTACAGTCCAGTCTTAAGATGAACTTTTTCTCCATTTGCCTTTAATTCCTCCTTAGTCTCTGATGTATTTTAGTGTAAACACATGCCTTTCCCATCTCTTTATTCCAACACTAGGTCCCTCAGCCTAGCCTGTGCCCTCTCGCAATCTGGGACCCCTCCAGGGATGTCAGACTGCCGGTTTCAGCCCAATCCCCACAGGCCAGGCTGAGAGACCCCACTGGTGCACAAATCAGTGCACCGGGCCTCTAGTATGCACATAAGATCTTTGGTTAATTTCTTTCAGCCCTCTCCCCTCCCCCCTTCCCTCTGAGATTCATCAGTCTGTCCCATGTTTCCATGCCTGTGCATCGAGTGTCTGCCCCCTGGTGGTCAGTGCATGTCATAGCTACCGGTTGAATGGTTGAACGGTCGCTTACGCTTTTATACATATAGATGAGCTGAAGTGCAGGGCCTGGCAGGTGAAGACGCTCAGGACACTTGATTAGAGGTGAGTGACTCAGAGAGCTAATCTGGGAAATGGAGAAATCAGACACATCCAGTCCTTCTTGAAAGGGACTGGGGGCCTCATGGGAAGGCCAAGAACTAGAGTTGGAGTTGATCACTTCTCTCCCCAGGCTGATAATAAAAGCTGTGTTCAAACTTCCCTGGCAGTATGCTTGATGGAGAACCGGGCATCCTGAGTGGCAGGGGAGCTGAGGTGCACAGACTTGGCCTAGAGACAGTGCATGAAGGTCAGAAGGGAAAGAGAATTTTGAATGAATCACAAGGCATACCACATAATTGGTCTAGATCTTCTCAACTCCTTCCTTCCTCAGGATTTGTGGCAGAGCCCAGGGAGAGGTCTTTTAAGTGAGAAGACACACAACTGAGAGCCACCAAGCGAGTGGTGGGTAATTAGTCGCTTTAGTCAGCAGTGCAGAAGGGCAGCACAGCTGGGAAGCTGAATGGGAAGTATGTGATGCTTAAAAAAAAAAAAAGATTGGCTTCTTCATCTCCCTGATTCCCCTCACTTCCAAGTACTAAGCCTAAAGCAATTTCCAGAATCGGTGTTCTTTCTTAGAGAAACAAGGGAACAACATTTAAAGTGCCTTGTAATGCCTCTGATGAGATTACTTCTTGGTAGGGTCCATCAGATGGAAGAAACTGAATGTGACATTTCACAACCCCCTAAAGTGACTACAAATTGGTGCATCACCCCAGCCCTGCATGGGGGCAGTGGGAATGGAGAAGGCATGATGAAACTCTTGGAAGGTTTTCAGGCTTTTTTTCTTATGTATATTTTCTCTTATTGTCATCACCACACCTACTAGTTTCTCACACAAACTCATTTTTTTTAAAAAAAAGCATTCTTTTGAATAAGTACCAAAGAAGATATCAGAATATCTCCATATAGACTTAGGGTATAAAATGTCATCAATCAAATCATAATCACCCTGGTTCATAACACACGGTGAACTTACATTTCATCTCATTTGGCAATCCTCTGCCAAACTGTTTGCGATAACAAAATGAAGGACCCCCTTCCTCTCCCAATGTGGGATTCAGGACATATCACTGAAGAAACTGACAGGAAGGACACCTTTGGAAATTTCAATTTTGGGACCCTATTTCTATGTTCTTCCATTTTTGTGTGCTTTTCAGAAAGATCATGAGTCCCTATTCCAGTTTTGATAGTTATTTGTGAATATATGAATAAAATTCACGTTTGAGAGAAGTACAAATGTCAGTACATTCTAGAAAGTCTAAAGAGTCCCCAAAGAGATATCATGGAAAACGGCTTCTTATCAGGACTAAATGGGCCTCCAGCAGCGAAGGTCAGGACCATCTGTCTCTTCCTTACACATATTGTGTCCACACATTCTCAATCCAGGGCTAAGGTTGGAGTTACCGGCCATCTTATCCCCACTGGTAGGGCTTCAGAGTGATGAGCCCTAATGCTCACTAGAGCTTACAGCTTTCCCTGCACTGGGAAGAGAAGGCAGAAGGTATGAGTCCCATGGCTGTCACAGGCAGTGTGACCATCCTAGAGGTCTAACTCTGCAGGCCCTCTACCCTATAAGCCAGTGATGGTGAACCTATGACACGTGTGTCAGAGGTGACACGCGAACTCATTTTTTTTGGTTGATTTTTCTTTGTTAAATGGCATTTAAATATATAAAATAAATATTAAAAATATAAGTCTTTGTTTTACTATGGTTGCAAATATCAAAAAATTTCTATATGTGACACGGCACCAGAGTTAAGTTAGGGTTTTTCAAAATGCTGACACGCCGAGCTCAAAAGGTTCGCCATCACTGCCCTAGAAGCTAGAAATTTGGGAGTTCTAGTCTACAAAAAGTTTCAAGATCATTTTTTAAAAGGAATAAATGAAGAGCTGGCAGAAAAGTGACTATCACAACACCATACTGAGCATGTAGCAGTGGGATTTTTTCCATAGTGAACCTTAGTTCCTAGTTGTTACTTTTTGCATGCAATTTTACATTTTCTGTAAAGCTTTCTGTTTATCTATTTCTTAATTTTTAAACTAATCAACATTTATTGTTGAAATTTTGAAAAATGTGAAAAAATCTAAATGAGTAGGAAAAAAAAGTAGCTTAAAATCCTACTACTCATTATGGCATATTTCTTGCATTTTTTTGTTAATCTCTTTGAGACTACACTATACATATAATTTCATATCCTGCTTTTGCATTTATATTATAACACGAGGATCTTCTTATTCATTTAAAACATCTAGCAAACATAATTTTAAAGCAAAAATGGATACTTCTTTGTTTCCTATTCTCATTATATGAATAATTCATGTTAGCTATAGAAATTTGAAATAATACACAAGTATATATAGTAACAGTAATCCTATCATACAGAAATAAATACAGTAAAACTTAGTGTATATCCTCCCAAAGTTTTGCCCATGTGTTTAAACATAAACTTACATGATATGTACAGATAAATATATATAAACATGCAACAGAGTGATCACATTTTGTATACAGTTTGGCAGTCTACATTTATCACTTAATACATTTTAAATATCTTACTATCATCTACATATTTATTGTTTTCCCCATTAAACAGCTGCATAGTGTTAAATTCTAAAAAGAATTTTAATGATTACATATAATTCCTTTGAGTGGATGTGTTCTAGTGTACTTAATCTTTCCTCACTGCCGCTGCCACGTTCCCATTGGTATAGACTTGTATTGCTTCTTAACTTTTAAACTAAGAATACTTCTACACTAAAAATAATGCTGTGATGAACATATTTACTTATAAATAGTGTCCACACATAAAATTATTTCTTTAAAATGGAATCTCACTCTTGAAATTATTGATTCAAGTATGTGAAAAGCTTAAGGCTCTTGATAAGTATTATAAATTTTCTATGATTATAATGTTAAAATTTTCTTTGCTATTCCTATTTAATGTAAAAATTCTTGCATGTACCCACCCTTTACTTTTTATTGCACTATATTCTAGAAGTATTTGACATTTAAGTTTGCAGTTCTGTCATTATCACTAAAGATACTGGACACACTTTTATAAAATTTAGTTTGAATTTAAGAAACTGGGCAGATGACTGGTGTGTGTGAAATTTGCTGGTAGGTTGATTTGATGCCCATTTTATCTTTTGTCCTTTGTCAGCCTCTCGGGGAAAGTTTATGACACTAAACACAATGTAATGTACCCAGAAATGTGAAATTGGTCACCAGGAACTGCATTAATGGCTCTCATTCTGCAATACTGAGATGACAAGATGAGAGATGAGATTTGAGACCTCATCTACTGAGAGATGAAGTTTCATTTAGACAAGTGTTCAAGTCTGAAGTCTCTTGCAATCTCCTATGAAAGGTGTGCGTTCAGAGTTAAAATTTCTTGAGAACTTAGTTCAAGGAATTACTTTTCACCTCAGTTCAATGCTAATTTACTCTACTTGTAAGCAAACAGAATGTAGCAATACTATTTCTATCCTAAGAACATATGCATGTTGTTCCATTAGTAGTAATGTATTCATCAGAACATTGTTGAACAGTAGTTAAGTGATAACATTTGTAGGCAGTAATCAGAGACTTGACAGCTTTCCTCATCACTAGCATTCTTCCTTCTAGGAGGCGAGAGATGTGAATTCAGAGAAGGATTATGAGCTGATGTTAACACAAATACTAAGTTGGATTATTTGTTTAAAAAATTTACAGTGATCTTCTGAAGTTGTTGTATCCCAGTGTCTGCATTTTATAGGTTACATTCATAATAAAGAATTAAGCAAAATTTCTGAACTCACACAGAGAAAATATCCCATGAGTAGCAGAGCAATAGTACCCTTCATGGCACATAGGAGGGAGTTTAATTAATAATACAGAGAGGATGCTTTTGGTCATTAAGGCTTAAAATTCTCTTCTAGTGAGACCATTATTGAGGATGACCTATCCCTCCACAATTTATTTCCCCCTTTATAGAGACAGTCACTTTTACCCTTCATTCTCTTCCCCCACCCCTCCACTACCTCTTAGAACCCTCCTTACTACCTAAACAATTTTTAGGCTTGCTTACTCTTCACTTTCTGCTAAACAAAACTTTCCCCTATATTTAACCAAATCTACTTATTTTCACAAAGCAATTTATCAACCTTCTACTGTGACTCAAATTTGACTTTTAGGTGACCAAAATACTTATCCAAATATCTACCCTGCCCTGGCCGGGGGGGCTCAGTAAATTGGAGCATCATCCCATACTCTGAAAAGTTGTGGGTTTGATCCCCAGTTCAGGGCAGGTACGAGAGGCAACTGATTGAAGTTTCTCTCCCATTTCTCTCGGCTTCTCCCTCTCTTTCTCTTTCTCTCTCTAAAATAAATAAAAGCATACCCTCTGGTGAGGATTAACAAAAAAAAAAACATCTGCTCAACAGAACAGTCTTCTTTAAGTGTGTGCGTGTGTGTGTGTGTGTGTGTGTGTGTGTGTGTAAAAGGGAGAAAGAGAAAGAGACCCGATGCTGAAGAGGGGACTCTCCAAATCAACACAGATTTGTTCCCAAGTCTGGATAAGGACTACAATGTAGGCTAAAAAGGTATTTTTGTTTGGTAATCATTTGAATAAGGAACAATATCAAATGCCAAGGAAATTTTGATCATATCCTCACAATCTTTATTCTCATCTTTAGCATCTTATTACTTATTCATGTTAATATAATTATTTTGAAACTCTCCTCCTCTACCATGTAAATATGTATCCTTGGACACTTGGATATAAACCAGTATATGTTCTATTCTAACATTCTTCCATATACTAGTCTCCTCCACTATCGTGGATACTGCACTGTGCTTTTCAAATCTCCTGTATAGAATTGAGGGACTTGCTCTCTCCGCTGATGGGAAGAATTGTCCTCTGTTGAAGACAGCCTCTTTGCCCCATTCATGCCTTTGAATTAAGGATAAAAATGGCTCAGCCTCTTCACCTCAATTTGGGACAACTTGGGAGGCCCCCATCCCTTCAGAAGCTCAGAGCTCACTGTGTGTCCAGCCAAGGCCACGCTGTGGCTGCACCACAGCCCAGCGTCTCCCTCTGCCCAATCCTGCTGCCTTCCCTTTCCTGCAGGGGTTGGTCCCCAGAGCTCTGCTTAATAAGCTTTCTGTACACTAACCTCCATCTCAGAGTCTGTTATCTGGGCAAACCAACTGTAACACTCCCTCATTGTCATCTCCTTCCAGAATATTTGAGATTGAGTTTTTCTCACACCTGTTCCTGAGCTGCCTGCCCTCAGCTGTTTCTCCTTATCCTGTGCTTGTCTCTGTCACCACTCACTTTGCTGCTGGCTATTTCCTGGAACTCTATGCTCTCTCCCAGGAGGAACCCCTCTAGAAAATTATATGTGGGGCAGGAACCATTCCCTTTACTGTCCTGTTTTTATTCCCTACAATATCACCCACACCAGGCTATAAGGATATATCTGAATTACTGAAGCATTGCAGGCAACTGAATGGTATCACAACTAAATCTGACTAACTCTGGAGTGCAAAGGAGAGAAGCACAAAATGTTAAACCCATTATTGGGGGACCCTCGTGGATACATCCCAGGTCTTTATTATGCTCTTAATTCTCAAATCAATCCTTTCCCCGCTACTAGAATAATAAACATCTCCTTTTTCAAGCATCACAATTTACCTCTTCTTTCTTTTTCAGAGAAACCCCACCTTTAACCTGCAGGATTTCTAGGACTATCTCCTTCAGTGCATTCCAGGAGTAGTAATCCAATTCCTAAAATCTGCCCATCAGGCAAACAGAACCATGTGGATGCTGGCATTTCAAGTCAGTCTACTGTCTGGTCTGGTTATCAATATAAGTACAGCTATGTCTCAGTTTCCCTGGTCATCCAGTCATTCACTATTAAATTACCTCCTATAGACAAATGAAAATTTCTGAGCAACTGTTATCTAACTCTGTACTCCAATGCCATTTCCACTAGCCATTGCCACTTGTAGAGATACCTGTTATTCCCAATTCTTGAGCTGTGAGAGGACTTATTTCTAGTTTTAGTCTTCTCTTGGCTTCTATCCATCTCATTTTCCAACAACCAAAATTGCACAGTTGTCATCTTCTTTCCTACTTTTTTTGTTTCCATGGTTTATGCTTTAAAAAAAATCGTTATTGTCACTTAAATGGGGTTTTAGTAGAACCCTTGACAAATACATGTTCAATCCATTAAGTTTAATTCAAAGTTCCAAATAGAGTACTATCAGTTAACCTTTTTCCTCATAGACCCTATGTTTATAATAAAATGGTTGAATGTCATTATTATGAAATATAGGGATTAGTCCCCAAAAGAATGTGTTATAGCATAAATATTTTGGCTACCATTGAGGCTAAGTGATATTGAAATAGGAGTAAAGGAGATTTCCTGTAATTCCATATGAAATATATTAAAATAGCATTTCAATGTAAGGATTTGTGAATATCACCTATTAGTTCTTCCAAAATTTCTGGGGAAGGCTTCTTCATCCTTTTAAAACTTAGAAGTAAGAAAAGCAAGTGGGAAAGAACATTTCCCCAGTAAGAGTTTGCTTAACATTAATTTATGTCTCTCATGTCCTATATTTTACCTCAGGCTTTGTCAGGCTATAAAACATATTTTTAAAATCATGGATGCATTTCATATTAAAAGATGACAAAATATGCCTTTCTTACTAGGAAGCTGAAGAGGGAAAATAACACTTTGTTTCTGAGTATTAAATGGACAAGTCTGAGCAATGCACAGGCAGAAAAGATACATATTTAAGATAATACATATTTAAGAGATAAATTACAAATCTAAAATGCCTTTTTAAAGCACTGAAGTATGCAACTGTTATGAGTTGAGTAATACCCTATAAAATACAGTTGCTGAATTCCATCTTTCAAGGGTTTTCAACTGACACAATAAAATTTTTGTTCATGAACCAAAGATCAAAGTCTATTTTTGAAGAGAAGAAAGATGTTCTCGATGGGACTGGGATTTACAACACTCTGAAATCATTCAGAGAAAGTCCATTTCTTTAAGCTATAGAGAGAAAAGCATCTATAAAAGGTACAGTGCTGACATTACCTTAAAAAAGTACAAATAAATACTGAGACTGGAGGAATAGGAAACATGCAGTTCCAAACCAACAGAAGTGGTTTAAAATTTTCCTTACTGTATTAGGGGACTAACCCTCATTCACTGAGTTAACTATATTTTGCTGATTATTTTGTAAACATTACAGACTATATCTACTTATTACTTTGATTTTGATATGAACCATTATGCTAATAAAACAACCGAGTGGGAGCTAAACATTTTTCCTTTTTCTTTATATATGGTGGTTAGCCTCAAATATGAAGCTTCCTGACTTCTTAATACCTCATTGTGGTGTTAGACCACCTATCCTAAATTTGGTTGGTTGAGAGTATTGAGCACCGTTTTGAAGACTGACAGGAACATTTCTTTCTTTCCAATTTTGTCTCCTAAGAACCCACTGTAATGGAAAGAATGCTTTTCTATGTTAAGTACTCTTAAAATGTTTATTTTTGGTCCACAATTTACATATTTTATATAGATGATTCACTTCCATGCAACCTGCCATGTCAATACTACTAGTATTGTGTTAGAAATACTCACTGAAGGCATACATGTACATCTTAAGTTGGCACACATACACACACATGAAAAATAATTATTCTTCCCTCATTGATGAGGCTAAAGCTTGGAGGACTGCATACACGTCCTAGATATCCTATATACCTTGAATCATGTTGGATGGGAAAATCCGGTGTTCATGGGAAACCTTTGAATTCCAGGCTTTGGTGAGTTCCCGGTTGTGCCCTGAATGTTATATAGTCTTACTCTGGTGATGGTGACAGATATATGGTAGCTGACATTAGAGCATTTTGTGGTTGACTGATTTAAAACCTCATTCTTAGTTCAGGTGGTTTTTAGTCCAAGCAGGAAAACAGATGGCACAATCAAAAGGGTAAAGAGGGTTTGAGTGACTCCTTCTAGAGGTGTGGGCAGGGTGAGAGGAGTCAACAAGTCATAGAGAAGTGCCTCGGGCCCAGCGCTAGCAGCCAGTCCTTAATGTCCCTCAGCCTGAACTCCATGAGAGCTGTGTCTGTGGGAGCTGTAGGTTTAAGGAGAATGTTATCACTGCCAAACTATGGCCCAGCAGGCAGAGCTGGAGTGGTGGGACTAAATAAGGTGGCACCTCTCTCTCTGAGCCTGCTTCTGGCAAAACCCAGTCCAAGTGATCCAGTCTACAGAGGCCAAACTTCTGGGCATAGAGACAGACTGGGAAGAGAGTGGATCTGGAGAGAATAGATGATATATTCCTTTTAAAACGAAAAATGTGGCCCAATTACTATCAAACTGAAATTACATGGGAATTCAACAAAAATGTGACTCAGTGAAACCCAACTATTGATTGCCCATTACACAAAAGGCATAAATGACAAAGAGCAGAGAATAAATGTACAGTTCAGGTTGGAACCCAAAATGAATCGACACCTTTAATAATGTGCTCAGTCAATATTGTGTCTTCACTTGTTTATCCATTCAGTCATCTATCCATTCAAGGTAAGTGGTTTACCACAGACTGTAATTTACATTCAAAGCCTAACTTAATTATTAATGAAAAGAAAAAAAGAACTTTCCCCTTTGTTAGTGTATCGGGGGATGAAGATTAGGACCCAGGAAGGAGGAATGAAAGAAATATGCTACATTTTATGTGATAATTAAGTTGTAAGTGGATATGCAGACATACCTGGACAACTGTATGTTGAAGAACTAAAGAAGAAGAAGCAACTGTACCTGCTGGGACAAAAGAGAGAGGACTTGGTCAATTTAGGTTAGTAGGGAAAGAGTGGAACCAACAACCTGAAAAATCCACTAACAGCGTTATTTACTCATTTGCTCACACCTAGTCTCTAGAAACAATTCTATAGTAATAGCACTGGGCTTATCCTCCTTGCGGTGAGAAAATTAGAGGGAATTTATTTGCAATGGAATATAATCAACATCAGATCTTTCTTATTCTGAAGGATGTGGGACATCACAAAAGAACCAATGGGCTGAAAAGGGTGGAAAGTAAAGTTGCAGGTTTGGGGAAGAAACTTGCTCATTGATCCTATATGCCTTTCTTATAATTGTGTAAATCTGGGCTTTCATTCTATATACTCCTGCCTACTTTTGTTAACGCATTCTGGAGAGATACAAGTAGGACGACTGAAGTGACTGTCTAGGTCAGTGACGGCGAACCTATGATACGCGTGTCAGAGGTGACACGCGAACTCATTTTTTTGGTTGACTTTTCTTTGTTAAATGGCATTTAAATATACAAAATAAATATCAAAAATATAAATCTTTGTTTTACTATGGTTGCAACTATCAAAAAATTTCTATATGTGACACGGCACCAGAGTTAAGTTAGGGTTTTTCAAAATGCTGACACGCCGAGCTCAAAAGGTTCACCATCACTGGTCTAGGTGCTAATGTAAAAGCTGGGCTGTAATCAGAAGTGGCATCTAATCCTGACCCACCGTTTACCTGCTCTGTGACCTTAGGCAAATTACTTAACCCCGAAAGCCTCAGGTTCCTCCTGTGCAGAAGACGGATGATACCGGTGCATTTCTCCAAAAGTTACTATTTGGACTGTTTGAGATAATGCATGCAGAGTGAAATGCCTGACACGCGAAATCTCACTGAATGTTAGCAGCTGTGATGATGATGATGACACCAATGGCGATGTCAGAATGGTTCTGTCTGACGGTTATTATTCCTGAGAGCAATATTGACAAAAACTTTCAGATTTAGTAAAGGGGCAGCATTTGAGAATGAGTCACATGTACAGACAAAACGATTATTAAATTAAGATTTAAGATAACACTTTAGTATACTTAGCTACAAGTCAAGAAAGATTTGATGTGAATTTAGCTTTGATCACAAATCCCTCTAAACCAGGAGAGGTAGTGTGCCAGCCTGAAAGGCCAAGGATCCACATCTTAGTTAATTTCTGAGGTCCCCTTGGTCTTGATCTTTTTTTTTCTTCTTCAATACATATTATCTCTTACATGATCCTTAGGAACATCTCTCTCCATATTATTCTGGATATTGCAAGGGCTGCATGGCTTGCTTTTGCAAGTAATCAAGTTTACTAAACATGTATATTACGGGGACTTGCTGACTTAGTGCTGAAGACGTATGAGCTTCCTTTGTTTATCTCATATTTCTCAATATTGCATCTTTTGTCTTCTGCATTCCATATTCAGTAAAGTGTGGCATAGGACTTTGTGTGCTACTTCAGCACATCGGTGAGGACATGGGCCTGGAGTCAGCCTGCCTGTGTCTGAATTTAGGCTCCAATGTACACTTGTTAGCAGCGGGATTTTAGCATTACTGTAAAGCGGTGGGATTTTAGCATTACTGTAATTAATTTTACTCTGTCTCCATTTCCTCTTCTTTAAAGGTGAAGTTATAAGTACCCCAATTGTAGGGTTGTTGTAAAACTAAAACAGGATAATCTATTCACTAGCACCTAGCTTAGAGCCTGGTATCTAGGAAATCCTTAATAACCACAATTGTTGTTAGTACATGACTATCAGTACTGCGTGAAGTTCCTCCGTCTGAGGGGATCATACTTCCCACTACCATAAAGTTAGGCTTGGCTAGGTGATTTGCTTTCGCTAATGAAATGTGAGGGGAATTCATGTACACAATTTTCAAAGGGAAGCTTTTGGGGCCAGTGCGCCTGTCCACCATAGCTTCGCTCTGCCGTGAACATGTACTTTCCAGACAGCGATGCTCTCTGGGTCGGGCCCTGGAACAGACACAGCATGGAAGAGACTGGCAATGGAATAACCAAGGACCGATTTCATAAGCATAAAGTAAACCTTTGATATTTGGGGAATTGTTTATCATTGTGCATAATTTAAAGAAGGCTAATATGGTCCTCAAACCATCAGAATTCACTCTCAGACAGTTACTTGTTCACTGTCTTTATATTGGTGGGTCTATGTTTATGTTTCTTCCTTATTGAGCAAAATCTATGTACTATGGCCTCATAGTAAAGTTGATTATTTGGCCACTGAAGACTTGACCTTTGAGCAGTACCACCCTTAACACATGTCTACATTACCACTGCTCTGTTCCATCATTGTCATATATGGCGATACTCTGTTCAGAGTAACAGGGTAACTTTTGAAAATTTAGGAATAAAATCTTGATGTTTTCTTTTTAAAGAATTTTCTGCAGTGACACTCAGGTAACTTAAAAGCTTCTTATTGCTATGCATTGCTTGGAAGAAATAATGTTTATCTATATAATGGGAATTGATTTTTTAAAAATATATTTGTATTGATTTCAGAGAGGAAGGGAGAAGAAGAGAGAGATAGAAACATCAATGATGAGAAAGAATCATCAATTGGCTGCCTCCTGCATGCCCCACATTGGGGATCAAGCCCACAACCCTAGCATATGCCTTGAATGGGATCGAACCATGACCTCCTAGGTTGACGCTCAACCACTGAGCCATGCCAGCCAGGCAGAAATTAATTTATTTAATGCTTTCTATGTGTTCCTGAATTGCATGAAAAGAAAAATTGGGAATTTAGAAACCACTAGAAGAGCTCATCATATATAATAAAACCCTAATATGTAAATCGACCGAATGGTGGAACGACCGGTCGCTATGATGCACACTGATGCTGAAAGCAGGAGCTGCCCCTGGTCGTCAGTCTGGTCCCACAGGGGGAGTGCTGCTTAGCCAGAAGCCGGGCTCATGGCTGGCGAGTGCAGCGGTGGTGGCGGGGAGCGGGCCTAAGCTGGCAGGTGGACATCCCCCAAGGGGTCCCGGACTGTGAGAGGGCGCAGGCTGGGCTGAGGGGACCCCCCCCACACAAATGTTGTGCACCAGGCCTCTAGTTTTATAATAAAATCCAGAGGTTAAAAATTTTAAACACTTCATAAGTTTTAAGAAAAATTCCCCACACATTTTCCAATTATATTTAACAGTACATGATTATAGATCTCAATGAGCAAAACTATTACAACACAAATAATGTTTTGTTAATAATCATTCTCCAAATTAATATTTTTTTAAATTCAATTTTTCCACTAAGTCTATTTTATGGCTGTATCCCGTCTTCTTAGGCAGCAACAAGGAGCTATAGGAAAGAATGTACTCCTTTATAAGCACTTACAATTAACTTTAGAGAAGAAAGGTGCATTCTAATGTTCTTAATTTTCAGAAACAACAACTTCAAAATTAGTGAAAGATTTAGAATGGGACAGCAGAAGAGCAGGGTTACAATGTCAAACTGTCTTGAAATACGAATCCAAGTAATACCAAATGATTTTTACCATGTATTTGAAATTTTGACTCAGAAGAAGAGAATAACTTAGAGGAGGATGGTAGGCATACTTTTTTTTTCTTTCTTAATAATTAAACAGAAATGGCTGGGCAGGGGTTACTCTGGGAGGAGGATGCTAACATATGTGTTAGATTGGAGAGGGTTCTAAATTTTGGAGTAATTAAGAGCTGATTGGCCCTGGCCAGGGAGCTCAGTTGGTGGGAGCATCACCCCCAATTAGCCAAGATCGTGGGTTCCATCTCCAGGTAGGGCACATACAAGAAGCAACCAATGAGTGTATAAGAAACTATCTTATACACTATCAGTACTACGTGAGGAACCTCACGTAGTACTGATAGTCACTCTCTCTATCTCCATCTCCATCTCCATCTCCATCTCCATCTCTCAAATCAATTTGAAGAAAAAACACCTGATTGTGGTCTTGGGTGAGTTACTTAAAATTTCTGGATCTCAGTTTCTTCTTTAGTAAAATTGAGTTGGTTTGATATGATCACTAAAATAGGAGTAATGTACTTCTGAGACTATAAAATTCTCTACCAAAGCACATTCTTTTTAAAAATGCCGAGTAACAAAAATTTTCTAGTACAGTCAATATCAATCAATTTAAAAAAAATTAACTTTGGAAGTTATGGCAGATATTATAATTTGGTTTACTTACCTATTTAAATTCTCTTTCCCTTGTCATTCTCTGGTATAGGGGCTGAAAAAAATAAATAAAACATAAATAAATATGACATAAAATTTGTTATCTCCTCCCTTGCAAACAGAGTTGATTTGAGATAGCTGTGGCTAGCAGCCGTGGGCAAACTACGGCCCGCGGACCGGATCCGGCCCGTTTGAAATGAATAAAACTAAAAAAAAAAAAAGACCGTACCCTTTTATGTAATGATGTTTACTTTGAATTTATATTAGTTCACACAAACACTCCATCCATGCTTTTGTTCCGGCCCTCCGGTCCAGTTTAAGAACCCATTGTGGCCCTCGAGTCAAAAAGTTTGCCCACCCCTGGAGAGAGAACTAAGTAGATGTCTGTTTGGGACTTCTGGGAAAGTCTGTTTTTCTTGATACAGGTGTTATTCTTTTTATATTTCATCTCACCTTTGCCTTTTCTTGCCCTCAGTCTAGAAAGTAGATTTGATCGTAGGAGCTGCAACAGTCATAGTGTGACAATAAGGAAAAGGCCTTAAAAAAATCACAAAACTTTGTCCTTCTCTTCTTGAACTATCAAACCAATACTAGTAGCTTCCTACTTCTTATTGTGTTAAAAAATAAATAAATACAACTTTTAGTTAGCTTAAGCCACTGCTCATTTAGATTTTTCCACAGCTGAAAAATAAACCTTATCTCTTAGAGTGACTGAAAATAAGTTCCTTTACAAAGGCATCCTAAAATTTGTATACGTTTATTCATAAAGCAAACAATACTATGCAACTGGTTGAATGCCCTACATTTAAAATGCAACATTAAATTTATACTCCACATTATAAGGTTACATTATATTAGAGCTGAAATATAACTTAATGATTAGCCCAAGAATAATAAAAAACAACCTGAAAATATTAATTTGTTCATGTTCTTCTCTAACTTAATTGGCAAAAATCTTATTTATGTTAGGAATTATTTTCCAATAAGCACTATAATTTACCTGCCAATATTATGTCTCAATATAGGCATGCACATATAAATATACATCCACATTTTGAAATAATTTTATTTCAATGTAAGTGGATTAGTTATAGATTGAGGTATGTAGACTACCTTAATGTGAAATATCTATAAAAATGGATATGAAAATTATTCTTTTAAAAGACACTGTGAAAGTATCAAAACCAAAGGCTTTTGATTGTTTCATAATTCAAAAACTTGGTCTGACAGCCTGCTAACATGCGCACAACAGCACTTCACATTTGTATGCGACTAATTGCAGTTCAGAGTATTTCATAAATGAGCAATGGGTTGTGATTAAACCTTACTGTGAACCACACATTTTTGCATAAGAAAGGGAATTATTAAAAATAGAAGCAGAATATTCATCCAGTTTCCATTCAGAATTTAGCAAGGGAAAGAAATCCTTAATGGGTCACATTATAACCTCTATTACTGCACAGACCTCTCCCTTCAATGGGGAATTCCTGAACAGATGATGAACAATACAATATCCATTGCTGCAGACCTAGAAACAGACCAAATTAATTGAGAAAAAAAATAGTCACTTAAACCTTCCGAGGAAGCATTATCAGCAGCCATGAGAAAAATTATTTTCAAAATGAAATGATTTCTAGGAAACAATGATCTCAGTGAAAACTGGAACTTTTATGGAGAGGACTAATAATGTGCAAGATAGAACAAGAGTGCAGGTCCTCTTACCATGTTACTTCCCTTAAAACAAGGTTAAATCAAAACGAGCCTACTAATCATTTAGTTGATAAATTGCAAACATCCTAGTTAAATAAGTTTTTACTTACAATAATGTAAAATACTACACTAACATAATTATATCTCTCTACCTTTCTCTCCAGGGAACTATTTTTGCAGTAATCTAAGTGGCTATTAAAATTACAAGATAAATTATGAATGCAAATTAGAAACCCCTTGACTTTTGAGAATTTGATACTAAATTAATGGGAAAACAAAAGCAATGAAGAATTCCAGACATGATAGACTAAGTGTTACCAAGACTTGCCTTCTTTCTGTAAATAACTATATAACTGAACAAAATATATAGGGCAACTATTTTTAGGCACTGGAAAGTTGGCATCTTAACGTGTACTCTCAGATAATTCTGGTATACCTTAGCATCTTATAAGGACTTTTAATCAGCTACTTATAAATGTTTAAGGACTTAAAGGAAAACATCATCTCAATGACTGAAAAAATGGGAAAGTTCAGCAGAGAAATGAAAATTACAATAAAGAATTATATGGAAATTCTAAAACTAAGAAATGTACAATAGCATCAATTTCACTGGGTGGGCTTAAAAGAAAATTTTAGATAGAAAATAAGAATTGCTAACTAGTTTTAAATCTGACCAGGGAATGCAAACGTCATTCTCACCTTGAACAGTACCCGTTCTGGGAAGTCAGATGCATAGATTGTGGGAGTGTCTACTGTTAATGTTAGAATTCTTATAGCTCTCTGCTTTCATCCTTTTATACTTGGTAGTATCCAAGGAAAGAGCCAGGTTTGGTGGGGTCTGAAGCTTAATCTCATTTGGGTACCTTTTAAATAACATAGTACTAAATCTTGAATACTGGGCCTTGGAAAGCACCTGTGCAAACAAGAGTCCCTAAAGCCTACGCTTCATTAGCTTCCTGGAAAAATACACTTCTGGAAGTATATCGCTCTAGCTAAATTTCTTTACCTATTACTTCTAAATGTTATATCTTTACTTTTTAAATGGCATCACCTAAAACTAATCACAAGAATAAAATGTACACAGCACTTCTCCTTACAAGGAAAACTATAAAACACCTACCATCACACTACCCCAAACACCTCATTTATCTTCTCCATGCCTAATATTTTTTAAAAAATGGAGATTTAGCATGAGGCATATTTCCTCTTAAAGTATAGAATATTACCAGTTTTCTTAGAGGGAAAAAAAATTTGTTTAAAATTTTGTTCATGCAATCCACAAGAACCAACTATGAGGAAGGCACTATGATGATCCCTAGAAGGAAAAAGTATGAATGAATATACAAAAAATCCAAATAAATTATGTAGGCAGGACTAACTCCCACTCCTTAAGGGCGGGCTGTGCATAGTGACTCCCTTTCAAGGACTGCAGCATGGAAAAGGGGGGAAAAAGTCAGTCTGTAGTTGCAAACGCTCTTTCAACCAGATCAGCACTGACAGTGATCCATCATGTCGCTAATATGTACCCTTGAGATGATGTGCTGAAAATGACACTTTACTTCTTTGACCTTCCTCCCCAAACCCATAATCCCAGTCTCATCATGAGAAAAATGTCAAATTCCCATAGAGGGGCTTCCTACACTATACCTGGTCATTACTCCCTCTAGTATCTTATAAATTTCTCTGTAAATCTAAAACTGTTCTTTAATAAGGGGGTTCAGTTGAGAGAATAAAATCAGAAAAAAAATCACAATATGGTGCCATAAATCTAGAATACAGGTTTGAACAGAGGACTGTGGGAGTTGCATCAGGATTTTAAAATAAAGTATAATCTTTTCTACTTAAAATATTGGAATCTTCAGTAGCACCCAGCAAGTACCTTGCTGAAAGTCAGCAAACATTTCAGAGAATGCTGAGGAAGATAGCACCCTTTTGCAAGAATGACCTAGATGTGGTAGACATAAACAGAGGTAAGTGAAGATAAACTGCTCCCCGTACCACCTTCCTAAATGGTGACGGCAAATTTCAGTTCAAATTCTGTCATACGCACCTTTATTACATAAAAATTGAGTGAGATCTCAGCAATTTGTCCTTTTTAGTACTTCAACTATACTTCACATGAAAGTTTTTTTGAGAAACCAGAGGGGAAATTGTTTTTCTTTCAATCAGTAGTAGGCAAACAGAATCTCTCTAGGCAAACAGAATCAATCTCTCTCTCTCTCTCTCTCTCTCACACACACACACACACACACACACACACACACACACACACAGGCACACAGGACTGGCCACTTGACCATTTCAGAAAAGACTCCATTTTTGGAAAATATAGGGTGAAAGGTCACTAGATGTTTATATCTGCTTATTCCGTGTTTATAAGCGAATGAGGAGTGTCTTGAAAATAGTTTAGTCAACACCAGATTTCACCACTGAGAACCCATTACTGAGATTTATCAGGCTGAGGAACACAATCCCCGGTGCAGACAGAAGGTCAAACCAGTTTAACACCCCAGCTGCAACAGCCTCAGGAGCCCCATCTTTTCTATTTAAAGCTGGCTGACCACCCAGGAGTGTGAATTCGTGATTAGAGCAAAGTGAGGGTTAAATCTAACCATCGCATGTCTTCATTCTACAGTGACTGTTGAAGTATTTTAAATTAAATTACAGCCGTAACCGGTTTGGCTCAGTGGATAGAGCGTCGGCCTGCGGACTGAAAGGTCCCAGGTTCGGTTCCGGTCAAGGGCATGTACCTTGGTTGCGGGCACATCCCCAGTAGGAGGTGTGCAGGAGGCAGCTGATGGATGTTTCTCTCTCATCGATGTTTCTAACTCTCTATCTCTCTCCCTTCCTCTCTGTAAAATCAATAAAATATATTAAAAAAAATAAATTAAATTACAGACACTGTACCGCCATGGTGTCCTATGCTATTCTCCAAGCTATCCTCGTTTGAATCCGAACCCTGCCACCAACTGGGAGGCCTCGCTTACTTCTCTGGGTCCCGGTTCCTTCCTCTGAAAACCAGGGCACTGGGTTAGGTCTCTCTGGTTCTTTCCATCCACATACTTTACGAACCTGCTGTGTTTTAGCTGAAGTAGAAGGAAACATAAATGTACGCGTAGAGACACTAGCTTTCACTCTTTGGAGGACCAGATTACACACACCATAAACATTAGCCTCTTTGGGGGATCAAATGTTAGCATCAGACAAGTACGTTTAGGGTTACACTTTCAGTGTTCTATGCTTTATAAAGGATTCTATAGGTACTAGTGATGTTAGTATAGAGTAAGTTATAGCGTGTGTGTGTTTAAGTCACAAAATAAAAATAGTAACCACTGAAGGGGGCCAACTCGTCGATTCTCGGCTGTACTCTGGGCCTCCCCTTCTCAAGGGGTTGGTTTCATAGGGGATGGTGCTCTCCTTTCAGCTTTCAAACGCGACAAACCGAATTCATGTGTCCAGCAGCAGTCACCATGTTTCCTCGCGTTTCCCATTTGGTCCGTTATAAAATCCCAAACGTAGCCTTTTCTTTTAAAATTCCCTTGAGTATTCTGTAAGCTCCACGCATAGGTGGGTACCCTCCAGGCACCGACCCACAAAGCTCCCTTCTCTCAAAAAACAAGGCGCGGAGCTGTGTCTCCCCCGGGCGCTGCTCGGCGCGCA
>NW_005364372.1:4535945-4547936 GCF_000412655.1 Myotis brandtii | reverse complement strand
ACGCGGCTCCTGGGATATGGAATTGCGGATTCTCTAGTGAGTCTGCTACGCTCTCATTTCTGGAAGATGGTCGTTGTTGTTTTCCCTGCCGGGGAGGCGCGTGCAATCTCCTAAAATGAACTTTTAGGTTAGGTAACGATAACATTGGAAATCGGTGAATCTACATATTGCTCCTGGGATATGGAATTGCGGATTCTCTAGTGAGTCTGCTACGCTCTCATTTCTGGAAGATGGTCGCGTTTGTTTTCCCTGCCGGGGAGGCGCGTGCAATCTCCTAAAATGAACTTTTAGGTTAGGTAACGATAACATTGGAAATCGGTGAGACATCTACATATATCCCATTATACGTGTATGTTGTGTGTGTGTTGTGTTGTGTGTGTGTGTGTGTATACAGAATGTGGGAGTGGCATAAGAAAGGCTTGAAAAGTTTAACTTCAACTAGAAAAGAAAGTGAAGAGTTAATTTCTTTTTTTTCTCCCCAAAGGATATAACAATGCTTATACAAAATACTCTTGGCGTGCTGAGAATTCTCATAAAGGGTAAGATTTAGGAATTACAGGTATTTGGAGTACAATCAATGTTTTCAAATCGTGTAAGCGTTATTGAAATCCAGAAAAAGGGAGTCTGTATACAGAGAAGCAATATTAAAGAAAAGCCATTGAAATTACTTGGAAAGAAAATCATTTGACATTTGGAAAGGTCTGGATGTTATTTTCTGATGCTTTAGAAATCTTTTTAATCCTGTAATTAATAACAGCACAGAATAAGTTGCAGTTAGTAAATGAGGACAATTAAAATACCATGTTTGGAAAGGATATCTTTTGAACTACTCTTTGGTACGTTGTGTGTTTATTAAGGAAATTATTGTGACTGAGAATTTGTTGTTTAATATATTTGCTTTTTACCACAGATAATTAGTTCTTTTCCTTATAAACCTCTGTTCCAGTTTGGACCAATTTAATTACCCAAACACCAAGTCACTGATGTGCCTTCTGGAAAGCATTTGCATTTAAAATGCTTAATAAGGATATTGCATTTCCAAAAGGACACATAATTTAGTTGTAAAACTTTCTTGTGATTTATTTTCATCCATTTTGTTTGAATGAGACAAACCTGAGGAAGAGAAGCAGTTTCTTGGAGTAAGTTGTTTTCTGTGTGGGGGAAGAGCGACTGTTTTCATATGTCTCTGTCACAAACAGGTGCACGTAGTGTGGACACCCTGAGTCTGGCCTTTGGTGTCAGGCTGCAGCTGGAGGGAGAGATGCGATCACCTGCACTACAGAATGGACATCGTTAGATGTACGTAAGATTGTGTAGAAGGAAGCTAAGAGTTTTAAGTGAAGCACCAGTTTATGATTAGGAGGGAAGGTTTTTTTTTTTTAAACTTTAGTCTTCCTGTTTCTTTCCCTCTGCAATTGAGCCTATTGGACCAGCCTTTATTATAAAGTAAGACTGGACACTCTTTGGCTAGAATGTTTGGCATATTGCCATCTTCTGTAAATATAATGATGACCTTCTGAAATGAAAAAGATAATTTTATGCATTTGCATAGACTTTTATGATCAAGTGTTTTGTGAGCATTTTTATGCCCTATTATGCTCCCCCTTCCCATTCCCCCACACATTTGGGGTATATGTGGACACATTTAGGGTGTCCCAAAAATGTAAGCATACAGTTTGAATAATTATAAAGGCAGAGTTTATTATTTTTTTACTTTTTATTTTTTTATCATATATTTCTTTATTGATTTCAGAGAGGAAGGGAGAAGGAGAGAGAGAGAGAAATATCAATGAGAAAGAAGAATCATTGATTGGCTGCCTCCTGCACACCCCCTACTGGGATCCAGCCCGCAACTCAGGCATGTGCCCTTGGCCAGAATCGAACCTGGGACCCTTCAGTCTGCAGGCTGATGCTCTATCCACTGAGCCAAGCCGGCTAGGGCAAGGCAGTGTTTATTAAAATACATTTCATTTTCAAAATTGAGCTATCAGCTGTTAAAGTATGTATATATTTTGGGGGGACACCCTGTATTCGGGTTTAAGGGTTGTTGTTTTTTTTAATGATTTGAGAGAGAAATATTGATGTGAGAGAGGAACATCGATCAGTTGCCTCCAGCACGTATCCTGATTGGAGATCAAACTCCCAACCTAAGTATGTGCCCTGATGTGGGTATGTGGTCCGAATGGGAATTGAACCCACAACCTTTTTGATGTACTGACGATGCTCCAACCAACTAAGCCAGGGATAGGATTAAGGAGTTTTAAATCATAAAGTCAACCTACCATATAACTTGTTTAATTAACTAGTTTAGATGATACACATAACTCACAATTGTATTAATACATCTGCATCTAAGGATTTTTATGGTTATAATGCTGTCATTTCTTTTTATTAGAATTACCTCTATTTTGAATTTGTTTAAATATTACAACATATCATGCTGTAATTTACACCCGTTCAGTGGAGAAGGTGTAGGTTATTCTTAAATAGAGATATGGAGAAATAGCTAACAAGGAGAGTCATTTGAGAAACATATGGACATCATAAAATCCTTCTGCATGTAGCATCTGTACCTTCTCATTAGTGAAATATGGTAGCTATGGACATTTTTTGATATTACATCCAAATGTGGCTTTTAATTTTTGCTTCAATGGATTTGTTTGTTTTAAAATGTAAGTTATATTAATGTTTAAGTTGGCAGGGGCTTTTATTGTTTGAAACCCTTCCCTTTCAATAAGGATATCATACTGAATTTTTATTGTACACATCCTCTGATACATACAGTTATTTCCTAGCTTATTACTGTAACTCACACCTTTCATTTGAGAAACAGATAGGAAGACATATTGTTCTCATTTTCGGAAGGAGGCCGAACAGTACATCCAAGGTCACACACTAGAGAACCAGTGTGCAGCTGAGGATAACATCTATAGTTCCTGTATGTATTCACAACAGCAAACTGCTCTAGTGGTTATATTATGACATCTTCATAAATTTACACATTTCTAGATTTTTAATCTACTTTTTTTTTGTTAATCTTTACCTGAGGATATTTTTTCCATTGATTTTTAGAGATAGTCGAAGGGAGGGGGAGAGACAGAGAGAGAAATAGTGTGAGAGGAGAGACACATTGATTGGTTGCCTCCTGCAAGCCCCCACCAGGGCCCTGGGCCAGGGAGGAGCCTGCAACCAAGGTACGTACCCTTGACTAGAATTGAACCTGGATCCCTTTGTTCCACAGGCTGCTGCTTTATCCACTGAGCTAAACCAGCTAGGGTCATTTCTAGATTTTTAAAGTGCTTAACTTTGTAGATTTGCAGATCAGCTTTTATATCAGTAAATATAGTCATAGGGAATAAGCCCTTACTGTTGCCTGCTGATGAAGGAGAGTGTGACTCCTATAAGTAGTGCTAAAACAAACATACACACCTCTGCGGGGTATCGATTCTTTCACATCTCTCTGCCTGCACTGGCCCCACCTTATCAATTGCATACTGCCCTTTTATTGGCCAAAACGGATTTGAAGTTTATTAGCACAATTGTCAAGTTTGAGGATCATCAGGCTCACTGGTGAGAGAGCTCAGAACATGATTTTTAAGAAGAGAGAGTATTGACAGAGGACAGTAATGGACCATCCATCCACTCTAGAGCAAGCCAGTAAGGATTAGGGGCCCTATTGTTTTGGGTGTCAGGACACCCACCTTCTCTAATTTGCTCTGCTTCTTTGGCCGAACTTATGGTTCATGAATTATCTAGTCATTTGTTGGCCATGTAGACCTGGTATGTAGATAAATCAGAGTAAAAAAAAAAAAAGGAAAAAGGAGAACAATTTGTTCTTTTCTGGAGAAGATATTCTTATGACTTTTTCTTCATCCTCCCAACTTTCTTCTCCTTCACTTCCCTCCAGAATCTTTCAGGGCAATTGCCCACATGATTTGAAACAACCAAGGTAATAGTTTTCTGAGATTGTATAGTTAGATTCAAAAGTGGAATATATTATCCAGGATACAGAAGAAAGCATTGTAATTTCATAGACATATATATTCTTATGCAAGCCCACATGTATTTGATGAAAATACTTACAGCATTTTTGAATAAGCAGACAATACAAGGAGCTTTCTATTACATTTTTTGTACTGTTATTTTTCATAGGAGTGTATCCAAATCATTTTAAATATGAAATACTGAAAAAAGTGATAATTCAAGTGTGGTTTGCTATTTACTATGATTAATTCTGTTTAGAGCCCCAAGGAGAGGAAAACTCCCATTCTGTATATTCTTTGCTGCACCAGAGTATAGCATGATGCTAGTAAGGTTGAGAAGAGTTAAGGTTGCTAGAAATGGTACTTTCTTCCTACTTCTGTAGAAGAAGGAGAAGGCTGGACTAGACTAGTTTGAATGAAATAGTGATGAGTGGAATTTGAAATGGCCATTGAAAGCGGATAAGACTTGGAACACTCAATTATCACTCAAGAGACTTGGTAGCACACATCATTGAAACTAATGTTAGTTAATTTAAGCATTAAGTAAATGTATTAGAGGATATTGACTCTAATTGTTTTCTATTATTTGGTAACATGTGATCACAGATTGAGCAGCTTGAAACAACACAAGTTTATTATCTCAGTTTCATTGCTCAGAAGTCTCCACATGGCTCAACTGGGTCTTCTGGTCATGGATTTCACCTGATGTTGGTCTTTTCAGAGACTTAACTGGGGATAGACCTGCTTCCAGTAGATTGTTAGGAGAATTCATCTCCTTGTGGCTGTAGGACTGAGGTCTCCATTTTCTTTCTGGCTCTCGATCAGAGACCACCCACAGTTTTTAGAGGCTGACTGCTGTTCTTTGTCATGTGACCCCCTCATAGGCACTCTTACAACATTTCACCTTACTGTTCAAAGCCAGCAAGGAAGAGTCTCTTGTTTTAGTATGATAACACAGACAGCACTATTCCTTTCAAACTAGAATAGTCCACATCTTTCTCCTTCTTCTGTAACATACAGGAGTAGTATGACATCACCTTTGTCCTTTAACATAGTCTAATTAAGGAAGTAACATCCATCACCTCTGCTATATTCTGTTAGTTAGAAGCAAGTCACACACAAAAAGAAAGAAAGAAAGAAAGAAAGAAAGAAAGAAAGAAAGAAAGAAAGAAAGAAAGCCTAGTGGGTTTGGCTCAGTGGATAGAGCTTCGGCCTTTGGACCAAAGGGTCCCAGGTTCGATTTCGGTCAAGGGCACATACCTTGGTTGCAGGCTCCTTCCCAGCCTAGGCCCTGGTTGGGACTTGTGTAGGAGCCAACCAATCAATGTGTTTCTTTCACATCAATCTTTCTCTTTGTCTTTCCTTTTCTCCTACTCTCCCTAAAAATCAATGGAAAAATATCTTCGGATGAGAATTAACAAAAAATAAAAAAAATTAAAAGAAAGTCACTTTTTCTACCCAAATTTAAGGGGAGGGTACTATGCAAGGGCATGACTCATTGGAGGTCACCTTAGAACTTGTCCGCCATATCGACTAGCTGATAGAATCTCTTAAATAAGTTATTTAACAGATGTGGCTTAGAAGCTACTCAATCAGAAACAATGCTCTTGATCACTCTGAAGAACCAATTCTATGGGATAGTATTGCTGTTGCTGTGGCACACCAGCTTCTATAGTGGAAGGTAGGCTCTGCACCATAAGACAGAGGATTCTCCGTATATATAATAATAGGTTTCAGTTGCTCCTGGCCAAAAAGAATGACAACTGTCCACTGCTGAAGGAAAGGAGAAAAAAAATTTGAGCAAATGATTGATTAATGAAATGTTGACATTTTTGATGAGGATCAGCATGATACCATTTAGAGGTGGGATTGATTTGGAGACTAGCTGGAGTCATGCCACTCCTTAGAAAGAAAACTCTTCTAGGATTTAGGAGAATGGTGGTAGTGAGGCCCTATTTAGGCATGGTGGTGGTAAGAATTGAGTAGAAGCATTTAAAAAGATGAATCACTAGCACATATGTTAGTCTAGGATTTGACTTAATTAGTTCCTTAATGTATTCCATATGTGAAAGATTTTTAAGGGACTGGTGCTACCAGTCCTCCCAAGGAACCAGCACTGTGATGTGGAGGCCCACAGCCTGGCCTGCCCTTATTTTACAAGAGGGAACAGAGCCAGAGACCACCTCAGACCTACTGTACATCTGTGGCCCAAGGACTGTAGGGTGTTGGGTAGAGACCTGGGGGTCTATTGAGCATAGCCTGTTGCTCCAAGCACTTTGCAGGAATGACTTTATCAATATGCATCTCATCTTTGGCAACTGAGTTCAAATTTCCTAGTTCTGCCTTTCCTCTCACTCCCCAAGAGAATGGAGGCTTTGAAAAGCTAAATTACTTGGTAAGGGTCATTCAGCTAGGATATGAAATCTAGGTCTGATTTCAAAGCCCTTAGTCTTATAGTACACATCCCATGCTCACAAGCAGTAAGTGAAGTTTCCAGGGGAAGAGAATTTTTTTTTTCTATTGAAGAGAAAGGCAGCACTATAATTGCTCTTGGATTCCTTCATTCATCATGAGAGAACTGGACACTGAAAGATGAGGGTTAAAGAGAAGAGGGAGAGTGTGTGCTGTATCATCCCTTCTTTTATTTTCCCAGCAGGAAACACAGATTTTAGGTCTCTTCCATGTTAAAGTAAGAATGTGGAGTGCTCTGTATTTTTATTTCTACTTGTCATCTTGGCTACAATCAAAAGCGCTATGTCTCCTATATGTAGATTTTCACTATTAAATTCAATCAGGAAACGTTATGAATTCTCATTGCCTCTTTGGCCATTGGGTCCTTTCTATAGCTTTTTCAGTTTTTGATCCACTTGAAAAGTCTATTCAGACATTCCTCCTTTTTTCTTCTATTACTTGATCCCCCTTTCTACTCTGTGGTGCCTCAGTATTCTATTCATAGATATTCTACTTTTTTTTCCCTCTTCTGTTTTATGTACTTAAATCTCTTCTTTAAATGGTCTAGTTCCATTGATCGGAATTGTTGGCCCAGATCCCTTTGCTGCTGTACTGGAACATACAAGCTCAGTGTGGACTCATCTGTATTCTGTGAATTTTACGGAGTTGTAGCCTGTGTCCCAGCACAGTTGAGGAAGACCAACATTACCATGGGGATTTGAGTCAAAATGTAAACATTTACGACTGAAAACTCCAAAGCAGTATCCTATACACCTGTTAGGTCAGGTGTATACCTATGGACCACTCCACTGTGGCCAGGTTGACAGAGTGTTAGGATGGCCACATCTGGGCTCAGGTGTCTGTCCTTCTCCAGCAAGACTGTTCTCCCAGAGGGGACTTGTGGAGCACCCTCTGCCAGATTAAGCTGGACTATGATAACCTAATTCAGAGCAAGCTATAACTCAGGAATTCTTGAAATACACATTTCTTTTTTAACAATGTATTTTTATTGATTTTAGAGAGGAAAGGAGAAGGGGAGAAAGATAGAAACAAGAATGATGAGAGAGAATCATTGATTGGTTGCCTCCTGCACACCCCACACTGGGGATGGAGCCCCCAACTTGGGCGTGTGCCCTGAAGGGAATCGAACTGTGACCTCCTAGTTCATAGGTTCACACTCAACCACTGAGCCACGCCTGCTGGGTGAAATAAACTTGTTTCTTTGTACAGGTTTTAGAATTTCTAGTTTAGCTTAGGCAAGATTTGGCTCTAAAAGCCCAACCTCCTCAACATGCACCCAAATTTTCTCATAGACTGGACCTCGTCTATCTTATTACCTTTACATTTTTAAACTTTTGCCATTCCCTGCCTTATGGCTTTAAGGATTTAGGCCCTAAGCTTGGAGCTAGCAAATGGCATAGATTTTAGATAATGGGAACATCCGGCCTGAAAGAATAAGTGACTATATAAAACAGTTAAGTCAAGATGTGTGTGTGTGCATGTGTCTATGTGTGTTTGGCAGGTAGGGAACAAATAAAAACAGCATTTCAGTTTTTCAGTTCCTACATCTAGTCATTCTTGGTGACTTTGTACCACTGATTTTTCTGGGATTACTAGAGGTCCGATGTACGAAATTTGTGCAAGGGGCTCGGCCCTCACAGACCCAGCTGCCTCGAAGCCCTTTGGCCCCGCCCCCCGCCCACTGGTTGTTCTGGAAGGTCATTCTGCCATCTAGTCTAATTAGCATATTAGCTCTTTATTATATAGGATGTTATGTAAGCAATGAATTATGCCCAAATTGAGTTGCTGCCCCTTGTAATTGAGAGTACTAAATAGCACGGGTTTCTTTCAGCCTAACATTCTCAGTACATTTGCTGAACCTGCTGCCTCCAGAACTAGTGGTGGTCTTCTCTCAGCCCAAACCAGGCTTTTTCTCCTCTGAGGTTTTATTTAGAAAGTGTGTCTGTTAGGAGGCTGCACCTTCTCTGCTCTCCTTTCCCTCTAGGCCCAACTTTTGTTCCTCCTCTTTGTGATGCTTCCTCCGATTTCTGCACCTGATCATGATCTGACTCTTCTCCGAATTCCCACAGTAGTTTAGGATTATGGCAGTGGTTCACATAGGCTTACAAGTTGAAGTTTAACATTAATTGATTACAAAAAAGGCTGCTGTACGATGATAGCCTTTAAAGGAGTTTGCATTTTATTACCCAGAACGGCATCTTTATACTTTTGAAATATAGTAGTATACTTCATACATGGAATTATTTACATATGTATTTGTGGTTTTGTCAGATTCCTCTGTAGCCTGGTAGAAAGCCATGGCCTCCCATGCCTGGATTGAAAGGAGGGCAAGAAGGTTTTGCCTCCTAATGAGCTCGCTCTTCAAATAAAACACCATTGGAAAAGTGGTCTGATTTTTAGCTAAGACTACTGCTCTATACAATGTGAACCTAAGTTATTCTTATTACACATTTTACTTAAGTATGTAGGAACATAAAATAAATACAGATGGTTTCACTTGTAGATTTCACAAATTATAAAACCAAAACCAATGAACAAATATTAAATGGGAACAGTGGAACTGATGAAATTAAAATTATGTGGCAAATGATATTCTACTGTTGACATTATATGGCCCGTGTAGGGTTTAAGAGTATAAAGATGTAACTTCAGATCCTGTTCTTTTTTAATCTGTTTGTATGTTTTATATTAATAATAGAATTGTATTATTATATAGTTTAAAAGTATCCTTTTAAAAGTATCCTTTTAAAAGATTTCAAGTCTTTGTTTGCTGGTTCAGGTTAATCAGACTTCATATGTGACCAGAACTCTACCAGTAAATTATCTCTGAATGTCAGTTTAAGTGAGACATCGCCTGAATGCTCTGTCATATCGTTTTGCTCTCTTAAAGATGTGATTAGCATTGTGGAGTTATTGAATTCTGAATCACATGTTTTAGCAGTCTCCAAAGAATGCAGGAATGGAGAACAGATTGTGTAGAAACTACACGGAGATAGGATGCATGCATCGTCTTCCAATGATGATGATTTCAACCATAGAGTGCAGGTGCGCTGGATGCCTTTGCTATCATGTGTTCTATAATGATGCAATTTATCACCGCTTTTCTCATCAGTATTTATTTAGCGAATTGTATGTTATTTGGCCTTCACCTACTACATGATTGAGAACACCCATTGCAAATGCCAAAATGAAAATGTGGTAGCCATGTTTAGTTTTAAAACGATTA
This sequence comes from Myotis brandtii, assembly GCF_000412655.1. Classification (NCBI taxonomy): domain Eukaryota; kingdom Metazoa; phylum Chordata; class Mammalia; order Chiroptera; family Vespertilionidae; genus Myotis; species Myotis brandtii. Next base: position 4,538,255 of record NW_005364372.1, on the reverse strand, counting down.
TTCAGAAAATAATTAGAATACATGTATGTTTATTTTAATTTTTTAGATTATCATTTCAGTGTAAACCTAAAGTGAAATAAAAGTTCACATCAAACTCCTGGCTGTCTGTCTGAAGTACGTAGTTGCAAATATTAATTGCTACTTAATGCATTTCACATCTAACTCTGTGTAATATGTCATTAACTAGGTTTGTGAGCCCTTTGAAGCCCGAGAGACCTTGTTTACTATTTTTTGTTGTTTTTCCTCAGCAGTAAGTGCATTTCAGATAGTGGCTGCCCAATAAGCATTTGCTGGTTGACCAGTTGTTTATATGTCATTTGTTCCTTACTGCACTGTGAGCTCCTTGAGGACAGAGACTGTTTTGTTTTTTTGTGAACTCCAAATGCCAGGCACAGCAACTCTTCCATGAGAAACGCTCAATAAATGTTCTGAAATAAAAAAATGCATAAATTATGAGCTCTGTGTCTGTGTGTGGGCATGGGTGCATGTGTCTTCTTTTCTGTCTCCTCTTTCATATATGAGAGACTTCTAACAGTTGTACAGATCAGTACTGTCCAATGGAGTTTTCTGACATGATGGAAATATTCTATCTCTGTGTTCTCCAGTACCATAGTCACTAGCACATGTGACCTTTGAGTGCATGCAGTGTAGTTAGACCAAGAGCCTGCATTAAATTTTAATTATAAAATAGTGTCATGTGGCTACTAGGCAGCCCAGATCCAGATATAATGCCTCTATTCTCAAACTTATTTGCCTACATCTCCCAACACTACTACATTTTTTGGTTATAATTGTATGTTGTTATTAGATATTGTTATTGGGTGGTAAAAGTGAGTCGTGTCATGTTATCCATAGAGCAGTATATTCCATCAAATCAGTTTCATTCTCCTCCCAAATGACCAACAACATTGCATACCATGTCTTCACTCATCCATCATCTGGTTTTTAAAATCATTTCCTTGTTATTCTATAGGCCTGACACTGACCACATTACCAAATACCGTAAGTTTCACATACACGTTTGTTTTTTTTAAATATCCTAGGTTTCCTTGTGTTTCTTATTCTCATTGTTTTACTATTTATCTTTCCTAAATATACATTTAAACTTGTGTTAGCTATGTGGTGGTGGTGGTGGTGGTGGTCGTCGTCGTCGTAGTCATCATCATCATCATCACCATCTAAACTGGTGTTTATGCTCTGATAGCCTGTATTTGATGCACAAATGTCTGCTGATATTGTGAACAGATTTCAGATTTACTATATTCTTAAAAATGCCGTTGAATATTCCTTCTCTTCAATTCATTTCTTTTTAAATATGTTTTTTGTTAATTTCAGAGAGGAAGGGAAGAGAGAGAGAGATAGAAACATCAATGATGAGAGGGAATCATTGATTGGCTGCCTCCTGCACGCCCCCTACTGGGGATCGAGTCCGCAACCCAGGCATGTGCCCTTGACTGGAATCGAACCCAGGACCCTTCAATCCTCAGGCCGACACTCTATCCAGAGTCAAACCGGCTTAGTCAATTCATTTCTTTGCTTTTATTGTCCTTTTACTCTTTCTAGCATGGAAAATGAATGAAGAATAATCATATGCATTTAAATATAACCTAATCCTTATCTAAGATGTAATCCCACCTAAACAAGTTTCACAGCTGGTATCAAAATGTGTGAAATCAATACAACAGGATTTCCCGTTTAGAAAGGCAAGAATTGCTTCCTATAAGTGGCCAAGTCTTTTATGCAACTTGTAGCACTTCCAGAGCAAGACTTAGATTAATATCCATCAGACATTTATTGAGTCACAGTATTGGTTATATTCACATATTGTCTCATTTCTTTCAAGAATGCTGAATCTAGTAGTACGTAATGGTTATAGAGAGTGAATATTCAAATAAATTGAAATAAACTCTGCTGACAAGCAGAAACACTTAAGCATTTCCCATTCATTCTCTGATGCTGGAGATTTAATAGTTGTCTTAAATGGCAGGATTTGAAAGCACAGGCGATTTGCCCTAAAGCATGGAGATTTGCCCTTTGTTCATTCTTTTAGTCTAGTGCAGTAGTCCCCAAACTTCAGCATGCATCTGAATTTCTCTGCAGGGCTATACACACAAAAGACTGTAAACTACTTTATGGCTGAGTTAACTCCTTTTCCAAGGTAATTGTGTATACACTAGGTTTTCATCTTGGAACCCACTGTTTCCTCGCTACCCAAAAGATGCAACTCCTCAATATTTCCTTCTTTACACTTTCATTCCAGCACAGTGCTACTCATTGTGGATATGCTATTTATTTATTTATTTATTTATT
>NW_005364372.1:4526284-4535403 GCF_000412655.1 Myotis brandtii | reverse complement strand
CTGGACTTGTAAGTCTATTTCTTTCACCAGGTAGGGGAAGTTTTCTGTCATTATTTCTTCAAATAGGTTTTCAATATCTTCCTCTCTCTTTTCTTCTGGCAGTCCCATAATGCAAATGTTGGTACGCTTGAAGCTGTCCCAGAGGCTCCTTACACTATCTTCATATTTTTGGGTTCTTTTTTTCTTTTTGCTCTTCTGGTTGGGTGTTTTTTGTTTTTTGTTTTTTTTTTGCTTCCTCATATTTCAAATCATTGATTTGATTCTCAGAATCCTCTGCTCTACTATTGAATCCCTCTATATTATTCTTTATTTCAGTCAGTGTATGCTTAATTTTTGACTTGTCCTTTTCCATTTTTTTAGAAGTTTCTAGAAGATTCTTCAGTAACCTTATAACCATGGTTTTGAATTCTATATCCAGTAGTTTGCTTTCTTCCATTTCTTTCATTTGTGACATGTTTCTTTGTCTCCACATTTTGTCTACTTCCCTGTGTTGGTTTCTATGTATTGGATAGAGCTGCTATGTCTCCTTAAGTTAGTAGAGTGGCCTTGTGTAGTAGGTGTTCTATAGCTGTTTTCTCCTCTCCGTCCTCTCTTTCATGGTTCCCAAACCATTTGTATATTAATATTAGGATCACTGAGGGTCTGGTTATTTATGTTTTTATTATTTTTTTGTCTATGTGTTTCTTTTTTAGTATTTCTACTGTTGTGTCAAAATCACTACCAGCCATCACATTTAGTGTGTCTTTCATCTCATACATTATAGTTTTTATCCTTTGTAGTTCAATTTGGGTGTTTTAAAATCTTCCATGTCTCTATTGAACTTTTTAAAATATATGGAATGGATTGATAATAACTTTTTAAAAAAATATATTTTATTGATTTTTTACAAAGAGGAAGGGAGAGGGATAGAGAGGTAGAAACATCGATGAGAGAGAAACATTGATCAGCTGCCTCCTGCGCAGCCCCTGTTGGGGATGTGCCTGCAACAGAGGTACATGCCCCTGGCCAGAATCGAACCTGGGACCCTTCAGTCCGCAGGCCAATGCTCTATCCACTGAGCCAAACCGGTCAGGGCGATAATAACTTTAATAACCTTGTCTGCAAATTCTAATATTTATTTTAGTTCTTAGTAAATTTCATTTGTTTAATTTTTCTCTTTCTTATGGGCTTTATTTTCTACTTCTTTGTGTGCCTGGTAATTTTTAATGGATGCTAGACATTGTGAATTTTACCATGTAGGGTATTGGATATTTTTATATCCCTATAAATCTTTTTGATCATTTTTTAATGGGATGTAGTCAGATACTTGGAAACAGTTTGATGCTTTCAGGTCATATTTTTAAGATAAATTTCTGAGTACTGTACCCAAAACCCCGTGAATTCTAAGTTTTCTGGTTTGGCTTGTGGATACAGGCAGGATTCGTAGTTCTTTGTGAGTGCAAGGTACTGTCTCCTCTAATTCTTTCAAGTGTCTCCTTCCTTGGTCATGGGTTGTTTCCTCATATATGTGTGCTAAATACCTGAGGTGTATTTATAGATCTCTGGAGATCTTTCTTGTTTAGCCCTCCTCCCCCTGGTACTCTGTCTGAGATTTCTAGGTGCTCTGCTCTCCCTGTTTTTTTTTTTTTTCAGGTACACCTCTGCAACTCAGGGATTGCGTTGGGCTCCACCTCAGTTTTCTTTTCCAGCGCCATGGTCTAGAACCTGGGACAGTCATAGGGCTCATGTAATCAGTTTCCTATTTCGTAGGTTTGCTTTATGTTTCCCATTTCTTCAGAATCATTGCCTGGTGTACAGTGTCTTGTAAACGGTTGTTTCATAAATTTTATAAAACACTTGAATTTTTTTTTTTCAGGAAGATGGACAATTCCCATCCCTGTTACTCTATCTTGATTAGAAGTGGGTGTTCTTCATTCATTTTTCTCTTCCATGTAAAATCTTGGTCAAGATGATTTTGGAAACTATTTAGGTATTTAATTCTCAATGTAATGCAATTCATTGTGACAGTCTTTTTTATTTTTCAGTAGTTTCCAAACTTTCTATAATGAATACTTTCCACTCTAAATATATTTTCAAAAATTAAGTTTTAGTTTTATACTCAGCCAGGTCTTATAATATGCTTGATGATTTTAATCATCATCTTAGCAATTCAAAAGCATTTTTAAGGCAAGCCAGTCATAAATCAAGAAGTTCAATTGGTTAAACATAATAATTTCCATACTTTTAAGTGGATAAAAGATGTTATTATAGTGAAGTACTGTGTTCCTATTAGCTGTTTTTTAGAAGGATTGAAGTCAAGTAACTGAAATAATCTATTTTTGAATTTGTAGGTGCAAATGATCATAAAACAGTTATTAAATGTATCACTCTTTTAAATTGTATTACCTTTTATGGAGTTCCTTTTTATGTTTATGTAGGGAATTCTATAGTTCATGGGTAGACCTTTAGAATATTTTTATATCAAACAGTAGTGAACTATTTTAATTTTAGTTTCTCTAGTATTTGAATGATAAAATATAGCACTGCGAGCTAATATGAGAATAAAGTGTCAAAATTCAGGAGCACATGTTGCTATAGTGCGAATATCGTGTTGCCTCAAGAGTTTTCTGGCAGTAAGGGCACAATTGACTGTTACTTTAAAAGAATCCTTGAGGTGGTATAGTTCCATATGCTGTAGGAATATGTCAGTGATTTTTAAATTTTATTTTATAATTTGAGTTTTTAATGCAGTCTTTTGAAATCTAGTTGTTAAGCATGGCAAGAAGACTAGATTTGCTTTAGAATTCTTAGGAAAATAATTTTGTAAGAACAAATTAAAATTAACTTTAACTTTCTTCAGCACTGTCATAAATATCAGCATGCGGAAGCCAAAATTGCAGCGATATTACATTGCTATGTTTCCAATATTTAAGCATATGTAAAGATTAGGCCAGATTTATATTCTCTTGTAAAATTGAACCAAAATATAAATTATTTGTAGAATGTTAAGAACAGAATCTTAAGAACTTTAATGCCACTCTGTGGTGGAGGCTGCTAGCTGTTTCCTGATACCCCTTTTCTCCATCATCCTTAGACATAGATCCCCTGAAATTTCAGTGGGGACAGACCCCTACAGAATACAGATGACATTTCTCAGCCTCCCTTGCAGCTAGACATTATGCCATGTGACAAAGTTCTGGCCACAGGATGTAAGCAGAAGTGATTGTGCAGTTTCCCAATGGGGCATTAAGGACAGGGGATGGTGTGGATATGGCAGGGTACTCCCTTAGACCTTGCTAAAGAGGGCAGCATTCTAAGGATGGTAGGGCAACAAGACATTTTTATTTTTATTTTATTTATTTTTTAAAAAATTTTATTGATTTTTTACAGAGAGGAAGGGAGAGGGATAGAGAGTTAGAAACATCGATGAGAGAGAAACATCGATCAGCTGCCTCCTGCACACCCCGTACTGGGGATGTGCCCGCAACCAAGGTACATGCCCTTGATCAGAATCGAACCTGGGACCCTTGAGTCTGCAGGCCGACGCTCTATCCACCGAGCCAAACCGGTCAGGGAAACAAGACATTTTTAAAAAGCACTAGGACAGTGATGACAACTTCTTGAAGCAGAGCTGCCTTAACAACTTAAGGTTTTATGTGAGTGACTAAGAAACTTCTATCTTGTCTAAACTACTGTTACTTTGGGCCTCTGGCATACAGGCAAGCTACATACTCTGTTCCCACATTTTTTTGTTGTTTATAAAATGTTAGTAGTTGGTTTTTATAACTGCAAACTTGAAAGGACCAAGTGATCATGCATCATAGATATCTAAATTTCTCTAAAGGACCTGTTTTTTTTGTTTGTTTGTTTTTTAATGGGCTAGTTTATTACTATCAGCTGAAGAAAACAATACAGTTAATCTCATTTGACTCTTCTCTGAGAAATTTAAAGATTTGAGGCACAGAATCCTTATGCTGACTTTTGAAGAAACCCAAGTTTGGGAAAAGAGAGAAAGCTAAATTATTCAGTTTTCTACTTTGCTTCCAGTCACCAATTATTTTTTCCATTTCTTCAAATTTCATAGTTGTCAAATCCCAAAGTCCACTTTCAGTTCCCAGTGTAAAGTGGTTCCCTGTGCCATTTTACACCATTTACTATTCCCCCCTCTGGAAACTGTTATCCCGAGCCTTTGGGATGTCACACCCTTGCAGTTTCATCCTCTGTCTCTGCTCGCTCTATAGTCTCCTCATGGAATCTTCTTTCATCTTTCTCTTCTTTGTGGGTACACTCTGATTCTTGGCTCACTGCTTCTTTCTCTTTGTGTTAGGGAGATCACAATTTGACAGGTTGTAGGTATGTTTTGCTGGTATTACACAGAGTTTAAAGAAATATTGTATTAATTGGCAATATTTAAAAATCAGGATATTTAACATGCAATTCAGAATTGGGCTTTTCTTGATCTAGGAGAAGACTTGACAACACCTCACCTACATTCCCATAGCATTAGGTGGTTGGAGCTGAGTTATTGCTACTCCCTTGAGATCGGGTATGTTCTTTCTTCTTTGTTATAGTCCCCACCACTCACTATTGCTTGCATCTTGTTTATTTATTTTTATTATTTGCCTGATTATTTAGACATTTAAGTTTATGATACTCATATTCTTGGGTAATTTAAGTTTTAACTATCTTTTCTAAAAGTGATTTTTCTTTTCTTCGTCTTCCTTTTCATTTCTAATTCCTCTTTCTAATCACTACTACTATTACTACTACTACTGCTGCTGCTACTACCCTAATTAGACTATCTTATTGTCTCACATAGCTTGCTTGAGTAGAATCTTAGTTAAGTTTTATGCCTCATACTATCCAGATCCTCTGATTAGCCTCCACACTGCTTCTAGAATGATGTTTCTAAAATTGACGTTTCCATATGACTCTATCCAGCCTCAAGACTTTGAGTGGCTCACCTGGCTTCCAGCTGACTTCAGATTCCTTAGCATTGGTTTCAGTGTCAAGTGATGCAGCCACTTTGGAAAACAGTTTGGCAGGTACTCAAAAAGTTAAATATAGAGTTACCATATTACCCGGCAGCTCCACTCTTTGGTATATCCCCAAAGGAATTGAAAACATAATTTGTGCATGAATGTTCATAGCCATTTATAATAGCTCCAAACTGGAAACAACAGAAATTACTACCCACTGATGAATAAATAAAACATGATATAGTCACACAGTGGGATATTACTAGGCCATAAAAAAGAATGAAGTACTGATTCATCTACAACAGGGGTGGGAAATCTCCGGCCTGTGGGCCATGTAACGCCTGAGAAATCATTTGGTCTGGCCCTGCCAAGGCTATGCCTCATACTATCCAGATCCTCTGATTAGCCTCCACACTGCTTCTAGAATGATGTTTCTAAAATTGACGTTTCCATATGACTCTATCCAGCCTCAAGACTTTGAGTGGCTCACCTGGCTTCCAGCTGACTTCAGATTCCTTAGCATTGGTTTCAGTGTCAAGTGATGCAGCCACTTTGGAAAACAGTTTGGCAGGTACTCAAAAAGTTAAATATAGAGTTACCATATTACCCGGCAGCTCCACTCTTTGGTATATCCCCAAAGGAATTGAAAACATAATTTGTGCATGAATGTTCATAGCCATTTATAATAGCTCCAAACTGGAAACAACAGAAATTACTACCCACTGATGAATAAATAAAACATGATATAGTCACACAGTGGGATATTACTAGGCCATAAAAAAGAATGAAGTACTGATTCATCTACAACAGGGGTGGGAAATCTCCGGCCTGTGGGCCATGTAACGCCTGAGAAATCATTTGGTCTGGCCCTGCCAAGGCATTATGGGTGAATTAATTAAATGTTTGACCAAATATACAAGGTTGATTTTTAAGTTTATAATTTTACATGGCTTGCAAATGATGTTCTAAATATCCAAATGGCCCTTGGCAGAAAAAAGGTTCCCCACCCCTGCTCTATAACGTGGACGCACCTTGAAAACTTTATGCTAGGTAAAAGAAACCTTACTTGGAAGGTCATATACAGTATAATTCCATTATATGAAACAACCAGATAGGAAACTAGAGTAGTGGTTGCCAGGGGCTGCAGGGAGGGGAAACTGGATGTTATTGCTAAAGGATATGGATTGCTTTTCTGGGGTAATAAAAATGTTCTGGAATTAGGTAGGGCTGGTGCTTGCACAACTATGTGAATATGCTAAAAATGTCAGTGAATTATACAGTTTAAAAGAGTGAATTATGTATTAAAAAAACAACAACCCAAATCAGAGAACAAAACAGATGTGACTGTTGCTGGTTTCTCCAGTCTCCTCTCCTGCTACTTCAGTCTTCCCACAGCCCCTCTCTCCCTTGTGGTGGTGTACTGACCTCCTAACTGCTCCCAGAGTTCCATGCCATCGCTCACTGTTATCTGTTTACACATTCCTGCCGGAAGAATCCTACCTGCTCCCTCTCTGTGACCTAGAGCAGTGATGGCGAACCTATGACACGCGTGTCAGAGGTGACACGCGAACTCATTTTTTTGGTTGATTTTCCTTTGTTAAATGGCATTTAAATCTATAAAATAAATATCAAAAATATGAGTCTTTGTTTTACTATGGTTGCAAATATCAAAAAATTTCTATATGTGACACGGCACCAGAGTTAAGTTAGGGTTTTTCAAAATGCTGACACGCCCAGCTCAAAAGGTTCGCCATCACTGGCCTAGAGAATTCCTGATTTCCCTTCAAGTTTTAGTTCAGATCTCAACTCCATTGGAGTTTCTACTTTATTTAAGATTGGGATTAGGTAGATTCCCCAGAACCAAGCAAGAACACCTTACAAAATAAAGAGACTCACTTTGATGAGCTTATCCAAATTTTGTAATCAGAAAATATAAAAAGAAAGTCTTTTTATTTTAGTGCAAATGTGAGTACTCATGTTTTATAGTTTTTAATTTTAATTTTAAATAAAATATGGTAGGCCCAGTGTGGGGAATCATATTTTAAAGCAAACATCATGTCAGAATCTTAATCCAGCTTTGCTTCCTCTACCTCCCTCCCCATCCTGTGTACGTTAGGAGAAACTTTTTTTGTGACTCCCCAAACACCCTGGACATCCCTTACCACCCTGAATAGTAACTATCTGTTTGACCTTTTTCTGTCTCCCCATCTAGATTGGAGACTTTTTGAGGATAGCTCTTGTGTCTTTTGTTTATCTGTACAAGTAAATCCTAGTATATTTCCATAGAAAGTGTTTGGCGAATTTTGAATAAAGGAATGGACATTTTCAGTGACATCAAATGCAGTCATATGGGAGAAATAGCTTGCATTTGCTTTATGGAAGGTTAGAGATCCGAGGACTGTTTAAAAAAACACCTGTATAATTTTAGATAACTTCATTAAAATACAGCCTGGCCCTGGCCAGTGTTCCTCACTGGTTAGAGCATCGGCTGCCGGATGGAAGGGTCTCAGGCTCGATTCCTGGTCAAGGGCACATACCTGGGTTGCAGGTTTAATCCAGTCAAAGTTTGGGGAGTGTGGGAGGCAACCAATCCATGTATTAGTCACACTGATGTCTGTCTGTCTCCCCCCCTCACTCCCTCCCTTTTACTCTTTCTCTAAAAATCAATGTAAAAAAATATCCTGGGCCCTGGCTGGTTTGGCTCAGTGGATAGAGCGTTGGCCTGAAGACTGAAGGGTCCTGGGTTCGATTCCAGTCAAGGGCATGTGCCTGGGTTGCAGGCTCGATCCCCAGTGTGGGGCATGCAGGAGGCAGCCAATCAATGATTCTCTCTCATCATTGATGTTTCTATCTCTCTCTCTCTCCCTCTCCCTTCCTCCCTGAAATCAATAAAAATATATTTGGGTTGAGGATTAACAATAAATAAATAAATAATAAATTTAAAAGATAAAATACAATCTGATCTCTCCTTTTCTCTCTCGCTTCCCCTTTCTCTCTTTCTGTCCCTCCTCCTTCTCTCCATCTACACACACCCTTTAAAGAGCTCTTTCAAAAAGAGTACAATAAAAAAAATGAGAATTTTCACTTTTCTCACAACCTATGCACTTAAGGAAGGTGTTAGATTTATGGCCTAAAGTGGTATTAAAATGGCACTCTCCCCAACAGATTTTTAAGCTGTTTTCTGTATTTTTTGAAACAGTCTTTCATCTTATTGGCAGAAAAGTCTGAAGTTAAAATTCATGTACTGACATTAACTCCCACTTTGGATCTTTTCACTAAACAGTGGCAAATAGAGTCCAGTTAATGCTTTCTCTTTGTTTGAAAAATGTGATTATACTTAATTATTTATCTCATCCCTCACTTCTTTATCTTTGGTTTTTAAAACCAGAAATTTCTTTCCTATCTATAGTGTCTTGTTTGGGTTCCCAGACTCAGACCCTGAGACAAAGGTTTGAGAACAGGTGGTGTATTTTGGAGGCAGAGAACCCATGAGTAGCAGTAGGGAAGCCAGTCAGTAGAGGGTGTGTATTTAGCCAGCTACCATTTGGGGCAACAAGCTAATTCTTCAGCAGAAACTGTAAAAGGCACCTCTTAGAATTGTCTCCGTGAGAAGCAAGGGAGCTGGGGTGTTGTACCGTAGATCCATTACTGCTCAGTTGAGGGTTGCTTCCAGCTGGCTGGGCAGGGCCCCAGAAAACCCCAGGCAACAAAATAGAAATCCTGGAAGTTGGAGGTGTGTGGGCATACCTTCCAGTAGTAATGGTCAGGGGATGTGGGTGGGCAGCAACAGTGTCTGCTATGAAAGGAGATGGTGCATCAGAGTGGAAGGAGTGCTGAAGTGTGAAAATACCAGAATTTAAGTGAGTCTTGCTCAAACATTTACTCAGCCATCAGATAAGTACCTACTGTGTGCTAGATACTGTGCTCGGTGATGGGATATACCTCTTTGCTTGTTGAGGCACTTAGATTTTTAAAGCTCAGGTTTTTCTTTTATAAAGATAACTAGAAGCCCGGTGCACAAAAATTTGTGCACTTGCAGGGCAGGGGGTGGGGGGTCTCTCAGCCCAACCTGTGCCCTCTCACAGTCTGGGACCCCTCGGGAGATAACCACCTGCTGGCTTAGGCCCGCTCCCCTGGTGGCAGATGGCATGCCTGATCCCG
>NW_005364372.1:4491492-4526228 GCF_000412655.1 Myotis brandtii | reverse complement strand
CCACCCGCTCCGCCCACTCGGCCCCGCACACAGCAGCGGGATCTGCCTGCAGTATGCAAATTTAATGGCCATCTTTGTTGGATTAATTTGCATACTCTTCTGATTGGCTGATGAGCATAGCGAAGGTAAGGTCAATTAGCATCTTTGTCTTTTATTAGTGTAGATGTATTTCCTTCTTTCAAAGTTGAGACATAAATGACACGATATTTCCAAAAGTACTCTGAAACGTTCAAAAGAGTGTTTCAAATTTATTATTATTATGGTATTCATCCGCATTTGCCTTAGGAGAGCAGTAGAAATGTGGTTGGCCCAGAAACTTGTCTCTTATCAGGGATATATTAGCCAGTCAAAAGCTGTTTTTACTCGGTCTGTGTGAATCTGGCCTCTGTGCCTTTTGTATAAGACAGCACATTTAAAAGTTCTATGAAAGGAATAAGGTACCATGGGGATGGTTATTTTTAGCTGGTTGGCAGTGAAGGGATCCCAGGGAAAGTGGATAAAATGAACCTTAAAGTAATAGGTAGGAATTAGCCATGTGGAAACAGGGAATTGAGGAAGGAGTGGTGCATTCCAGGAGAGCTTTTGTTAAGTCCACATGACAGAGCAGGCCAGAATCCACTTGATGCCCAGGGTAAGCTTTGGGCCTATGGATTGGCTGGGATAGAGTGACATTCTGTCTCTATTGCTAACTACCATGTGGTATACTAGTATGCCTAGTTGCTTCAGTTTTCTTAGCCTTTCTTTCCTTAACTATAATTTAGGGCTACTAGTACTACCTGTACTATAAGATTGTTGTAAGGATAAATGAGATACACTATGTAAGGCAGTTAGAATACAGAAAATTCTCAATAGCTTTATCTGTAGCTTTTTGTATCAGTGTAATTTCAGATTACAAGTCATATTTTCCTAAAAATGCATCCAGCCCTGCACCATGCAAGGTTTCCTAAAGTAATGGCACATTAACCCCACAACATCTTCAAGAAAAAAAGAATTATGAAGAATTTGAGAAACCGTGTGTACCATACATGGACTTCATGGAGAGACACATGAGGATATTAATAGCACTGAGGTATCTGGGAAAGTTTTTTCTCTTTGTTTAATACTGTGTTTTAAATTTCTTTAATCACCGGTTGCTCTCTCCCCTCAATTTTTTTTTCTGCCCCTCAATTTAATACCTGTTCACCTTGGATACTTCTGGGGACATGCTGATTTGAAAAGCTTCATGAGTTGGATTAAGCAAGTTACCAATACTTATATATCCGCATTAATATTGTCTATCAAAGTAATCATCTGAAGGACTTGTAATGTCTTTCACTAATATGGCCTTTGCTCAAAATATTTTTCAAATCCTCTCTTCAGGTATGCCTCAGCCAATTAATGAGTCAGTCCCCCAATCAGTCATCAATTCTTACATGATCTTTTACATATTTCATTCCTCATTTTTTATACAGAATTATGATTCGTTCTAGGCCTCAGATCTATTCAGAATGATGTTTTTTTGGCCTCACTTGAGATAATTTAAAGAACATTCCCCAGACAGTTCTGAAAGTCAACTTCGAAAAATGCTTGGAGTAATGCCATTGTCATTAAACTAAGCGGATAGATTTCAAGGTGAATGGTTTTAAAAGGGACAGCAGCTACTTGGATGTATTTTCTCCACAGAATAAATAGTTTGTCATTTTATCTTCATACAAGGAGCGCTGAGTTCCTACTATGTGCTTGTCCATGAGGTAGATATAGTTGATATGGGGCAGATGTTCATAGTCTAGTGGGGGACAAATAACTGTTCAAAAGTAACCATGATAGAAGAGGATAAATACAGTCATAGAAGGATCAGAGAGTTTTAAAAATGTGGAGGAGGGGTCTGCCTCGGGGGTCACAAAAGGCTTCCCAACTTCTGGGGCACTTACAATGAGCCTTGACTATCATGTGAGCAACAGAGAAGGGATAGTCCAGGCTGAGAGAAATACATGAAAGGAGGCTCTGAGATGTGAAGGAGGGTGGGGGAACGGCAACCCCCTGAGGGCAATAGAGTGCAGGCTCCTCCTAGGAAAGTGGTTGGTGATGAGGCTGGAAGCCAGGTGGAGTTCTGACTACAAGGGATATGTAAGTGCCGGGTAGAGAGTATGGAGTTTATCCTCCAGATGGTGGAGCACCACAGATAGATTATCACAGAGATGGCCACGGTTGTAATTTCACAAAGGCTGGTTTGGTAACAGTCTGCAGTTGCTTGGGGTAAAGAGAGACAGGAAGTGTGGCAGAGGAGGGATGTTCCCTGGGCCATAAGACAGTTGCTTGTTTGGGGAGTGTGTGTGTGTGTGTGTGTGTGTGTGTGAGAGAGAGAGAGAGAGAGAGAGGGAGAGAAGAGAGAACAAACATGCGTGTTTACTTGGATGAATTTATAGCCCTAAGGAGAGGAGCCCCTAGAGAGGGAGAAATTGATGGTACAGAAAACGATAGAAATAAATGTTGGGAAAAGATGACAAAGAAGTGGGAGGAAATAAGAACGCAGACCATTGTGGGACAATTACCCTTGAATACAGGGAGTACTGTTATTTCTGTAAGGATGAGGAATGATAGTGGAAGATGTGATAAATTTAACTACATGTACATTAAGGTCATTTACTGTACATCAGTGAACTGTAATTTAAGAAATGGGCAGGGTGAATTCCAGAATATAAATCAGGGAATATCTGTTAATATATGAATAAATTATAGAATAAGAGGTGATTACTGTGATTGACCAGGGCAAGTTTTCACGATAATTTAATCTCTGAAAGATTGCATTATATTTTTAATCTCTTTTTCTACGTGGAGATTTTTTTAAATAAAAAAGAGACAATGTAAAGGCACCTCATGCATTTAAATGCCAAGTATTATTTCTTTTGCCTGCTAAATTTTCATGGATACAGGTTGAGTTTCTACACGATGATCAGAAATGGGGAATAATTTGAGGTTGACTAAAAAGCATTCATTGCATGCATGGATAGTTTGAACACAAGGTAAAATGTTATCCAGACTGCTGAAGAAAACAAGTCTTATTTTGGAACATGACTTTCTTCAGCACTATAATTTATGACTTTTCACTTGGATTCTTGCTTTTAACACACTCATATTTATATATATGCTTCAATCAAAGAAATGCATAACATTTTGCTTACACTGTCTCAGCTCTATTAGTTTTTCACTCTTGAAATTTAGAATTCTTATTTTTCTCTCAATTGCAGTATAGTAAAATAAAGAACTATTTTATATTTTCACAGTGCTTTAACATTTCAAATATTTTCAGGTCTATTTTCTCAAAATATATTTCATTATCCTGATTATGCTAAATTATCCAGGTCATATTAAAATGTTAGATGCTGTAGGCCCTTGGTTGCCTTTATAGCTATTATTTTTTTTATAATATGTTTTTATTGATTTTTAGAGAGAGAGGAAGGGAAAGGGATAGAGACATAGAAACATCAACGAAAGAGAAATATCATCGATCAGCTGCTTCCTGCACACCCCTACTGGAGACAGAGCCTGCAACCCGGGTATGTGCCCCGACTCAGAATAGAACCAGCAACCTCTTGGTTCATGGGTTGACACTGAACCACTGAGCCATACTGGCTGGGCTATAGCTATTATTTTTTGATATTATGGTTGTCTCATTTGCAGTCTGATAGTCCCTTATCCATCTGTCTGAGGCTGCCAAAGTCTTAGTCTTGACTTTTGGAAGAAGAATCCCTCACTCTGTACTGTGTTGTTAGAGTTAGAACAGTGACTTAGAGTTGTGGCCCTGCTCAGGCAACTGGTCCTTGTGTTTGTTGACTGATTTTTGTGGTCGAAAGATGCTATTGCAGGTTTAAACATCATGTTCATGTTCAAGTTAGGAAAAAAAAAGGGTGGGGGGCAGGGATGCTCAGGCAACTGGTCCTTGTGTTTGTTGACTGATTTGTGGTCGAAAGATGCTATTGCAGGTCTAAACATCATGTTCATGTTCACGTTAGGAAAAAAAAAGGGTGGGGGGCAGGGAGGGACAGTGACAGGCACGTGTGTCCTGTTGAAAAAGCTTTAGAGACACTTTCCCAGCAGAGTTCTGCTGAGACCTCATTGGCCACTTCCAGGTACAGGAGAGTTTGGAAAGTGAGTATTTAGCGTCCCAATGTCTATAGTGGGGGTCAACAAAGAGGAAGTTGGTAGAAAATGGCTTTGGTTAGCCAATTAGCAGCGTTTGCCAAAGGTGAGGATCTCAAGTCCTGTTTAGCTCCAACATTTGCGTTTCTCTAACATCAATTTAAGGCTGTCTTACCTGAAAATCATCCTTTTTTGTGTCCTTACCTGCAGGCCTAGGAGAAACTTTGTTGGTCCCCCGATGAGAGAGAATCATTGTTTGGCTGCTTCCTGCATGCCCCCTACTGGGGATCAAGTCCGAAACCCAGGCATGTGCCCTTGACTGGAATCAAACCCGGGACCCTTCAGACCACAGGCCAATGCTCTATCCATTGAGCCAAACCGGTTAGGGGTACAGTTTTCTTTTAATTGGTAAGTAAAGCCATGAGACAGTCCTTTCTGGAGGAGAGGATCCATCCTTCAGTATCAGTCTAGGTAGAACCAGCCAGGAATTAAGACACAAGTCTGAAATTGAAAGGGAACCTCCTCCATTAACTGCATCTCTCTACCAAGCATGGCTGCTGGGAAAGCTCCAGGGAGAAAAAGATCAGCCTGCCTGGTGTCGCTTAATGGTTGATCATCGACCCATGAACCAGGAGGTCACAGGTTCGATTCCCTGTCAGGGCACATGCCCGGGTTATGGGCTTGATCCCCAGTGGGGGGCGTGTAGGAGGCAGCCAATCAATGATTCTCTCACATCATTGATGTTTCTATCTCTCTCCCTCTCCCTTCCTCTCTGAAATCAATAAAATATTAAAAATTAAAAAAAGATCAGCAAGGAAGAAAAGTAACCTGAGAATCTGCCAGGTAATACTTTTTTTATCTGGATGATTTAAATAAGTAGAGCTATATCTATTACTGGTTGTTTTCTGGTTGGTGTGGGACCATATATCAAAGGCTAATTGTTTGAAATATGTTAGTTTCTTTCTTTGCTGCTGAAAATATTAGAAAAGAGTGAAATTTAGGCAAACTATCTGATCATGGACCACTTGGGAGCACTGAGAATGGACCTGAAGTGACGATATTTCCAAAATTCATGTCTAGATTATGTCTAAATCTTCCACTCTCACACCTGCAAAAATAAAGTATTTCTCTGTTTTGTATTTATAGAGTAATTATTTGTTTTGCATTTATGAGAATAGTTTTTAAATGACAAAAAATGTGCAGTGCATATAAATGAAAAGCCAATTACAAATTATTTATAAAATTAAATTCCATTATGAAGGTATAATGAAACATATTTTTTCAGAGATCATATTGTATTCCAGTATTTGGGCTAAGCAGTTCAGATATATTATTTTATATCCTCAAAGTAGTTAGGATTACTTTCCTCTTTTGAAGAACATGATGCTCATAGATGTTAAGTCACTTGCCCAAGGTTTCAATGCCAGTAATTCCTAGCAGCTGTGATTTGAAACCAGGCAGTTTGCCATACCTGCCAGGTGTGGACCTGTGCTCTTAATAATAATAACAACAATTAGGCCCTATGCCAAAGAGTTTATATTCATTTCATCTATTATTCATTAAGATCCTACACTTTGGTACTATTATCATGGTCCCTGGTGTACAGTGAGAACACCGGTATTAGAAAGAGATGCACTAGCTGTCTCAATTTTTCACAATGTCCAAGTCATGGCTCCCAGCCCTGGTAGTCAAACCTGACCCCATGTGGACCCTAACCACTCTACTACACTGCTTATTATATAGTCAGTCACACATCCGACGGTGTCTCTAGAGTTTTTTATAAAATGTGGTGTTTATTTCTAAAGAGAAAATTACATCCACCTTGTTAGCTTTCAGAAAAACCTTCTCATGTTTCTCAATGGTTTCATGCTGAGACACATTTTCTCTGCTTTGATCAAACATGGCAGCTATTTTTCTGGCGTACATTAATAAAAATTTGATACAGATTGCTTTGTGTCCTACATATATGACCCGAGCTTAGATTAGTTTCACTTCTTAGGTGACTGAGTAAATTTTTCTTTGTAAAATGTAACTAAATTATATTAGAAAATTTCCAGGCTGAGAAAAATCTGAGATCAAAATCCAGTAATGATGGAAGATTATGCCTGACTGGAAAAGTTATGTTTTATGTTAATTGCTGCTGTTTTATGCAAAGGGAAAAGTGATCATTTTTATTCACTCAAATACCACTTTGTTTTAAGGATATTAATAGAAAATAATATGTACTTATACTGTGAATTATGTTTGGAAAAAATGTGATTGCTATTGAGTCTGAAAAAATTTCTACATTGAAGAAATGTCCATGTGAAATTATAGTTCATTCTAGACCAGTGGTGTTTGGTTTAAATGTATATAAAATTAAAAACATAGTTACATGAAAAAAATCAACTCTGTATTATTCCAACCGAATTTCATCACTTAAATCTATTTTACCCAAATCCAGTGCTGTATTTTATAGTGATTGACTCACAGATGTGACTTCTCTATCTTGCTGCATGACCTTGGGGAAAATTGGCTTAAATGTATGAAAGGATATTTCAGGTAGTGACTCAGACTAAATAAATGTGCTAAATTTGATACAGTGAGTGGGACATTTTTCTCACCACATCGAACCACTAATGAGCTTGGGAAGTAAACATGGTTAAGTAGATATAGTTGCCTTTTTGTTACAATAATTCTGAATTGGCCTATTAGCATGAATATCATTCAGTGAATTTCACATTTGTAGCTTTAGGGCTGACCAAAAATCCAAACCAAACAAAAACAAAATAAAATGTCTCTAGAGGAGAGAGAGCTGTTGTGGGTTGAATGGTGTTCCCCAAAAAGATATGTTTAAGTCCTGACCCCTGTGGTACCTGTGAGAGTGACTTTATTTGGACAAGGGGTCTTTGTAGAGGTAATCAACTTAAGATGAGATCATACTGGAGTAAGGTGGGCCATTAGTCCAGGATGACTGGTGTCCTTATAAGAAGAGAAGAAATAGAGATACTCAGGGAGAATGCTGGGGACAACAGGGGGGCAGCAAACCAAGGAATGCTGACTGCCAACCGCCACCAGAAGCGAGGGAGAGGCAAGGAAGGATTCCTCCCAGAGCCTCAGAAGGGGCATGGCCTTGCTGATGCCTGGGTTTCAGACTTGCAGCCTCTAGAACTGAGAGGAGAAATACCCGTTTTTTATTTTTTTAAATATATTTTTATTGCTTTCAGAGAGAGAGAGAGAGAGAAACATCAATGATGAGAGAGAATCATTGATCAGCTGCCTCACGCAGGCCTCACACTGGGGATGGAGCCCACAAGTGGGGCATGTGACCTCCTGGTTCATAGGTCAACGACCAACCACTGAACCACTCCAGCCGGGCAGTACTTACTGTTTTCAGTCACTTAGTTTGTAGCAGTTATGGCAGTCCCAGGAAACTCATGCAAGAGGAAAGGATGGAGCAGTGATGGAAAGAGTGAGTGGTGGCGCTCTGTGGATTTGCTCTTTCTCCTCTAGTCCCACGTCTTCCTTCTCCTCCCCATGTTATTATAAACATCAGAAAACTGGGTTTCCCTCTCCATCATATACCTTTGCAACATTACTTAGTCTCTCTGGGTCGCATTTGCTTCCTTGCTGACGTGAGGATCTGTCCCCCTTCTGAGTGATAATAATGGCCAACATTTGGGAGACTTTCCCCCACTCAGACTTAGGGCTCAGTGCTTAACATGCATTATTTCATTTACTTCTCCCAGGAACCCTATGAAGAATGCTTTATTACTACCCCTACTTTACCAAGGAGCCAAATAATGACATTCGCCTGTGACTTCTCACTTTTTTTCTTTCTATCCTTTTAGTGACCTGAACGTGGGAGTCAGAGCTGAAGTAGGCATTTATGTTTCCTTGATGGGACAGGTGACAACAGGTACCCAACTTGACTTAACCAGAAAGGGTGGAAGAGCCATAGGGAAGGGGTCTTACATCAACATGGTCCTCTCACACTGGCCGTGTCAGGTGTCTTCATTGCAGAACACAGGGCTCATATTTTCATTTAAAATTCCCCTTTGGTATACTTTACCCCTTTTTATCATGAAAACATTTTAATACAGTTTTCACATTTTCTAGCCTGCTTAAAAATGTCATTATTGGGGCTACTTCAAGTTAGGATATAATAGGGGAATTTAATGATATAACTGATGATGATAATCTCTGTGTGCTATACATACATTATCTATAGCAGCCTACGAGATAATTGACATTATTCCACAGCTTACAGACTGAGCCTTAGACAAGTGATTTGGTCAAAATTACTAGTCTTCAATCCTTGTCTATTTTGCTTCCAGAGTCTATTTTTTTGCATATTTTTGTTAGAGAAGGCCAGTAACTCAGTGGCATGGATTAATCAATTAGATTAATGATCAATTTGGAAGCTAGGCATATGGGTCCTAAGGAGATACTGCCAAGATAGGTAAGTATGGGAAATCCAGAAACATCTGAAAAATGGTACGCTGAATAGAGTAGCTTAGCCCTGGGAATGGGGCACAACATGAGGACCCCAGGTGCGTCAGCATCCCCATGTCAAAGGTGAACTGAGCTTATCTCAGAAAACTTAATCGAAAGCTATTCTAGAATTAGACTAACTGCCCTTAATTACCATAATTAGGGCCAAGCAAAAATGGAATGTTTCCTGCTTAACTTTTTGTTTGCTTGTATTTTCCCACTCAAGAACATGGTGACAGATTCTACACTCTACCCTTAAAATGGGCCTTTCAGTCCATGGTAGGTTACAGCCCTATAATAGAAAAGATGCTATGTTTGAAATCAGAGGGCAAAACAACCATTTCATGCTGTGTCTTTCATAGACACTTTGTCACATGCCTCTGATACTAAACATTCTTAGAAAATACAGCAAAGCAGTGGGGTTTGAGTAAAACTGATCAGACCAAGCAAGGTACGTTGGCTAAGTGAACTATGAAAGACTGTCTGTTCTATCTCAGCTGAGGGTGTCTGCCATGGAAAATGTTTGCTGTGGCACAGTGGAGAGCCCGAAGGTCCCAGTTTCTTGCTACCCAAACTTGCCTTGGTTAAATTTGCCTTCTGTCTTCTAGACCCTGCGAACTATCCGTCTCCTGACGAACTGGGCACGATAGTGTAGGAAACAGGAAGAGAGTCTAGGGAACTTAGCCAGTTTACCAGAAGGATTTTTCTGGGAAAACGCACTGGTTCAATGAATAGACACTGGAAAGTCTGACTGTTCCGTTTGGATTTTCCCTTTATACCTGTCATGGTGAAGTGAAATATCTGTTGGACTGGGAGTAAGTGTGGCAGTATTTTGGCCCCAGGTTTGCTACAAATTAACGTTAGGGCTGGGAAGTGGCGCTTTGTGGCAGTAACTTTCTTCATGGGTCACAGCTGGGGTTCTCACATTTTCTTTAACTTCCCTGAAATTCCTCCTCCACTTACAGAAGACCGTAGCTGCCATGTTGTCATCAAGTGTTGGTCATCCCCCTGGATGTTTGCCGTGACCTTGCCATCTTTGATGAGTAGCATATTTGAAGTTTGAAATGTGGATGATGCCACATTTTTTTTCCTGGAAACTAGTATCTAATGGATAATGGTAATGTCGAGTACTACTGTGAAGTAAGTGAGCATGTATTCGGGGCCAGATCACTCACTCATACTCCACCCAGGAAGGCTTTGCCGGGGGACACTGGCAGTGTCTGGAGACCATATGGGCTGTCACAACGGGAGGGAGGTGCTGCTGGCATGGAGGGGGTAGAGGAGGCCAGGGATGCTCCTCAACGTCTTTTTATTTTCTCTTAACCCTCACCAGAGGATACGTTTATTGATTTTAGAGAGAAAGTAAGGGGGAGACAGAGAGACAGAGAGAAACATGAATGTGGGAGAGAAACATAGATTAGTTGCTTCCCATAAGTGCCCTGCCTGGAGATCTAGGTATGTGCCCTGACTGAAAATCAAACCCACAACCATTTGGTGTACGGGATGATGCTCCAACCAACTGAGCCACCCAGCCAGGGCTGTTAAACATCCTTTAATGTGCAAAACAGCCCTCACAACAAAAAAGTTCTGACCCTAATGTCAGTAATGCCAAGACTGAGAAACCCTGCTTTTTAGCCAGTTTCTTGTTTAATTTACATACTTGATGATCATAGAAGATGATAAGCCCCTTTTATGGCTGAGGTTCAAAAAGGTTGAGTCAATTTCTCAGTGTTAGATAGTTTATTACCGACAGCCAGCATTTCATCTCAGTCTCTGAAGCTCATTCCTCTTACACTAAGTGATGTTTCCCAAATACAAACCTTTTTTTCCCTATACTGGGAAGTGCCCTTCACCTTATTTTCTTCATATTTAATATGACAAGATTTACCTAGAAGTTTGTAATACTATATTTTGGTTGGGGGTAGGTCGTGGGGAGGAGAGAGAGGGGGTTTGCAGATTTTCAAAAAGTTGAGGTATTATACTTAAATGTAATATTTTTGGCAAAAATCTGTAGTCATAAGCAGTGTGGGTGAAATACAAAATATATATTTAGCGTTTAGTGTTGCTCATACATATGCATTGTTTTTAGATTAAGAATGAGAGCTTTTAGTTTCTGCTTCTCTTTGTATCTTTCAAAAGCAATTTGATTTGCTCTTCTCTTGGGTGTGATGGTGATTTGTAGAGCTTGCTGGTTGTTGAGGAATCGAACACTCTTTGTGAGCCCTTAAGGATGAGAGTCTACTTCCGTGTAGGTAGATTTGGGGTATTTTGGACTTAAAGCATAACAGAAGGTGTAGAGATAAATTGCCCTTGTGACAAGAAGAATGGAGAACCCTACGAGGAAACTGTTTTATTTACTTTTGATGTCACTGATAAATCTCAACTTTTAGATAAAGCCCAACAGGTAAGGAAGGTCACTGGAGTATGATGCAGAGAAACATTAATATACTTTGATTTTATTTGAAAACATATTTCATGAGTGGGAAGTGTAGCTTAGGAAATTGACAAACCTCATCCCTCTATGATGTGATTTTTGGGGGCTAAAATATTAAATTGTCTTTTGCACAGTGTATTTGGGGACTTGTGCATTGACATGCGTGGACAGCTGCCCTGGGCATGGTTATACTTGCCCCAGGAGTTTTACACCTGCCCAGTGGGTCAGGTTTTCTTCTGGAGACTTGTGGCAGCAGCTTCAGTTGCTTTGCATGATAATCACCCAGAACAAAGGTGCCTCTTTGATGTACCTGCTGTTCATTCTGTCAGTTGATAGATTTAACAGTCAGAGAAGGGACAGAATTTACAGCCACAGTAAGGCGAGTCCATAACAACATGCAAATGATGCTTTGGAATTAGCTATAGAGGAGCTGAAAACAGGCAGCGCCTCTGATCAGCGTCGGCACATTGAACATTTGAAGGGAGCAATACACAGAGATATGCTCAGTGTGGCAGTCACGTTAGCTGAAAGCATGAATTATAGCTTTTTAGCTTCCATTTCAAAGCTTTAAGAAGATAGGCCTGGTCTTTACTGCCTTCTATTAACTATAGACATCATTATTTTCACAGGCATCCACTGATCATTGACATTTATTTTTTTATTAAGTTATTACATCTCCTTGTCCCAACAGACATTTATTTTTAAGTAATAGAAACAGTTACTGTATTTATGGAGAATAGTTTGGACACTCTGAAACTTACTAGTTCACAAGGAAAAGATGAGACCTTGAAGAAAAAAGGAGATCCTCTGGAGCATAGCAAACCTTGATTGGAATTACAATTGTTAATTTGTGTTTTTTATTCTTTCATGAAACAAAGCTACCCCTGTGTTTCTTCATCATGTCGATTCCCCAGAAGTCAATATCAAGATCCATGGTTTCATCAGAATTTAAATGTTACAGTAATTACAGTATTGAAAAGTCCCCCTCGCATTCAATCATAGTGTTTTATATAAGGCGGAGAGAAATGTCAATTCATTTTCACATACAGTTGAAAGATTATGTTAGACTTTATTCTCTTTAGAGACCATGCGTATAGGTACCAGGAATAAACTCCGGTTGCCCGTTATGTGTGTCAGTCGGTGAGAATTTAGATGCTATATGAGGGCATTATTCTTGTAGGGAGAAGGACTAGAAGGTAGTGGAACTGACACAGGTGCTCACGAGGTTTCAGGCACAGCGCTGGGGATGTTGTGTTCTGTCCATGCCATGACAGCTCTGGGTCTAGATGGTATTATTCATTTTCCTTTTACAGGTGAGGAAATAGAGACAAAGGGCTACAATAAGCACTTTTTCTTTGTTTTTTGTTAAATGTATTGGGGTGATGCCCTGGTCTG
This sequence comes from Myotis brandtii, assembly GCF_000412655.1. Lineage (NCBI taxonomy): Eukaryota > Metazoa > Chordata > Mammalia > Chiroptera > Vespertilionidae > Myotis > Myotis brandtii. Next base: position 4,513,807 of record NW_005364372.1, on the reverse strand, counting down.
GTGGCTCAGGTGTTTGGAGAATCATCCCGTACACCAAAACATTGCAGGTTTGATTCCTGGTCAGGGTACAAAACTAGGTTGTGGATTTGATGTCTGTTCAAGGTGCATATGGAAGGCAACCGAGCAATATTTCTCTCACATAGACGTGTTTCTCTCTCTCTCCCCCTTCCTCTCTCTTTCTAAAAAAAATCAATTAAAAAAACCCAAAACTTATCCTTAGGTGAGCATTAAATTTTTTTTTTTTATTAAAAAAATTATTGTGGTGACATTGGTTAATAAGATTATATAGGTTTCAGGTGTACATTTCTATGATACATCATCTGCATATTGCACTGCGTGCCCACCACACAAAGTCACCATATATTTGACCCCCTTTACCCTTTATTATCCCTCAACCCCTCTTCCCTCTGGTAACTGCCATATTTTTGTCTGTGTCTATGAGTTTTTGTTTGTTGTTCTTGTTTGTTCACTTGTTGCTTTCATTTTTTCCTACTATACCCTAATCCATCTCTAGTACCTGGATCAATAAATGGGGATTTTTTTTTTCCGGGTGTGGGAGGGAAGGTGGGTTTCAAGTTATAGTTGGTTAATCCTCTGAGGTTTTGGTTTCATCCTTAAATGCAAAGATTTCTGTTAGTTGGAGGGAAGGTTCCCATACTCTCATTCCAATTACTGCTTGAAATATTTCCCAGTCTTCCTAAAGACACATTGGCTACAGGGACAGATTGGGCACCACAGGCACTATTTAATTTGTAAGGTAACCCCTCCTCCAACAGGAAGTTACTTCTCAGTGGAAGCTGGTAGGTTATGTTAGTCCTGACTTTGCATTATTTGGTACTGCAAGATGTCACAGCCCCTTTTTATTCAGAGCTATTTTGTCTTAAATGGCAAAGGGACAGAGATCAATTTAAAGCCGGAAGTTCAAACGTGATTTTTGTAGCTGATAACTTAGTTTCATCCCTGTGTATTTTAATTATAAATAAGTATGCAACCTCTCCATTTAAAACAGGTTGCATTCAAAAGTTCATTTGGAACAGAGTAGTTTGGAGTTTGAGACATTTTTCCATAGAAACAATGTTAGGTTTCCAGGCCAACCCACAAAAACCTACTTAAACCATATTGTACAGTTTCTGCTCTAAAATCATCATGGGGCCCACACAACATATATAATAATATTTCGCTGGGAAAATGCAATTGGAGTTTGGCTTAGAATAGATGAGAGTTTCATGGGAGTATAGCAGGGCACTTGAAGTCCTTCCTGACAGCGTGGCAATGAGGATTAGTGGGATTTTTTGTTTGTTTGTTTGTTTGTTTGTAAATATCTATAGTTCCTATGACCTTTGGTGAAGACTCTAGCAGGAGGAAGTCTAAAGCCAGATATGGGGCATCTTCTAAGACTGGATACATGATTCAACATGCTTTTTGCTGCAAGCAAGAGACTCCTAAAATAATAGGGTTTATTCTCTTGTACAAAGTCTGGAACAGGCATTTTCAGCATGGGTTAATTTAACAACTTAGTGAAGTCTGAGTTCTAGGTTACGTTAGATTCTTTGAAATCTTAATAACCCCATGGTTGTAACGTGTCCACTGAGGCTTACCACCCCTGGTTGTAAGACTTGTTCTTAGTCTTATTAAGTAGGACAGTATCTCCTAGAAGGCCCTCCCCTCAACGCATTATTTTATATACATGATCAGAAGTCTGCTCCTAAACCAGTCACCGGCCACTGAAAATTAGCTTGCTAGAACTGGCTTGGACTGTAGACCTTAGATGAATTATATTTCATCTTCTGGGGAGTAGGGTAGATGCCTATCTTCTCTGAGCACACTGCCAAGCTCATTTGGGGATCTGTAGACAAAGAAGAAGGGATTTCTGTTGGGTGAATGTCTTCCATGTCCTCCACACTGTCTGCCACTAGGGAGCTAAGGCCGGGGGCAAGGGGAAGGGCAGGGAATCTGAGCTTTTGTCTTAGCTCTCTCCACCCAGCTGTGTGATCTTGGAAAAGTCATGTGATTTCCCACCCTTGGCTCCAGTTTCTGTTAAATAAGGGGGAAGGACTGATTTATTCATTAAGCTTATGTTCATTGAGCATCTACTTTGTTACAAGCAGTACTTAAGGCACAGATGACATAACAGGGAACCTTCAGCAGTCCTCCCCAACTCTCTTACTGGTATGTTCCTGTGTGATTCTGTGTCGTGAGCTGTTGTCATGGTAAAACTTTGGCTTTGTGGTAGGATGGTGTAAACAAGTAAGGTTGTCTGATAGTGTAAACTCTAGGGAGAGTTTTATTGCCCATTCTAGACACAGTGTCACTGCATTTTTCTTATACTTCTGCCCCCAAAGAAACAGATAACTTGATTCATGTTTTTTAAGGGTGTGTGTGTGTGTGTGTGTGTGTTTTAAATATACTGTTAGCAGTAGAGAAAATAGAGGGTAGTTGTGGTGGTAGTTTTTTCTCTTATACCGGTAGAGAAAGTTACCCAAGTGCATAAAGAGAATGATAGTACTTCCTTAAATCCAAAGTACTGAAGTAAGATCTACTTATATTTCTGAGAAATATCTAGATTTGGTGAGGAATGAGAAAAGTGGGTTGGAGGAGGTTGCCTGGTGACTTGAGGAGAGTGGGAGGAGCACTGAGGAATGAGGTTATTCTCCCATCCCCTAACCTTAGTCCAGCCTTATCCATTCCTGCCACCTAGGACACTGCCCTACTGTCTGAGGTGATGTGGGTGAGGATCAAGGGCTGGAGAAGGGAAGGGGCTGTGTAGGTAGCATCAGAGATTGTGGGCCATGAGGGAAGGGGAGGGAGAAGACAGAGACATCCTCTGCTGAGAGAATAGCAAGACAGAGACATCCTCTGCTGCTCCAACCCACATTTCTTGAATATCTGTTTGTTAAAAATATGTTTTAATGTTTCAATTATAGTTGATATATAGTATTACATTAATTTTAGGTATAAAAATAGTTATTATACATTTATATAACTTATGAAGTGATCACCGTAATAAGTCTAGTACCCTGACACCATACAGAGCTATTATAATATTATTAACTATAATAATATGCATGACATTCATGAAAGAGTGAAAGAGTAGGCCTTCCTTCCTCTGGCACCTGGGACCCGGGCTTCCCTCACAGCCCCGGCTTTGTCTGGAAGGACATCGGTCTAATTAGCATATTACGCTTTTATTATTATAGATTCCCTATGCTGTACTTTATATCTCCATGATTGTTTTTATAAATGGCAGTTTGTACTTTTTAATCCTTTTCCCTTTTCACCCATTCTTCCCCGTCCCCCCCCCCCAATATGGCAACCATCAGTTTATTCTCTGTGTCTATGAGTTTGTGTCCCTGTTTGTTTCTTTATTTTGTTCTTTAGATTCCACATATAAGTGATATCATATGGTATTTGTCTTTCTTTGTCTGACTGGTTTCACTTAGCATAATGCCCTCTAGGTCAGTGGCCGCCAACCTTTCGGACCTCATGGACCACCAGTGATCCATGGACCACTGGTTGGCGACCGCTCCTCTAGGTCCATTAATGTTTTTGCAAATGGCAAGATTTCATTCTTTTTCATGGCTGAATAATATTCCATTGTACATACGTACTACATCTACTTTATTCATTTATTTATCAACTAGAGGCCTGGTGCATGAATTCGTACATGGGTGGGTTCCCTCAGCCTGGCCTGTGCCCTCTAGCAATTTGGGACTCCTCAGGGCATGTCTGACTGCCAGTTTTGGCCCGATCCCTGTAGGCACTGCTACCCCCGAAGGATGTAGCAGTGCTGAAGCGGCAGGTGGCCGGGGAGGAGCCTGAGCCGGGGCCGGGTGCCATGCTGCCGCTCATCCCGGCCCCGCTGTGCCTGCCGCTGCTGCTCGGTAGCGCTGCTGTGGTGGCTGGAGAGGCTCCTGCCGCTGTAGCTGCGCTTTTCAGCCATGAGCCCCACTTCTGGCTGAGTGCACTGGGAGTGCACTGACCACCGGGGGCAACTCCTGCATTGAGTGTCTGCCCCCTGGTAGTCAGTGCATGTAAAAGCGACTGATCAACTGGTCGTTCCGGTCATAATGGTCGTAATGGCCACTTAGGCTTTTATATATATAGATAAGCATTTAGGTTGCTTCCATGTCTTGGCTATAGTAAATAATGCTGCATTGAACATAGGGATGCCTATGCCTTGTCAAATTAGTGATTTGCATTTCTCTGGATAAAATATCCAGAAGTGGAATTGCTGGGCCATATAATAGTTCTACTTTTAATTTTTTGAGGAACTCTACACTGCTTTAGAAGTCCATTTTCTAAAGAAAAGCCACATAAAACCAAAAATAGCATTTAGATGAGTACTGACATGAGATATCTGTTTTGCTTTTTAAGTGATGATAAAATATATTCCAAAGTACTGTGATGATTTTAATTACCATGCTTTTGAATTCCAGTGAAACTTTTTGGCATGTGTAGATAGTAGAGTATTATAATTTTCATTATCTGCCTACATATCTGTCAACCTTAGGAGTCAGCATACTTTTCTGCAAAGGACAAGAAATTAAGTATTTTTGGCTTTGTGGGCCATATGACCTATGTACACTCTGCTGCTGTACCACAAAAGTGCCATAGACAGTAGGTAAATAAATGGATGTAGCTGTGTTCCAGTGACAATTTATGGACAACTTCCTGTGTTTCCTTCAATTTTATATACTTTTCACATATCATGAAACATTTTATTGATTCCCCCCGCCCCCCAATCATTTAAAAGTGTGAAAGCCACTCTTACCTGGTGGACAGTGCTAAGACAGGGCAAAGCCCAGATTTGGCCCCAGGGCTGTAGTTTGTCAACCCTGGTCTATCTATTATCTGTTTATCTATTACCTTCCTTCTTTTCTCTTTTCTGTGTGAGCAAGAATCTGATTCCAGTAAATTCTGTACAAGGAATTCTTACATATTCATATTCATATTCATATTCATATTCATATAGTCAACTGCTCTAAACACTTAGGAAGGTGATAGCGCCCCGGCTGAGTAGCTCAGTTGGCTAGAGCTTCATCCTGATACACCAAGGTTGTGGGTTTGATCCCCTGTTAGGGCACACATGCATGTACCAGAATCAACCAATGAATGCATAAATAAGTGGAACGACAAGTCAATGTTTCTCTTTCTCTCTCCTTTCTCTCTCTAAAATCAATAAATAAAAATTTATTTTTTTATAAAAGAAAGGAGATAGAGAATAGAGGATCTATTGAATCTCTAGTATTGATTCACTTCTGTTTTCTGAGGTTGAACTTGTATATGCTTTAAATATTATAATTTTGATTTTAAAATACTACACTTAGCATTCTTATAACCAATTTGGAGTAATTTTATTGTAAAATATCCTTCAGGGAGCACATTATATCTAATAATAAAGGATCCTGGACCTTAAGACCTGAAAACCACAGGTGCGTGGTCATGTCAAGTCCATTTCTGCATCCTGAATGGGGCACTTGTTTTTCCTGAGTAGACCGACAAAACTTGGAGAGCAGTATATTACTGTTTATGAGCCTTATCCTTTACTGCAAATCAAGTGTTTATTCCACTCCTGAACTTAATTAGCAGCTAAGAGCTTTGTGCTTTGTATTTTAAGGAAGCATGTGATTTGTTGATTAGTTCAGAAGCAGATTAATTATTATATCTTTAGTCAGCATCTGTAAACACATCTATATTGGTGAGCTCTCTCCCGCTGAGTTACCTTGAAATGCCCTGTGGGGTTTTATTAGCTTTCAATTCTGTGTTTATTACAGTTGGCTGGAGATTTTTCAATTTAGTTTATTGGCCACGGAAAGTCCAATCCTTCTGTGAAAACTACCATTTTCTGAGGGTGAGGGATTTATTAATGCTGGCTATCAATTTGCTATAAACATTTTCCCCAAGTCATACTTTTGTTTTGGTTTGGATTAAAGATATTAGTATATCAATTATAAGCCAAGCTTTCAAGTACCTTATGTGCTGTCTGGGTTCAAGGAAGAGCAATTGGGAATAAAATTAGTAACCTGCATGAAAAATGTCTTCCAAGTCCAAGTCAGCCCGAGACAGAATTACTAAGTACATGAGGGCAAGAGGATACATGAATAGTTATTCATTATGGTGCATTGGCATTTTAATATTTTTAAGTTTTGGTATGGCAAAAATCCTTTCAGGTTCCAAGTGATTTTCAGAGAATTTAAAGAGGTAACATAAGGTCAGTGGTGGGTCTGGGATCTGAACCAAAGTCATATGGCTTGTGAGTTTATGTTCCTCTTCACCAATATCTAGATTGCCAGATAAAATACAGGATGCCCAATTAAGTTGAAATTTTATATAATTGAGAAAATTTTTTTAAGGACAAGTGCGTTACAGTAATATTGCATGGGGCATATTTTTACTGCAAATATTTATTGTTTATCTGAAATTTAAATTTAATTGGGCATCCTGTGTTATCATTATATGCTAAATCTGGCAACCTTAGTAGTGAGTCTCCTCTCACCTTCTCTAGGCATTCAAGTTGTCCAATACCCCCCACTGTGCTGCTGGCTTTGGTTTATTAACTCTGTCTTAGTTCCTTCAGGTTGCTTTCACAAAATACCATTGGCTAGGTCAGTGATGGCGAACCTTTTGAGCTCAGCGTGTCAGCATTTTGAAAAACCCTAACTTAACTCTGGTGCCATGTCACATATAGAAATTTTTTGATATTTGCAACCATAGTAAAACAAAGACTTATATTTTTGATATTTATTTTATATATTTAAATGCCATTTAACAAAGAAAAATCAACCAAAAAAATGAGTTCGCGTGTCACCTCTGACACACGTGTCATAGGTTCGCCATCATTGGGCTAGGTGGTTTATAAACAACAAATTTATTTCTCAGAGTTCTGGAGCCTGGATAATTCAAGATCAACACACTAGCAGATTTGGTGTGTGGTGAGGTCCTGCTGTGGTGGAAGGGGCTAGGGACCTCTCTGGAGCCTCTTTTATAAGGGCACTAATCCCATTCATGAGGGCACCATCCTCATGACCTAATCACCTCCAAAAGGTCACCTCCATCATCTTGAGGAATTGGATTTAAGCTTATGAATTTTGAGAAACAGAAATATTCAGATCATAGCAAACCCCATTTTTTTTTTTTTTAGTTTGAAGTTTGCCTACTCAGGACCATTAAGTGAGGACCTTATATTTCAAAGTTTCCAGTGACTAATCTGATAAAATAGTGTGGGTTGACCTGTTTATCAGGGCTAATGGCTTCATGCATTATTTCTTCCAGGTTACGTATTTTATTTAACACAACCTGCTGTCACTAATGCTTCAATGCACAATAACTCTAGAGGTCACAACTTTAGACACCTTGCAAATAAAATGGAGATGAGTTTTGAAACCATTTTTTAATTTATTCTGGTAGCACTTTTTTTTTTCACAGAACCTCAGTTTTTGACTTAATTGTTTTTTTTAATTTTATCTAAAATTTTATTAATATAGTTGTTGCTATGGTTTTTTTTGTTTGTTTTGCTTATGATTCTTGTGAACTTCACATATTATAAAGACAACTTTGGTGCATGTTTTTTTGAGAAAAACAGTTATAAAATACTTTACATTTTAAGAGATGATTGAGATGCCTAACAATTCTGAAACTATATTTTCGTTTTTGGTAAAAGGTACTATTTTCTAGTAAATCTTTTATTTCTTGAGCAACCAGAATACAAAGCAGAAGTTAGAGTCTCATCACTGGGGTAGGAGGGACCAGCAGTTCTCAGTGCAGCTGATCCAAGCCAGTACCTCCTATACCAGCCGTGGGCAAACTACGGCCCGCGGGCCGGATCCGACCCGTTTGAAATGAATAAAACTAAAAAAAAAAAAGACCGTACCCTTTTATGTAATGATGTTTACTTTGAATTTATATTAGTTCACACAAACACTCCATCCATGCTTTTGTTCCGGCCCTCCGGTCCAGTTTAAGAACCCATTGTGGCCCTCGAGTCAAAAAGTTTGCCCACCCCTGTCCTATACTCTGCCAAAACTCTAGGAAACGTAGCTTTACTAAGAAACCTCAGACATTGGGCTGGAAAACCACTGGTATATTAGAATGATGGTTTCATTATCTAGTTAACATGAAGAATTTAAGAGGCCCCCAAACTCTTTTCAGACCACTAAGCAGAAATGGTGTGATCTTAACTGTAATATGGATCAACTCATTTCATCTCTGGCCATTGGCTTTCTCTTTGGTAAAAGAAAACAAGGGACCTAGCTTGTGTGGCTCAGTGGTTGAGCATTGTCCTATGAACCAGGAGGTCATGGTTCAATTCCTGGTCAGGGCACATGCCCAGATTGCAGGCTTGATCCCCAGTGGGTGGGAGTGGGAAGGGGCTGTGCAAGAGGCAGCTGATGGATGATTCTCTCTCATCATTGATGCTTCTATCTCTCTCTCTCCCTCTCTGAAATCAATAAAAACATATTTAAAAATAAATAAATAAAACCAGGTTGGGACTAGGTAACCTCTGAGATCTTTATTACTTCAGTACTGGCTCCAACTCATTGGGAAGCCCAAGGCATATGAAGCATTTCCAGAACTACTTCTGAAGATACCTTAGGGTAGTTAAGTGGTTAAAAGAACCACCCTGACTAAGCTCTGTTGGAATAGAAACAGTGGATGGGAAAATGCTGTTCTCCAAGGTCTCTGCAGGCAGTAATGTATTTACATTTGACTGCAGACAGGGCAGGAATATTCACGGGGTTTAAAGGCCTGTTTTATCTAAATGATGGGAGTTAAATATCTTCTTAGTGGGCCTTGAATTGTGCCACGCCTCTTTTCCCTTACAATCATTGCATCAGAATCTTAATTCTCTTCCCTTTTCCATCTCTTCTTCCCCTCTCTTCCTCTTTCCTAGTCCCTTCTTTCCTTTTCGTCCTTTCTTGCCATTTTAACAATGATGAGAACAGGGCGTTTAGGAGATAGTCTTCCGGAAATAGTTGTATTGATTGCCTATTTAGATTTCCAAACCTCATTTTTCTCCACGTGCTTTCTAACTAGAGAGAAAACTCAACACAAGCACCTAAGCCTTTCAAAAATGTTGAAGAGAATGATGCTGTCATTAGAGCAAGAAGACTGGGCTTTGAATCCTGTGTCCTCTTATTATTACGATTTTATGACTATTGGAGAAGTCACTAAATACATTTCCTTATATCTAAAGTGTAAATATAATCCTACTGCACTAGTACAGTTTCCTTAACATTGAAATTTTATGGGAAAGCACTTTTTAAACTGGTATATACTCTACAAATCATTTTTTATGTACCTGAGGAGAATTATTTTCTTTTCAAATTCAGAACAAGTCCAATAATTAAATTTCCATTGATGAAGAGTCCTCTTTCTTGTTACTCATTATTGTTCAAAGTTTAGAACTCTTTATAGATCATCAATTGGTCTCCTTTTGTCTGTGACCCAAATCTGATCTCTTTCACTTAACAGTGTTAGGGACCTGGACTGAACCTTTGTAATGTACTAGGCACATGAAGCATAAAGCTTCCTTGCCCTTCTAAATAAGAGGCAAAACTTGGGGAGTTGTGCATTTTGGAGTTTTGGATGGTATGTGTAAGGAAAGATACTTAAAGTCTATTGCAGTTTTTTTTTTTTTTTAAGTGGACTCTCTGTTTTGAAGATAGAACAGTGATAGCTCTATTCTCAATACCTGTTAGTATGAACTTGGTTGATAGCTAATAGCACTATTTGGTTGCTGGTTAGATATCCATAGTTTGCTGAGAATCAGAATGTTATGGTTGAAAAACTAGTTTAGGAGCACCAATCAGAATTCTGTGGTTTCTAGGAAACTAGGAGGTAATTCTTTTCTACGTAGGAAAAGAAATGAAGAATAATTAATCTTCATTTATTTTTGACCGGGCCATTTATGGGGTGGAGTGGGAGGTATAGTTTACACTATTGAACTAGTTTCTGAAATCAGTTATAGAAAACATCTCTTGAAGATAGAAAAGGAAGAGTCAATGTCTTTCCTGGTTTAAAGCTTTGGCCATTATCACCATGCCTCCCCAGAGAAGGAAAACATTTCTGATATTATCAGCAAAAGAGGATGGTGAAAGTGCCATTGTAAGGTGATGCGTAGCTTCATCCTAACAGGACTTTAGACCCTCTCCTCACTGCTCATTCATCTTTAGTCTTTGCCATCTGAGCAATGCAAAATTTAAAAATCATGAAGCAATGAAAGATAATTGGAGTCAAAATTTAAGACAGAGCTTCTGCAATTTGTTTTAGGCAAATTGAGGAAGAGGCTGCCATCGGGTAGCTAAGAGCTATTTCAGCTAATGGCAAGGGATAGATTATGGAGTCACTGCTTGTTCTTTGGGCCAAGTGGTAATTACAGACTTAGAGAAATGAGTCGAATGTGTTCCATTCTCTAACACCTTCACATGCTTCTTTTTAAAAAGCACTCTATTGCGTGTTCCTTCTTTTGCTACCAAGTTATAGCAATTAGGGCTTTTTCTTGCCTCCCATGTACCAGTGTGTCCTAGAGACATTATGTCTCTTTTCGTCAGACAATCAGTAGTTTCCAAAATCCACAATGGTCTTTAAATGGCTAACGACAGAAGTAAAATATAACTGCATTCAAGGTGTTTAGAAACTCAGAAGATTGTAGTAAGATGAGGAATAATAGGCAAAATATTTTGTCATATCTGACTGCATTCAGAAGTTGTTATTGAAGTCTGTAGCCTATTCTTTGTGGAGTTAAAAAAAATTAATATTATCTTCTGAGTTAACTAGAAGAAATTAATACTTTTCTGAAAAGACAGTATGTTCTTTCAGGTAATATTATTCAGAAAATGGTATAAAATCAATAAATGACCTCGCTGAGTCCTTTAGACATGTGAGCCCTTAGTTTTATTATCTATCTATATATAAAAGCCTAATATGCCAAGTGTCCAACTGAGTGGTCGATTGCTCAACCAATTGCTATGATGAACACTGAGTACTAGGGGACAGATGCTTCAACCGATAGGTTAGCTTGCTGCTGGTGTCCAGCCGATCGGGACTGGGCGAGATGGGGCCAGACAAGCCCTGGAGCCCTCCCACAGTCTCTCCCCGGCCAGATGCCCTGATCAGCCCCGATTTGGGGCCAGCTGGCCAACTCCCGTGGTCCCAGATGGCCCCCGATTGGCTCTGATTGCTGGCCAGGCCTAGTGACGACGCTACCCGTGCACAAATTTCGTGCACCAGGCCTCTAGTCTGTAAATGAAGAGCTTGGCCTAAATTGGTCTTTAGCGAGGTGGGTCTTGCAAGGCAGACAGTGCAGAATAGCTCTTCTAAGTGATATTGTTCCTTTATATTAGAATCTCAGTGTGTCCTGCTCTGCCTTCCCTGAATAAGGTGACTTCATTTTTTATTTTATTTTTGTAAAACATCCTAAGGTTAACAGTCTTTGAAAATAACTCTCAGAATTAAATCAACTGGCTGTGAACTTTGGGCGCTGGCCTCACTGGGTCCTCTGGCCTTTAATTTAGATGAAATTGATCACCATGGAAACAGTTGGTATTAGTGGTCTGTTTGTCAAGGAAAGCAAATCTTGATTCATACTTCTGCTCCTCACCACTCCCACCCACCTCCAACTCATCATCCTTAGCTTCTGTCTTAAATTGCATTGGAAATTAATAACAACAACAAAAAAAACCAACTCAGAGATATGAACTCTGGTTCAGAGCAGAACAAATTCCTCCCAAATTACCCATGGCATGTCAGCAAAGAAAAACAGAATTAATCACAGAAAATAATTGTAGTCTTTGGACATGCCAGAACCTCATAATATATTTAGAGCTGTTCATTCCTCATACCACCTTCTTAAGAAAAAGAAATCCACTGGGCTTTGAGTTAAGTGGTGGTGATGTTCTAAGTGACATATGAGAAGACTTGTCAAAGATCCATGCCTTGGAACTAGAAACAGCATGACTTCTTGTCATTTTAAGGAGACTTAGGAGCTAAGACTGGTAGCTTTGGCATCAGCTTATTTTTAGCAGCATGCGATGTCTGTTTTTCCTGGTTATTACCCCTGGGCTTAATTTTGCAATTATAGGATATACACGTTATTCAGCAGATAGGAACATTTTCACTTCGTGTATTTTATAAAGATGAACACCTTTTTACTGAGTTAATGGGATCTGTGTTTGTTGGTTATTTTGCATTTAAAATGACGCTTGAGTCAGATAACTGAAAGCATCAAAATGGAGAAAATGATTATTGTAGGAAAAGGGAAAGCAAGCACGTTTCTGTAAATGCTTTCACGTCGCTTCCTCAGAGAAACCATTTGCCTGTTGGTAGTTGCTATGGGAAGCATGCAACATTTCTATGGCATTCTATTTTATTTTCTTGTTTGTTTGTTTAAAATTGTTCTTAAAAAACCTATCTATATATTTGTATATTACACATATACTTATGTACCTACATATATCTGTGCGTATACTTACAGCACACAGGTAGATGTATATATATTTATGTTTTAGATGCCTGAGTGCCCTTATCAGGCACGGCCAACAGAGTGAAATGTAGCTTTGATTGTAGTGTTTCCTCTCCTGGAATTGGTCCATTGTAACCATTGTGTGAATAACCTTGTGCAAGCTTCCTGTGACTGTGCAGGCTCCGTGGCACCACAGCATGCTCTGTGTTGGTGCTGTGGGACTGCTTAAAAGTTCAAGCCTCCGTACCAAGAGGCTTGGTATTTCAGAGAGTAATTCACTTGGGGCTGAGCAATGCAAAAGTGACCTGCTTTACTCCTAATTTGGCTGGATGGCATATTATTTTTCACTAATGTCGTAGTATATATTAATTAAGAAGTGTTATTAAAGAACTGCTAGGGAAAGAAATGAGCCTTTGGGTGACCATATAATTTTTTTTATAACTCTGATGGATTGAAACCAACAAAACTAGTGGTTACTTTCCACCATTAACTGAATGTATTCCTGTCATTATCAAAATTCATGGATTGAATATGGCTTAGGGATTCTCATGTGTGACTCTATTTGAAGCAGTAGAAATTGGATATGACTCTTCAAAGGCAGAAATTAGTTACAGGGACTGCATAAGAGGAAAAAAGAAGAGGATCAATTAAAGTTGTCAACGTTAGTGAGCAACCTTATTGCTCATTCTTAAACACTGAGAGTGACTCTGAATCAGATTTATGTTTCTCTTTCTCGGCTTCATCTCCATGCCCATCCCCACCCTCAACCCAAATAATATTTGACTCAAACCAGAAATATACCTCTCTTTTTATTTGCTGCATTAGGGATTTCAGAGGGAGTTCTGTTCACCCAGGGAAAAGAAAAGCAGGCCAGTTCTGCAAAACTAAAAATAAAACTATGCAAAATTGTTTTCAGAATGGAATTCATTGGCATTTGTTTTTATGCACGACAATCCTTTCAGAGTATAGCACTGAATCAAACTATGATACTGACATCAATGATTTTTATAGTCATTTAAGAATATTGACTATAGATTTTCTTACATGGTTTACATCTAAAGAGATCTAATTTAATCTTTGTAGCACACTAGTAATAATAATGATGATAACAATAATATTTATTGAGTACATTACATGTGTCTGACAATGTGCTAAATTATTTACGTGTATTTTCTCTTTTAATTATTTTCAGTATCTTTCCAAGTGGGCAGTATTAGCCCCATTGAAAGTATAACAAGGTGGAGCAAATATCTTGAAAAAAATAAAAATTTCTCTTAGGAAGAGAAATGTGGTATTCTACAGTCTGGATAAGGGTTCTGGGGAGACCATCAGCTTCTGACCTACCCAATGCCTTTCTCTCCCTCTGTCCTTTCAAGGGCTTCTCTTCTTGTCACTGGTGCCAAGACTTGAGAATGAGAACTGTATTTCTAAGTAGCATGAGCAGGGTTTGGAGTTCCTGGATTTATCTGAGATAGAGGGAGTGTGGAATAGAGGTGAGAGGAGGAGGAAAAAGGGAACCAAAGGGAAAGATGGTGGGAAGCTTTTGATACAGTTGTTGTTATTATTATTATTATTATTATTAAAAGCCTGGTGCATGGATTTGTGCACCGGTGAGGTCCCTCGGCCTGGCCTGTGCCCTCTCACAATCCAGGACCCCTCGGGGGATTTCAGAGGCCTGGTGCATGGTTTCGGCCCAATCCCTGCAGGCCAGGCCGAGGGACCCCACCGGTGCATGAATCTGTGCATTGGGCCTCTAGTATGCATATAAGATCTTTGGTTAATCTCTTCTCACCCTCCCCTCCCCCATTCCCTCTGAGATTCATCAGTCTGTTCCACGTTTCCATGCCTATGCATTGAGCGTCTGCCCCCTGGTGGTCAGTGTGCATCATAGCTACCAGTCAAATGGTCGAACAGTCGGACGGTCGCTTAGGCTTTTATTAGATAGATAGATTATTTTGTGTGTATGCACATTTAGGCTGTTGCTTCAAATACACACAGTGCTGGAGAAAGCCCAGCAGAGACAGTGACAGGCTGCAGCCTCCCAAAGAACTGGTAGCAAAAGAGATAGGATTACTTTGGACTTGCACCAGCCGAAGACTTAGAGGCTCAAGTCTACTTCATATTGGATCTTGAATGGCAGGGAAATGCCCAGGAACATCTCTCTCTTCACCAATTGGCAAACTGAGCATAAGTGCTTCTCTGAAGTCACTCACCTGCCAGGTGTCAGGCAAGGATGCAAATCCAGGACTCTCTCAATTCAGAGGGCTTGGTTCTCTTTATTCTACAAGGATTTATAGCATGAGACATGGTAGGGTCCCAAAAAATAAATGTTATGATTTGATCTGTGTTTCCTAGAAGTTCTAATAATCTTCGATTTCTAAACTTGGTAATCGATTTCTAAACTTGTTTGAAAATATTTTTTAAATTATGTAATTTCAGAGATGAAAGAATGGTTAGGAATATTAAGTATTTGATTTTGTTGGCCATCATCATCATACCATTATAATCTATGCTTTTTATGATACTTCATCGTACTCCAAGCAACAACAAATTAAGGAACATGTGATGCTTTACTTATAATCGACACATACTATTCTTGGCTATTCTTTTGTTTTCTGAGAGTCATGAAGAAATAAATTGGCAGGTTTTTCAAATGGCTTTATAATATATTTGCTTGTATGAGACATCTGTAGTAGGCTGAATAATGGAACCCCATAAGATATCCACATCCCAATCTTTGGGACCTGTGAATGTCACCTTATATGGCCCAAAAGGGACTCGGATGATAAGATTAAATTAGTGAACTTGAGATTATCCTGATTATTCTGTATTATCTAGGCGGGCCCAGCAGGTAATCATATTAGGAGAGGCAGAGGGATGTTTGATGCAGACAGAAGAGGAAAAGGCACAGTGACCATGGGGGCAGATTGGAGTGATGTTGCCACAAGCCAAGGAATGGCAGCAGCTGCAAACATTAAAAAACAGATTCTCCCCTAGAGCCTGTGGTGGGATTGTGACCCTGCTGACATCTTGATTTCATCCATTGAAATAGATGGACTACTGGCCTCCAGAAATTCTGTGAGAGGATAAATTCTATTGTTTTAAGGCACCAGTTTGCGATAATTTGTTATGGCAGCCCTAGAAAATGAATACAACACCAAAGACAAGTCCAAGCCCCTCAACCAACCTCAGTCCATAAAAAGAGCAAGGGCAGGATGCAGGCTCTCCCCCCCGTCCCCCCCAAAGCCAGTGCATTCATTGCCCAGGTAAAACTCACATCTTGCCAAAGTGAACTCTGCAAACATCCAGGGGCCTTCCCACCTGTAGAAAGGAGGCTGTGGTGAGAACCCAGTTGTGGCATGATAGTCTCCTGCTTAGGGATCCTTGCAACAGGGAAATGGCCTCTATCTCCTCAAAGAAGAGTTGGTCTAAAGAAAAAGTAAATGTTAAACAACTTATTTTACAGGTTTTTCTCTTGGGCACATCAAACTAAAATAATAATGTATTATCTTCCCCAGCACTTAGAAAAAATTATGTGTCCCTCTTTGATTAGATCCAGATTTCATCTAATCTATTAATGTCATTTTAATTCTAATAAATCAAAATAGGAAACTGCATCAAAACTTTGTATTACGTAGGAGGAATTGTTAGTAATTGTGTTTAGACAATCGATTATTCAAGATTTCTGTTTTATTTAGCTGTACAAATAACCGTACCCATCTAGTTGTAGTAACCTAAACTTTTTTTGAAGTTATTGCTTGGGATGCAATAATTTGAAAAATAAAAATAGGTGTTTATTTTTTTTCTTTTCAGTACCAAAAATTTTAATCTATAGGTCTATGACATTGGACATCCTATATAATAAAAGCCTAATATGCAAATTGTCCCTTTAACCAGGAGTTCGACCAAGAAGTGGGGCCTGCCGGCCAACCGCGGGAAGAGAGGCCCTGGCTGGCAGTGGTGGCAGGCAGCCAGGGGAAACGGAGGTCCCGGCCAGCAGCCAGCAGCCGCTAAGGACCCTACCTGTGCATGAATTTTTGCACTGGGCCTCTAGTACATGTATATTTGTTCTTCAAATTTCTCTAATCATTAATATCAAATTAAAAACAAAGCTGCTCTGCTGACACAGCAAGTAATGTGGAGGTCACTCATATTTTGAATGGAAAATCAAACTGTAAGCTTTTTTTTAAAAGAATCAAATGGCTACAAGAGAATTTGACTTCCTGTCCCTTCATAAAATGACAATTCTCAATGAGCAACATTTTTCCTTTAGAATTCACCAGCCACTGTGCAAACCAGCTTCTTCAGCTGGAGAGAAGTTGTATGCCCTGATTAGCAAGCCCGCCACACTAGGCTTCAAGCATTTCAGAACTGAACCCAGGGCCCTGCTGAAGCACAGCTTCTATTGTTTGGTAATGAGTATTTTGCAGAGTCCTTTTCAGAAGTAACCTGTATTGTTCCTTGGCCAGTTACAGTACATCTGAGTCAGGTGATTCTTAAAAAGCACTTTCAGGACTGCAAAAAAATTATTTGAATAAAGATTCCTCTCCCCTTCCCACCTTGTCTAGTGATAAACTTTAAAACCTTGAACATTTCCTGAGTACTCGAGCAAGGACTTTAAATTTATCTGAAAAGCCTGCCTTTGATCCCAGGTGTGCAGAGTCTAAAAACTGTCAGAGCGCTGCTGTTTGGGCAAGAAATTCTGCCTAGTAAATAATTTAAAACTTTGGTATTCAGGAAGTCCAGGGGAGAACTACCATCTCTGAATAAATAGAGCAGATTACCAGGCGCCAAGGTGCTTATGGTGTGGATATTGAGGCAGCCTTGCTCATCTAATAAAATGGGACATTTGGAGCTCATTTGCATTTTCTGAAGGCATGTCTAAGAGGCTCTCAGACTGGGGGTATAGGGAGGGATTGGGGATCAACTTTTACCTCCGTGCATATATCCTTTCTTCTTAGTTACTTGTGTCATTTAATTATTAATAAGTTGAAAGAACCACAGTCTTGGTCCTGCTCTAAGAGATTATTTATTAAAATGTTTGCTCTATAGCCCGGCAGGTGTGGCTCAGTGGCTCAGGAGGTCTCGGTTTGATTCCCCATCAGGGCACATGCCCACATTGCGGGCTCTATCCCCAGTAGGGGGCGTACAGGAGGCAGCCAATCAATGGTTCTCTCTTATCATTGATGCCTTTCTCTCTCTCTCTGTCTCTCTCTGTCTCTGTCTCTCTCTCTCTCTCTGAAATCAATAAAAATGTATTTTAAAAAAATGAAAAATAAAATGTTTGTGTTATAGGCTTTAGATATTAGTTTAAGCAGCACTTGGAATACTGGGGGCAAGTCTCCCCTATTTCTCCATCCCCTGCAAGCATATTTTAGGGGACATAGAAGGGATTAAAAGTGTCTTAATTTGGCCCAAAGAAATAACTTAAGTTGGCCCAATGACACTATTTTTAAAATATAGGTACTTCCAAAAGAATCAGTTATCAAAGAGTAGTCTCCTGAAGAGACCCCTCACTTCTGTGCACCCTTCCTGCCCCTCTGGCTGTTCTCATTCTTATTCCTGAGGTTCTTCTCCCCATTGAAAAAATACGCGCTTGAACATTAAACACATTGGAGTCTTAGCACTGCCCCAGTTTACTATAGAGACATCCGTTCTATTGTTACTGGGATGAGGTCACCATCGTCACATAGACTTTCCTTGTCCCATCTTCATCATGCAAGAGAATTAATCTGAGTTCTGTTAATTCCCAAGCTGTTGCTCTGTTTCTTGCAGAAGGGACAACCAGCCATATCATTGTTTATTTGTCTTTTTCTTTCTGGGGCCTGCTCATCTGAGGCCAGTCTGATAATCTCCCAGCTTGCCTTCTCCCATGACTCTCAGCTCTGGTGGCCCATAGGGTTGCAGACTTTTACTTTGCTTGAAGTGTAACCGTCAGCCCCCATCCCAGGAGTTGGCAGGTCAAGAGTATTCAACTTTATGTTTGCATCTTGTGATTCTAGCTCTTCCTGCCCCCAAATCTGTGGAGTATCCTTGTAGCAGCAAACATTGCACGACACTGAGGGGGCCTCTTCCCTTAAAATCTTCCAATATCTCAGCAGCACCCACAGAAGCACTGGGTTTAGTTGTTGGGTATATTTAGTCCCACTCTTTAGATCCCGTAGGTTTATGGCAACCAAGTGGAGACACTCCCCAGGCCTACCCCCTGTTGTTTTCTCACCTAAATATAAGTTTCATGAGGCAGGGAGTTATTTCTAGCCCCTCTTTTGTAAACCTATTGTTGAATGAACAAATCTCTGCAGTGCCACATTTGCATTTTGTTGCGGATACTACTACTAATTCTTTTCAAAACCTGGAAGGAAAATTTCTCAAAGAAATCAGGAGATGGGGTATAATATTTGTTAACGCTAACCACACAACTGACTACATTAAGACACTTCTGAGAAATATCTTTCTATCTAATGCTTGTGGTCAGTCTATTCATGAAGACAGCATGTTATGTAAGAAGGTCTGTTGGCAGAATGGTAGAATCTGCCTAATAACCATGTCAAGTAAGAAAATGAGTTTCTGTTATAACTAAGTAAAAATTGAAAGCAACATCATTTGTTTATGGGTAGGTGAGGGTCCCTTTTGTTTTACATATTAATTTGGTGCGAGACTATGGCTTTGCATGACATATCTAATAGGAAGCATTACACAGAAGCCCTGTGGCATGTGACAGGGTGTCTCATTACAGGACAAAAAGAAGCCCAGGTTGACGTGGGTCACCTAGTAGTGTCATCGTTTTTTGTTTTTTTGTTTAATATATTTTTATTGATTTCAGAGAGGAAGGAAGAGGGAGAGAGAGATAGAAACATCCATGATGCGAGAGAATCATGTATTGGCTGCCTCCTGCAAGTCCCCCACTGGGGATCGAGCCCACAACCCAAGCATGTGCCCTTGACTGGAATTGAACCTGTGACCTTTCAGTCCGCAGGCTGACGCTCTATCCACTGAGCCAACCAGCTAGGGCTAAATATGCATTTTGAACAATATTTCCCTGTTCCTCCTGTAGAACTCAGCTAGAACTCAGCTTGTCATCCTCAAAGACTTAAGCTTCCCTCGTTCTGGGATTCTATAATTTATGGCCAGCACTTGGGCATTAGATCCGTAAGTGATCCTGAATATATCTGAACAGTTAAAAGTATATATGGACTATCTGTCATCAGCCAGACACTGTTTTCTGGTTCCTGTAAATTAGACAGATGTCACCTTTGCTTTCATGGAGTTTGTGTACTGGCAGTAGAGACAGACACTCAACAGAAGCAATGGATAAGCAAAGTGATTTCTCATGGAGAAAATAATTTGAAATAATAAACCCAGGGTGATGGGATGGGATTGAGTGCAGAAGAATGCTTTTAAATTGGCTGAGCTGGTAAGGGCTGTGCTATTTCATATATGCCAATCATGTCTTTGGTGAACATATAGTTGGTAGTGAGAACTGTGCATATTTATGGGGCTAATGGTATTAGGGGTAATGGCTTATTTGAATGGAGAGAGGGTTTTTAATTAAGATTTGAAGAAACAATAACATTCAAATAAGTGACTGACTATATAACATACCAGATTCTGGATCCCTCACAGGAGACTGAATGAAGTAGACCCGTAAATAGAACTTACAGAGAGGTATATCTCAACTTAATATTGATAACATCTTTTAAAAAGGATTGCAATTTACTCATCTATAGAATGGATTTGGTGCATCTTTGACTGGGGATGTGCTCAGGTCATCTATCAGCGTTCAGTGGGGAATTTCCTCTACAGAGAAAAGCAGACAAGATGGTTTCAGGGACCGCTATTGTGATAAGTTTAGGAAGCGCAGCCTGGGAGGAATAGGAGTAGGTGCTTGGAGAGGAAATTATCCTAGCCAGAGAAGGCAGACCCCTCAGGAGAAGTGGATAGAACAAGACATGACATTTCTCTGGAGAAGAGGACACATGGGAAATATGTAAAGTATAAATCCGCCAAAAGAAAGGTCTTCATGAGGATTGATTGGAGGAAAAGGAAATGGGAAAAAGAAAAACAGATCAAGCAAGGCAAGGGATCTTGTTGAATTAGGAGGACTCTGAGATCAAGTGATTCTGGAATGCAAAATGCAGTCATACTTTGCATAAATCAAGGTATTAATTAAAGGCACAAGCTCAGATTATACGATCACATCTGGCTGGGATATTTCTTAAGTCACTATTTCTTCAGTAATAGTTCTTATTCCGTTAGTACCCTACATAGTATTATGTAAGCTAAAGGAAACTGGAGTAGTATGTTCATCTTTTATTTTAGGCATAGTGATGTGGCATTCTCATTTTTGACATTCAGAATTGCCGATTGAGGCATACATTTATTTGCACTCAGGTTTGGCTTAACGGGAAAAGAACAAAGAAGCATGATTTTCTTTGGAGCTGCTATTACTGCTTTTAGTTGTGGTTGGTGTTTTGGCAGGCATGGGTGGTAAATTGTGTGCCACCCAGAACTAAATGTAACCCATTTAGCTTTCTAAGGCTTAAAAGAAAGAGACCTTGGCCTTTTAAGAGGTGAAGTAAGCTTTATTTGGGTAACAATGGGTTGCAATATATTGCTTCTACTTTTACCCATGTCATATATTTAAGTGGCAAAAACAAATTAAGTGCCAATATTTTAAGTGGTGTATGCTTCCTAGAGAAAGAGTTGAAATTTTCCATTCATGAGGTAAAGCAAAGTGGAAACCCCCTCATTTTTTACATTTTCCCAAGAAGCAGAATAGTCATTTCCTCATCTCATCATGCCCTCGGGGTATTAGACAGACCTTGCCTCTTAAAAGAGAAATAGCAATTGAAACATGTTTGATGGAAGTATAAATAATGAAGGAAAAATATTAAACCACAAAAAGTAGATTTACATGTTTCCCCTCAGTATTTGTGTTTATAGCTAATAGGCTTATTAATCCTTATGGATGGAGGGTTTTGATAATGGTAAGTGGAATGTTATTTTGTTTACTTAACAACTTACTCAAACACTGTATTTCTAAATGAACTATCTCACTTTTTGTTTGAAAGGTGACAGCATATTTATTATGGTCCCTTTCATAAATACCTGCTCACAAATAGACTTCTTCACAGCTGGGTGTGCCTGTTTGGAGACATGCAGAAAAAATCCTCCCAATGTGAATTAGTTCTTGACTTTCAGACAAGGAGATGGAATTGCTTAAAATAAATGGAAAAATAAGAATCTGCTTGTACATTTGGAAGGTTACAAAAATTGGGTCAAATATTGATATTTGCTTTTTGGTATTTTTGTCTCTTAATTGGCAAGTTAATAGGGATACTTCTTTGGGTGAGATCACTTTCTGTGAGGTTGGGAAGTATCAGTTGCCTGTTTGCCGGTGGGCACATGGAAAATACATCATTGGAGCATATGTTGTTTATTTTTGGATGATGAAATATTTCAGTAGTACAGAAAAATATGAATAATAAATGTAATCATCATCTATTCACTATGGACTTGACAGACCTTTACCTTTGTCTTATTTACCTCAAGACTTTTATTTTTGTTTCATAAAATAAAGCATTTAAGACTTGCTTGAAGCACTGTGCAATTCACTCATTGCTTTGAGATAGCCACTGTCCTAATAGGTGTTCATCATTTCAATTCATTTATTTATTTTTAATCACAATATATGTATCCACAAATATTATCATATCATTTTGTATGTTTCTGAACCTTAGAGAGATGGTATATTATATACATCACTAGAGGCCCGGTGCACAAAAATTTGTGCACTCGCGGGGGGGGGGGGTCCCCCCAGCCCGGCCTGTGCCCTCTCGCAGTCTGGGACCCCTC
>NW_005364372.1:4444014-4490277 GCF_000412655.1 Myotis brandtii | reverse complement strand
TCGCTTCCAGCTGCCTGGCTGCCGGCCACCATCTTGGCTGACAGTTAATTTGCATAAGGATATGCTGATTAGCCAATGGGAAGGGTAGCGGTTGTACGCCAATTACCATGTTTCTCTTTTATTAGTGTAGATGCTTTAGCTTATTTATTTACCATGTTTTCCATATTGACATATATAGCTCTAGATCCCATATATTAATAACTATGTATTAGTGTATTAGATTTCCAAAATGTTCATATATCCATTCTCCTGCTGATGAAGATTAGTTCCAGAATTTCTGTTCTTAATAGTCTTGCTGTGAGCATGCTTGTGATTTTGTCCAAGAACACACGTGGGAGAATTTCCTGAGGAGTAGAATTGCTGGGTCATTAAATGGTTTCCTATTGCTGCTGAAACAAATTAGCCCAAACCCGCTGGCTGAAAACAACACAAATTTATTCTCTTACAGTTATGGAGATTGGAAGTCTGACTTGGGGTCTCAGTGGGCTAAAATCCAGGTGTTGGCAGGGCTGTGTTTCTTATGGGACCTCTAGGGGAGAATTCCTTCCTTGCCTTTTCCAGCTTCCTGCGAGTGCTCACATTCTTTGGGTTGTAGCCTCATTCCTCTGTCTTCAAAGCCAGCAGTACTGCATCTCTCTGATTACTATCCCATAGTCACACCTCTCTCTGACTCTCTCTGCCTCTATCTTCCACTTTTAAAAACTCTTAATGAATACAGTGGGTCCACTAGAATAATCCAGGATAATTTCCCTATTGTAAGCTCATTTATTAGCAAACTTAATTTCATTGGCAATCTTAATTCTCCCTTGCTATATAAGGTAGCATAGTCACAGGTTCTGGGAATAAGGTCCTAAACCTCATCTTTTTTTTTGGGGGGGGGGAGAATGGGGACATTATTCTGCCTACCACAGGTCATAGGGTATTATAAATCTCCCACTTGATTAGATAGCTTT
This sequence comes from Myotis brandtii, assembly GCF_000412655.1. Taxonomy (NCBI): domain Eukaryota; kingdom Metazoa; phylum Chordata; class Mammalia; order Chiroptera; family Vespertilionidae; genus Myotis; species Myotis brandtii. The sequence continues at coordinate 4,489,324 of NW_005364372.1, read as the reverse complement.
AAATTGCTATTCTAGATGGTGCCTGCATTCACACTGTCTCTGAAAGTGTTTGAATTTTAGTTGTTCCATAACCTTGCCAACACTAGAATTGCACGATTTAAAAATGATATCCAATCATATGGGTGTGATGGGTACCTCACTGAGCATTTTTTTTTTCAGATAATTATTGTCTGTTGAAATTTTCCTTTTAGGTCATCGTTCATTCCTTTTCCTCCTTCTAAGTTGTTCTTTTTTGCGTTGTTTTCTTACTGATTTATGGGTGTTCTTAAAATATTCCCATTACTAATTCTTTGTTGGTTTGCATTGCAATATTTTTCCTCCGTGTAATTTATCTTTACAGTTTTATTTAAGAGCTTCTCTTATTGAACAAAGGTTTTAATTTCAAAGTTGACAAATTCTGTCTTGTTTGAGAAATAACACCCTACTTGAAGTCATAAAGATATCCCTCTTTATTTTTTAAAGATTTGTGCAACAGCAAAATTTACATTTTAATAATATTCTTTGTCTCTAGATGTGTACATTTCTATCTACATTTGTGAGAGCTAGCTACACAAACAAGTCTGATTTATTGGATTGGTTCAATTTTATAGGCTGCAACTGAGAACTATATAATTTAAAGATTGATGGGTTTATGAAATGTTATTGCTTGGAAGAACTTTAGAGGCCATCTGGTCCGAAACTGACGCCCAGAGAGACAGGCAGCAGCAATTCTAGAACTAGTATCGACAGAGTGAGCTGCACAGATCCTGCATTCTGTTATCTTCATGGCTGAGGGGCCTGCCTCACCTTGAAGAGTTGTGTGTGTGTGTGTGGGTGTGTGTGTTTTAAATCCTCACTCACCCAAAGATATTTTGGGAGGGGGGAGGGAAGGGGGAGAGAGATAGAGATAGATAGAGTGAGAGAGAGAGAGAGAGAGAGAAACATTGATGAGAGAGAAACACATTAACTGATTGCCTCCAGCACCCACCCAGACCAGGTCCAGAGATTGAACCTGCAACTGAGAGGTATGTGCTCTTGACCTGGAATCGAACCTGCGACACTTTGGTCCATGGGCCAAATATCTAACCACTGAGCAAACCAGCTAGGGCTTGAAGAAACGTTTTATCTTGGAACTGAGTAAAATAATGGATGCTGATTTACATCCAAGAAAATAAAACATTTACATAGTAGAAATTTTCACAGTATGGTAGCAAATCTCTTTGTTTCTAAGTATCACAGTGGGGGAGAATACAGCATGTGAAGCAAGAAATAGTTGATAACTGTGACTATAACACTTATTTATCCTTAAGTGATAAACACGCGACTATAAAAATAACTAGACATCACTTTTGTTGAGAATCACCTGTTTTGCCCAGAGTGCATATCTTCTTTTGGACAGTTTCTGTCACAAGCATGCCTCTACTGTGGACCAGGTTCCAAACGTGAAACTTACTTCAGCCAAGTCCCTCATCTTTTCTGTCTGGGTACTTCCTCACATCACTACCTGCACCACCACTGCCCTCCCCCAACTCACGAAACATGTTTACTTTCCCAGTATCACTCAATTCTCAGACTCTTTAGGCTCAGGGCTAAAGTTAAGTGCATTTCTTATGCTCCAAATAAGAATCTCAATAATTTTTCACTATCTTTTTTTTCCCCTCAAAGGAGTATTGCAGAGGAACTTAAGAGTGAGTGACAGTTGACAGAAGATGTGGTTGCCCAGCAACTGGCAATTTAAACAAGTAGGAGCTGATCTGATTTACCAACCTGATAAACAGCAAGAACTTTAATACAATCTTAAGGACGGCTACAGATGTTGCATTGAGCTATTTATATGTGCTGATCTGTCTCAGTCTATTTTAATATATATGTATATATGCATATTTTTTTCCTGCAGGACTAGAATATGAAAGCAAAGGCTGTAGCTCTCCCCTGTGTGACATTAATAGCAGTTGCCTGCAATAAAATGAGTTGTCTTGGCCCCTTTGTTTTTATGCAGATACTCAGTTTCCAAGGCGGCTTTTTCACTCAGAGGGGATGCATGTTCTGTGGATTGAATGCTGAGCTTGTTTAGAGTTCTGAGATTATATTTATACACTCAGTAATTGTTGTCACCTTATTTTGCAGGTTTTATAATTTGAAACCTCTCTCCATTTCTTTGAGGTGGAGTAGTAGAAACTCTTTATTCTTCACAGGAATAATGAGGTTTCATAAGATTGGCTCTGAGTTGGCTTAAATGATTAGTGTGTTTTGCTAATGAGATCAAGAGGCTTGATCTCATCATGAGCCAGTTAGCTTCCTGGAGCAAGTAAATCTTTATCCTGACTTTAGGGGACATCTTTCACATGCTTCTTCCAAGAGACCATAGAAAAGCTACAACCCATCAGTAACGGTAGTAGAATAACCCAAAGAGTGCCCCCTCCTGGCAGGAGGTCAGGGCTATCATCTATCTATATATATAAAAGGCTAATATGCTAAGTGTCCAACTGTCTGACTGGTTGCTATGACGCACACTGACCACCAGGGGTCAGACACTCAATGCAGCGGCAGTTCTTGGGAGATGCACCCTGAAACCAGAGAGGAGGGAGCCTGATTCCTTGCGAAGCCACGCGATTCCACCTCTGACCATGGGCTATGTTGTTGCTGGGCACTGTCAGCCCCGAATCTGGTTTACTGCACACTTGCGTTTGCATTCCACACCCTGTATGATAGCAACTTTGCAGAGTGCCCTCTCGCACTCTGGGACCCCTCGGGGGATGTCGGAGATCCAGTTTCGGCCTGATCCCTGCAGGCCAGGCCAAGGGACCCCACCTGCTGGAGGGACCCTGCTCACTCTGCAGATGCCGGGGAGGGACTGTGGGAGGTTGGCTCTAGGGTGTGTCCAGCCCATCTCACCCAGTTCTGCCCCACCAGCCGCCTTCTAATTAATTTCCTTTCTATGTGCATGATTGGTGCACCTGGTCACTAGTTTTGTATATAAAGAACATGGTATATCTGAGAAGCAGTCTGTATAAACTTTTACATTTTGGTGGAAATGGAATATATGACATAAAACAAGCCACCAGCCCTGGCCAGTTGGCCCAGCTGGTTGGAGCATAGTCACCAGAAGGTTGTGGGTTCCATCCCTGGTCGGGAGGCAGCTGATCGATGTTACTCTCACATGGATGGTTCTCTGTCTCTCCCTCTTTCTCTCTAAAATCAGTGAAGACATATCCTCAGGTGAAAATTAAAAAAAAAATAGCAACAAGCCACCAACATCCTGTCTAGCACAGAACTTCAGGTAACTTTAAGCATAACTGTGACATTGAAAATATTTTATAATATGGGAGTACAAAAATAGATCATTTTAATCGTGAAATGGTTGAAGGACACAGCAAGTAATTTTTAAATTGTTTCTTGAAACTATTGACAATTCATTAGATTAGGACTTAGGAACTTCCAGGAAAGGAGGACAGCTCTGCCAGTCATGCATGTTTGAGTGAAATTAAATACTCTAAAGCTACATTCCAGCTCTTCCATAGTACCTTCCCCATCTCCCCCCAATTACAATGAAGACTCTCTTCGCCAAATTCCTGCGGCGCTTGTGCTGTTCTGTTCTTTTTAAGAATTAATACCTATTAGGACTGCAGTGTTTCACAACTCCAGGGGCAGTTTTCAACACAGAGGCCCTATCATATTGATATCTCACATGTATTGACTACTGTGCTAAGTATTTTACATATATTGTCATTTGTTCCTAGTGATCTTGCAAGAAGTATTAGAGCCAACAACTTGCTCGTGAGCAAACTGAAGGCCAGAGTGGTAAAATAATTTGCCTGTGAAAATATAGCAGGAAAAATCAGAGAGCTGGTATTTGCATTAAAATCTGTCAGACTCCAAAGCCAGTGCACTTTTTTCACATGGTGTCACTCTCTCTCTGTATGTTTTGTTATGTGGTTCTCATACTTCAGCTAAGTGATCCAGGACATCTTAGAAAAGACTGCATTTTGAGGGGAGTCCTTGGACCAAATTCTGAGAAATCCCTGGTGTAAAATGTGTGAGGCAGAAACTATCTGAGCTGCCCACTCCGCTTTGTACTGAACAGTCATGGTAAGCACTCAATAAACACATGTTAAATCCAAGCATGATTACAACTGTCGCTCCAAGTGCTAAATATAGCCCACAAAGTTTTATAGCATGAACCTGAGTCGATCTTAACTTGAACATAAAGTCTGTGCAAGTTAGAAAATTCAATACTAATTGAAAAAGTGAGATTCAGAGATTCATTTCTTACATGTCAGCGTATTCTGGAAATTTAGGTGTATGCTAAGATATCAGTGTGTGCTCAAAGGAAGCCTGTGTAGAAAAAGGAAAAGCGTAGGTGAAAAAAAATCAGATAGGGATGGAGTTGAGAGAAATCTGTGGAATAAAGTAGAGTTCTTTGGGAGGGGGTGGGAAGGAGATAGAGGTGGGAGATGGGAGGTTCGTTCACCTTGTTAGTGAAGAGGGGTGCATTGGAAAGGGATCGAGGAGGTGAATGACCTATTCGGTTGGAAGAGATCCTGGAGAAGACTAGTGGAAGAGAGGGTCAAAGGTAAAGGGACGAGGAGTAAAAGGCGTCAGTGATAACCTGGGTGTTGTTGGGGAGGGGTCCCAGGCACCTGCCATCTTTTGGCAGTGGACCTGGTGGCTCAAGACTTAATCCTGTTTTCTTCTCCACCATATGCAGATCCTGCTGCTGTGATTTCTTCACACTCGGTGCGTATCTGTCCATGTCTGGGATGTATCTCACTTGGCTGGCTTAAAATTGAACTGACCACTAGCAAGAGTTAGAGCAGCGAGTAAAAGGATCTGTGAAATCCTCCTCAAAATAGAAAGAGAGGCTTTAGAGTCTATTGAAATTCCCAAGGTGATCTGTTAAAACGATAGAAAAGTCCTTTATAGAAAGATATATAGAGTACTCAGGGAATGTGCTTCGTGTTTCTACAAAATGATAGTTGTTTTCCCTGCCATCGATACCCAAGTAATTTTTTTTAAAAAAAAAATATTAATAACACCAAGTGAAAGATTTGGGTGAATGTGGTATATTCACAAGCAAATGAGAACAGTGTATATTTCCTTAGAGTATGTGTTGCCTTCTAAAAGAACGAAGCAAAGAAAAAAGCTTCAGTAATTGGATCCCCGTTGTAGCCCTAGTGACGTGAGAAAGATGAATAGCTGTGCTAAGAGAACTCCCTCCTGGGGTGAGCGGTACCGCGTGCCACTGCGTGTTCCTGGGATGGAAGTTGGCCTGAAGCAAAACACAGTTTCTATACTAATAATGATAATAACAGCCAACGTTTTTGAGCACTTTGTCCTTACTGATCACATTCATTTTCTCCAAGCCTCGAAACCACCTGGTAAGAGAAAGAACCCATGTTTAAGCAACTGAGGCTCTGAGAGGTGAATGGACCTCCTGACCCAGGCTAGTGAGACATTTCACATGGGCACTTGGCTGCGTGAAGGGACTGTCAGATCTTCAAGGGGTGGGTTGCAGCATGAAAGAAATCACAGCCATTACAAATACATATTCAGTACTGAAGTTTGAAAAAGAAAACCAAGTCAGTCTAAATTGCAGTGGTGGCTAAAGATCTTTCACATCTCTCTCGCTGATCATCGCCCGAGTCTCCACCCTGGTGGGGTGGTAGACCTGGAGCCGGTTCTTTGAAGCATGTTTGACCTTGACCAGGCAGTTTTCTGCAGGGAAGGTTACAGTGTGAGAGTTACAAAGCCCTCCCACTGCACAGGTATCAGAGGTTGTCTCTTACAAGTTCCTTCACTTTGACTATTACTTCCTTTTCACAATTCTATTCTGGACTTCTGTCTCCTGTGTATTTACAGGAAGACAAAGCTCCCCCCCCATTTCTTTCTTTCTTTTTTTTTTTTTAACAAACCCTTTGCCATGTCTAAAAATGAGCCTCCTATTTCCCGCAGTTTCTGGGCATTGTGAATCTCATTCTAAACACAGACTAATGATAATGGTGACTGTCGCTCCCTGTTGCCTGTTGCCCAAGGCGGGAAGTTACAGGTAGGAAACTTCAAAGGTGATCCAATAAAGATCAGTGAAGGAAGGCTTTGTGATAAAATGGTCTTTACTAGATAGAAACTGTTTGGGATATGAGAATGGGTACTTCCCTGGGGCTAATCACAGTGTTTTAAAAATCAAGGCTTACAAAGAAAAGGTCTGTTTTTATTAGTGCAGGTACTGTAGTTGGCAGAATTTCTTTTTATGAAATAAAATATCTAGCAGACCATTCCTGATTATGTTATGTATTTTTAAATGTTACCATTGAGATATATTTATACTATAGACTACGAATCCTATCTTAAATATGCAAAATATATGCATAACTAATCTCCAAGCTGAGTTTCTGCTCCATATTACACCCTACAATGTAGCCTGTGCTTAAATGGTTCTTCTAAAAGGCGTAGCATGGAGCTTATTATTTGCTTTTAAAATGTAAGCACAGAGCATGCATGGGAAATGTGTGGTCCTGCGATGGGGGGGGGGGGGAAGGGGGCATGTTTTCCTTTTAGCTGTATTCTAAGGGGAAGCCAGCAAATATCTGGCAAGCAGACTGGGATTGAAACCAATAGTCTTTCATTGGTAACTGCCAGAGACCAGGATGAGACCAAAGGAGTAGATGTACTGTTTTTTCTAGTCTGTTCAGTGATTCTGAGCACCAAGTGTCTGCCGTGGTGTTAGGGGAAGTTAACTCACTGACTATATCATTGATGTGGCTCCCGTCTGTGCCCATCAGCTTCCCAGTCCCCAGAGTCTCCCAGGTCCTGTTGCTTAAGACAACTTCAGTCTTGTCCCCCTTCCTGCTACTGAAGTTGAAAAGAACAAGTATCCTTTTTTAAAAAAACATTTTTATCTATTTCAGAGAGGGAGAGGGAGAGGGAGAGAGAGAGAGAGAGAGAGAGAGAGAGAGAGAAAACATCAATGATGAGAGAGAATCATCGACTGGCTGCCCTCTGCACATCCCACACTGGGGAAGGAGCTAGCAACCCAGGCATGTGCCGCGACTAGGAATCGAACCGTGACCTCCTGGTTCATAGGTCGACGCTCAACTACTGAGTGATGTCGGCCATGCAGAACAAGTATTCCTAAATCTCTGTATCCCATTCTCTGGTGTCTTGATGAAGAGTGGTTCCATTATTTTGATGTAATCCTGAGGCTGTAGAGCTTAGAGGAGAAAAACTGAAGCTTATAAGAAAGTGGGAAGTTGAAACCTTCCAATGATCTAAGAAATGACAGTACCTTGGACAACATAATTCAGGGGTGCTTTGGGGTATCTGGTGTCTTCCGCTGATCCAGAAGGCACCCACCCCATCTGGATCTGCCCTTTCTAGATGGTGGGAGTGTTTTTATTTCTTCCTTTGATCCAAATCAAAGGACGGTGTTCTAGTCCTTCAAAGTGCTATACTTACAAGTTGGGTAAATGATTCTGCCCCAAAGTTAGGCAACTACAGATTCATTGGTTTAGCCCTTTCCCTTTGTTGACGCATTTATCCATGAAGAATTTGTTGTGTACTTACATGTACCAGTCACTGTATATGGTAAGGGAATTATTGAGATGAATACAGTGTAATCCCTAAACCGAGGAACATTGTCTCATGGTGGATAAAAGTACTTGGCCAACATAAGAGGTGTTAGTATTGCCTAACATAAGGGTGTTAGTATAGTTTTGGTATAAGACACAGTGGCAGCATAGATGAGGAAGCTGACCTGTTCCTTGGAGTGGTTGGTTAAGAATTCTCATTGAACATGACCTTAAAGAATTTGAGCTGGGAGGTAGAGAAGAGGTGGTATAGTAGCCTTGGCACAAAAACATGGAAATGTGAATAATACTATACAGAAAAATCAGGACTCACAATCAGCTGTTTAGTGTTTATTCTGATTAGTTGATGCTTGTGCCTCAGCAGTAGTTCATGATGTGGAATATCACCCTATGAATAACGACAGATTGCCTGGAACCATAGGAGTTCCATGTGAGAGAAAAAAAAAAAGAAAGAAGAGAAAATGGGTGGGAGGAAACGAATTATGAAGGAACTTGAATGCCGACTAAGGAGTTTGTGGGACATCAGATTTTACTTACCCATTTATTTATTCATACATTCCCTAGAGGCAAGGATACCAGATAGGAGGCTAGATAAAGAATCTAATAAAGACTGAATGATTACTTGAGCCATGGCAGCATTCATTGAAATGGAAAGGAGGACCCAGCTATGAAATATATTTTTAAGATATCAATGGACTGGCTTTGATGACTACATATGGGAAATACAAGAAACACAAAATGAAATAGAATGTGAGGTGTCCACAATGGGTAATGCAGTGTCTTGGATGTTGCCAATAAAAGTTTGTTGAATTTAATAGGACGTTAAGAGCAATTTTATCATATTTTTCTCTGAAGATGAAATTCAGGTTCTGAGGCATGAGAGAGAGAGAGAGAGAGATTGTCGGTCTGAAGAACCTCCTGATATTCAATGAACTGGCACAGTAGGCTTATTCCACTAATAAACTATCTCTGCAGTGGATATTCTGAATTGAGTCAGCTCATGAAGCCTACTCTTTAGAGGAATTGGAACTAATGGCTCCATCTGAGAAGAAAAGGACCTGCAGAGTGAACTGTGCATTACAACTTGCCCTAAATCTGGGAAAGATATATTAGAGATATATTAGAGACACATAGCTTTTGCTAGCTACATAGACTACAACAGCATTCTGCTTTCTTAGTGGCACACTGTCAAAAATAATACCAATTGTCCAAAAGGAAAAAAAAAGAAAACTGTAATAAGAAGCTCAGACTACAGTTAAAAAATCAACAGAAAGATTGTGGTAGGAACATGACATCTAAGTCAGATTTGAAAGCTTATGCTGTGAAGTCTCTTACAGACATTTATTTTAACTATTTATTTTATCATCTTTTGTATCTGAATTCAGTCTATTCACTGGCTAGATAGGTTCTTTAGACCTGTAACTCAATGACTCATTATCAAAATTGTGATGACAGTCTTGATACTCAAGTAGCTCGGCCAGAATGGCCTGCAATTCCTTGTGATGCAACCCAAGAGAGCACTGGGCTGAGAGTCAGAAGACTAGCCCTCTCATTTACTACCTGCATGTCTGTGAACACATTAATGAAACTCTCTAAGCGCCCAATTCCTAGCTATAAAATGGGGATAATAATGGCTTACTCACTATACTCCAAAGGGCTGTTGTGATTATCAGAGGAGACAGTCCTTGGGCCAGTTCTTCCTGATCTATAAGGCTCTGCTGGTTTGCCATGTGTGTGGAATACTTAAAGGACTTACAGAATCACTACCACGAAGATAATGAGAACAATGTGGGCTGGGGCAATGTGATGTGATAGCGCCCTCTCTGGTTGGATGCATAGGCAAGCTAAGACATTGCAGGATGTCACCCCTTAGGCTGTTACCCTGTGCTATATCTCAGGATAGTATAGCAGTCACTTGCCTGCAGGCCACTGACTGACTTGCAGTCAGAGATGATCATTTTGAAGCAAAGATTCTTAGTTTCTTATTGTGGATCCAGGTAGCTCAAGGATAGTCAAGAGCCAAAGCAACAGTTCTTAGATCTCAGTAGGTAAAGGATTCATAGCAACAGTTTTACTCTTGCTGTGTTTGTGTTTATCTCCTTAAATGTGCACATATTTTTATAGCATAGGCAAGTTAATGTGAAAATTAATTGAAACTATTAATTAAAAACAGTTACAGTCCTATATCTGCTTTGATAATATGTATTCACAATCAGCATTACTTTTTTTCTGTTCTTTTCACTTTTTTCATTTATCTACCCACTTGAAGGCCAGTTTCCTATAATTTTTAGTTGAGGATTATTGTAAAGATGACTCATATACTAGGGAAAATATCCCTATTCTCAGAAAATGTGTGATTCTCTGAAGCCCATTGGATAAAGAATTGTGGGAAGATTTAAGGATAAATGGTCCAATCTGATTGACAGATGTTCTCCACTGACCCCTCTTTCTTTCTGAGCAACTAAAAATGGGCTTCATTTGTAAAATTTTTAAAATCAATTTTGTCCCTAAAAGGTGAGCATTAGGGCTGCTAATCTTTTGATTTGTTAGCCACCAGGAAAGGAAAATGTAGGTAGTTGATGATATGCACATATGCGCTCTCTCTCTCTCTCTCTCACACACACACACAACACACGCATGTATGCGTAGAGAATCAGTACCTCTGAATCTTTTAGGAAAGCTCGGTAAGGAATCATTTCAGTTATGCAGCTTTGGTTGTGACAACTTTGGCTCATTAAAAATGGAGATGCAATAACTGGAAACAAGTACATATCAACATAGAAACGCATATTAATTTTCTTTATAATTGTTCAGATAACAAGGCTTTCATAATGTTAGAAGATATGTCAAGATTGGGAAGTTATCAAAAAGATTGAATGGCAAAGAGAGTAGTTTAAAAAGGTATTTAATGATGATATTTTAGAAGTAGAATGTGTATTTCCATCTGTGATTAACTTTGCAACTTAAGTCTAGAGCTCTGAAGGCAAAACGCAACCATTATGTAACTAGCCATAAATCGGCATGTCATTATTTGTATTTGCGGAAATAAGAGGCAGACATGGTAGAAATAGAAACATCCTTTTCATGTTAGATTTTGGGACAAGTAGTAACAGTTTAGTATTACTACTGCTAACTGTTGGAGATTATTAGTTAAATTGAGTTGTATTTGTAAATTTATAAGCATCAATTGTACCAAGTGACATTATAGATTAATTTTTTTGTTTTTTTAAACACAGGGTAACTGTGCCCTGATGGAAGGCATCTTTCAGTGCTACTGTACTTATATTCTCTTAAGGTTTCCTGTCCCTTGCTTTTGGTTATTCTTAATTTGAAATCAAACCATGCCATTAAGAATCAAGAATATAGCAAGATTCACTCTCTCTCCTTCTCCCTTCTTTTTCTGTCTAAAACAAAATCAATTAAAATATTTAAAAAAATAGCCCTGGCAAATGTGGCTCAGTTGGTTGAGCATCATCCCATGAACTGGAGGGTTGCCAGTTTTATTCTCAGTCAGGGCACCTGTGCAGGTTGCGGGTTTGATACCTGATCGGGGTGTGTGCTGGAGGCAACCAATTGATGTTTCTCTCTCCCATCAATGTTTCTCTCTCTCTCTTTCCCTTCCCCTTCCTCTCTCTCTCAAAAGTCATTTTAAAAAAACATTAAAAAGAAAATATGCAGCAAGAGCATTTATGAAATGTTTCAGATTGTAATGTAACAAAGTAAAATAATGGCAAAAATCCAAAGTCCACACTCATTAATTTAGGTGCTCTATAAATAAAAATCTTACTCAATTTTAATTTAAAAAAAAATATATTTTATTGATTTTTTACAGAGAGGAAGGGAGAGGGTTAGAGAGTTAGAAACATCAATGAGAGAGAGACATCGATCAGCTGCCTCCTGCACATGCCCCACTGGGTATGTGCCCGCAACCAAGGTACATGCCCTTGACCGGAATCGAACCTGGGACCCTTGCATCCGCAGGCCGACGCTCTATCCACTGAGCCAATCTGGTTAGGGCTCAATTTTAATTTTGATTTATTACCTTTTAATTAAGAAGCAGATGACCTCTCAATGTTCTCACTCATGAAGAAGGTGTAGGAAGAGTTCTAAGTACCTATTAGTATGGTTGATGTGAAAACGACTTAAAGTGTGGTCTAAAAGTACTTTGCAACTATTAAGAAGTATGTAACAGATTTTTTACTTTAAAATATGACATGGACATTTTTAAATTTAGAAGCCAAAGTCAGAGTTCTGCTGATGCAGAAATCAAAGAATTTTCTGCTTTTTCCAGAAATATTGCTTTCTGATCAACATGGACATTGAGATTCTTTTAAAAAAATATTTTTATTGATTTCAGAGAAAGGAGAAATAGAAACATCAATGATGAGAGACAATCAATGATCAGTTGCCTCTTGCATGCTCCCCACTGGGGATTGAGCCCGCAACCCAGGCATGTGCCCTGACTGTGAATCAAACTGTGACTTCCTGGTTCATAGGTTGGCACTCAGCCACCAAGCCAAAACAGCTGGGCACAAATTAAGATTCTTTAAATCATGTTGACAAAATAAGTACATCAGTAAAACTTTAAAGATTTATGAAAATATATATTTTACTTACGAAATCTTAATATATATCTAGCACTAAAGATGTGATGAGAAGTCGCCTGCTACAACTGAAAAATCTATTTAACTCTTCTAATGAGCATATTTCTATTTAGAGACCATTTAAAATATTATAAATATTCTTGGTGAGGTTACATAGTTCTTCAAAGGAAATACTTATTTATATCCTGCTTTATACATTTGGGCAAAAAATAGTAATAACACTTTCAAAATACTGATGAGAAAATGAATCACAATAAATATGTTGGATTCTCAAGATAAAGAGATGCATAATTCTCAGAGTTAACAGCATTCTTTGTATAAAAATAGTGCAATTGGGTTATACTATTTTTGCATGAAACTCATTAAGTGCAACTTTAAAAGCTTCTTCTTCCTCCTCTTCTTTTTTTAAACTTTGACAAGTTCCAGTAAACCGTGAGGAAACTGTCCTTCCAATTGCTTTTCCTTTGCCGAAATGTCTAGCAGTGAGAGTGCATTCGAATTAAAAGCAAAAAGTCCCTTAAATTCCTGTCAAGAAGTCCGTCCTGTAAGTGCCACTCCTGGAAGGACTATGGTTGTTATTACTTCTGGCTGGAACACGATTGCAAAAGTCTTCAAGAAAAAATGGAAATTGTGATGGGAGTATTCTGTCACTCTTATAATTTATGGTTTATTTATTCCTTTCTTTAGTCCATTAAAATTCCTTTGCCAAGAAGTCTTATCTCTAGAAGGAAATCTTTGACAATGATAAAAATACTATGTAATGAGATACTCATATCCCAAATTCCAAAAACTATTTTAAATTTCTATAATAATGATAAAAAATAAATGATAGTGACTAGTAAATAGGAAACTAATTATAATTCTCAGATTTTCTTTTATTTTGGTGTTCATAATATTCCTCTTTTAAGCATGACTGGTAATTTGCTCTTTTACAGGTGAAATTATAATAAATGTATAAATAATGTTAATTATACATCTCTATATAATATATATCTATATATCTATATTAAATAATGTGTATTGATATAGATCATTATTGGTGAAGATTTAAGACATTTGAAAGGTTGATGTGACTGCCTCAAAGACCTGCGGTGGAGTTGTGGCTGAGCTGAGACTGTTTCTTTCCCTTTGTGGCTCGACATAAGCTATATCATCCACATTGATTTTTCTTGCATTCTAGGTTTCTCTTCTCCCAGCCCCTCGGGGGACCGACATTGCCAGCTGCAGGAAGGCTGTGAATCCACATCCCGCCCATCAGTCCTCCTCCTGACTCCCAGGATGAGCTCGCCAGTGCAGCCCGGTCAGTCTGATTGCTTTTAAAACCATTAGCAGACTCTATATGAAAGATGTTGCTTTGGATTGCTTCAAATCAGAAATTTAGGTCATGACAGGACTGTTTGTTTTTCTGATGAAGATTGCTTGGTATAATGAATTTTGAATTTTGTGTTCTGCAGTGTGTCCTCTGTTACATAACCCAGTTGGCTTTCTGGACAACTGATTTTGTTTGTGTTGTTATCTGAGCACTGGGTTTTCATTCCTCTGCCTCTAAGGAAACATTTGGGTTGAACTTTGTGAAGTTATACATTTTTATTAAATATGATGTAGGCATCTAATTCATACCCATAGCCTTTCTTACCTAATGAGTGTCTGCATGCTCTTAAATGGTTCTGTGGGCCTTGAACGTTAGCGTGTGGAATCACTCCTTCATCTTTTGACCCGCAGGAAGGATATTCTTCCTCCCCACCCTTCTTTGCTGTCCCTCCTGTTTCCTATATACATAGTTAATTATAATCTCAGCACCTGCTTCCTCCGAATCCAGGGTAACGTGGCTGGTGTAGGGCTGTGACCAGCATCGCCGACACCCATGCCTCCGGGAACAGGGTGTCACTTTTGGCACAAACACAATCCGAGTCTTAAGAATGATGCGGTTGGATCAGAAAGCACATGTTTAGCATGAAAACATTTTAAAAGAATTTTCCATTTGGGTTATTATAGGAGCATTTACTTATTTCTTTCTATCCAACGTCCAAGATTGAAGCTAATGTAATATTATATTCAGAGTTTGGAAAGGAAAATCTTTTGCCAAGAGTTTCACTCTGTGGAGTGCCACACCCAGATTAGCTGCTCTGAAATGTTCTGGCCTCATCCATCTTTCCCCACCCTCCCTGTGGGCCACCAGCTTGTGTGTTGAACTTGGAACTGGAATTGATTGCAGAGTGTAACTGTGATTGTTGATTCTAACTGATGTAGCGAAGCTATTCCAGAGCCTTTAGTCACAGTCATGATGTGTAATTGGCATTGACATCTGGATAAGCAGATGAAGTGTTACCTGGGCCTCTTATCGCTGAGTCCCTGCAGCACAGAGGTTCTCAAACTTTACCAGGCCTTAGCATCTTTGGAAAGGATTGTCCAAATCAAGCCCATGCCCATAGTTTTTGACTCAGTAGTCTGGAGTGGGGCCCAATAATTGTGATTTTTGTGGGTTGATGCTACTGTTGCCCGGGGACTACACTTGGCAACCACTGTCTAACCTGCTGCGCCTGTTCCTCCCCCTGCCTGCTCCCCGCCCTGCCCTGCCCCACCCTCACAGATAGCCCTGTGTGAGCTGCATTGCTCATCACAATGAGAGTATAGTATAGTATAGTCTTCTTATCTTTTCTGTTGAGATGAACTTAAAAACCATGTTTCCATTTTATATATGGATACATTGCATTTTAAATATATATTATATATATTCATTTATATATAAATTTAATGTTTCAAAATTGCATAATTTAACAGAGGCATTTAATTTAGAACCACCGCAGTCAAACTTTTTTCCTTGCGGTGGAATGTGTTGGAATCACTAAAAAACATACTAAAAGCAATAGGAACAAATTGGCTAAGTACAGAAGTGGCAGAGAACATCTTCCATTTCCAGAAGTTATTGTTTAGAATTTACATAGGAGCTTGTCTTTAATTCTCAAAACCAGAAACTAGGCTTTTTATATATTTTAAAAAATTTCTCAATGTTCCTTTTTTTCTACCCCTCATATCTCTCTCTCTCTCTCTCTCTCTCTGTCTCTCTCTCTCTCTCTCTCTCTCTCTCTCTCTCTCCATGGTTTGTTACTCCCATCTTTGCTTCAGGAGAGTGACAGGGGGACAGGGCAGATTGAATGATAGGAGAATAGAATTTATGGCAGTGACAACTGTATCCAAATGAAATATTTGAAATGGCATTTCTACCTGTATATGTAATCTTGAAATGGACACAGAGTGCAGATGCCATCAAGGCTAATGGAGGATGAAGCTACACAGGAAAAAATCACTCAATTTTTAAAACTTACTAACTTTCAAATAGTGCAGGTGTAGCAATTTCAGTGTCTCTGTGGTCTTTATTTACCATCTTTCTAACGTGTGTAGATTTGGATACACTCATTTTTAATGAGAATCACATAGTCCCATTAAAACACTATTGGAAGGGGTTAGATTCCCAGTTTACCGCGCCCCCCGCCCCCAGGGCTATTTAACGGTGACTAGATTGCAATGAATGGATACTGAAATATTTAGATAAACTTAGTTGAAAAAGAGAATCAATGCAAGATAGTAAGAACTATTTTTAAATTTTCCATGCTTAAAGAAAAGAGGGTCAAATGGCAGAAAGTTAAACAGATGATAGATTTTATGGTGATTCTTAATGTGAGCTATGGGCACCTTAAAGAATTTCTCAGGTAGGTCTGTATTACATCCAATTTCATTCTAAAAAAAGTAATGCTTTTGGAGAGGTCTGTGTGAGAGTGATATCACTCTTGGTTTTCTCATTTTATGTGTGAAACAGAGGGTGGGGTGAGATTTTTGTTATTAATGTCACTGCTGAGGTAATTGCTTAAGAGGTAAAGTATATTGGGCAAGAAAGCTATAGAAATGGTGTATATATGTAAGGAACAGATGGTCAGAAGTAACATTTGCTGAACTTTGTGAGGTAAGAGAGAGAAGGAAAACAGATGAGTGCATGAGCTAATTCCTCCTGAGGGAGAAGAAACAGACACGATTAAAGGGGACTTGAGGTTAAATACTATCCACCCAGCGTAGGGGGTTGGTTGTGCAGAAAGTGAATGTGAATCCATACTTTGAGGTGCATATGGAAAAGGAAGAATTACACTGCATAGCTTGGCTTCTTATATTCCAGATGATAACAACTTGCAGCGTTTTAGAAAAATCACAGGTCCTGTGTGTGTGTGTGTATATATATATCTTGTAAGACATAAGATAGTCAAATACATTGGACTCTCAAAAAGTCAAATAATACCAAATACTTGGGTGAATTCCACATACAGTATTACCACAAGCTCACAACTGGTAATATTTGACAATTGAAATCAGCATAATCTGTCCTCCAAGAATATTGACTTTATAATATGAAAATATCTTGCTATTTCAGGCTGCTATTTCAATGATGGAGTTCTTGCCAGAATGATAATTGTTCAGTTAGGAGAAGGAGAAAAGTGGGTGACAAATGAGACAACTGTTGAGTGAAGCTCATTTGATTATAGAGTCATTAAAATTTCTTTGTGTACTTCCTAATACATACTTTTGCTCTATTGAGAACAGCATTATACAGAGGTCTTAATCAATTCTTTTGGGAAGTTTTTATGAATGAAATCTGAGTTGAGGAAAGTCATAGTGAATGGGCCAGGTGGGTGGCAGTCTTTTCTGTTTATTGCAAGTACAAACCTGAAATACACTTGGCATATATAAAGGAAAAAGCTCGGCCACAAACATAGATACATCATTCTGCTCTTAGTCTGTATCTTATGGCACAATGAATATTCTACTGGTGAGAAATAACCTAATTGTTTGACTTATTAAAATTGTTTTTCTTACATCTCCTTTTTCTTAACTATGCAAAAAGAGAATTAAATTGGTCGTATGCATTCACCATCGAATTATTTTGCTTTTGTTCCAAAAGGGCTCTAAGGAGTTTTTGTGCACCAGAAAAATAGACTCATTTCAGTTATTATAGAAATTCTTTAATAGTCAGTTTCTCAGACAGAGTATTTCTTTTGGTCTTGAAAATTGATCCTGGGATAGTGTGAATTCATATTTTCCCCACGCATTGACACCATTCTCATAAAAGTTCTCCATTCATATTCAAGTATAGTTGATATCAAGTACTAAATATTATGCCTTGATCATGCATTCAAAGAATAACTGCTGAGTTTTGAATATAGAATTGATGGTTTTTATTTTAATCTTGCTGCCCAATAACATTTTGAGTCAGAGCACTGGGTACTGTTTTTTTTGGCCTGAATGGAGGGAAGACTATGTGGCTAAAATTGGCAGCTAGCTGCTGCAATTGAGATAGTCATTCATTCAAAATTTATTAAGCATCTATTTTATGCCAGTCACAGTGTTATTTACTAGGGACACAAAGAGTACTAAATAAATCAAGATTTCTACCTTTCTGGACAACACCCTTTAGTGGGAGGGAAGTGTAAGTAGTTCTGATTCATTCAGAGTGCTGAGTACTTTAAGAAATATATGAGCAGAAATTAATTTCTTCTGTATAGCAATATGGATGTCATTTCTAATAATTTAATTTTTCTCAGGATTGCCAGATCTCAGAAGGAAAGACATTAGTCTTCATCTAATCTAGAGTTTCCCAGACATGTCTGATAATAAAAACCACCTGGAGCTCTTGTTAACAATACAGTCTCAGACCCCTCCCTTAAGGAGAATTGAGTGGAGGACCTGGAGGGGTTTCTCAATAGCACCGCGTGCAGTGCTCTTCCCTGTGACTTGGTGAAGTGCCGAAATGCTCTTTAGTCTGTCTAATAAAAAATACACCATTAAATCCAGTCTCAAAATAGGTGTTTTCTCCTGTGAGCTGAGATATAACTCAGTTATTTTGCTTTCTGATAAGTAAAACACTAGTGCTATTGAAAACTAGAGGAGGCTATAATTTGTCCGAAAATTCTAATGGCTTATATGTATATGTACCTAGGCCATTCTGTGTTGTTGGTTTTTTTAAATTGATTTTTAGAGAGACTGGAGAGGGAGAGAGAAACATCCACATGAGAGTGAAACATCGATCTGATGTCTCCTGCACACCCCTTACTGGGGATCTAGCCGGAAACCCAGGCATGTGCCCTGCCCAGAATTGAACCATTCAGTACACAGGATGATGCACAACCAATTGAGCCACACCACAGCAGCCGGGGGTTGGCCATACTATTTTTATGTAGAAATAAACCAAAGAGATTCTTATAGATAGAATACCATTCTCTTCACCCCTCTCCCACTCCCTCAAAGCAAGTCTTTACTTACTTTAACCCAGATCAGATTTTTAGTATGATATCGAGATTATGATTTGAGCCTGAACATTTTTAAGAGTAAATAAATTAGGCTGCATCAACCCTAGAATGACTTTTAATTTCGATGAATCTAATTTATATAAATTAGTTAATGAACATGCACCCAAAGGAATTTTCCAAACATAGACACAAGGTGCATGATGCCCCCTGGAAGTATGCAATGATGTGGCCTTGTGGGCTTCTAGGTGACTTTGGATGGTGGAATTGCCATAGCAGTGACTGCAAAGCCTTATAACTTTAGTTTTCAAAGCCCATTGCATAAAGGTAGCTAATTTTTCCTTTCTTCACCGTTGTGGGAATGTGTAAAAACTACTCCACCCATATGGGGTGAGAGGACAAGGCTATTTATATGAACTAAATGTCTGTGGCCAGATCTTATACTCTACTCCTTTTCTTTTCTCATTGGCAAATCTTAGGCAGAAATTCCTTGGGTTTTCCCTACATGCCTCTGTTTTGCGAAACAGCTGAATTCTCTTACAGAAATGTAGAGTAGGTCTAACTAATGATCAAAAAGTTCTTTGAAATATAACTTTGTTATGAAATGCTAAGTAGTATAAACAATTTGAGGGCAGGCATGAATAAAAGCTTCACTGCAAGCATTTTGAAAGAGGACTAATAAAAGCTTCACAGTTCAATTAATACAGCACCACATTGGGTCTTCTGGAAGCATATGGGACCCAGAAGGCCTGCCCCTGTTTTTAAAATTTACGAACGCTTTAATGATTCACCACTTTTACTCCAGCACATTACCCACTGTGGTGCCATTTAGTCATTAAGTTAGGGAAGGAAAACCAGGACAAAGCTGCAAACAAATATCATAATGTCCAAGTGGGGACTTTTTCTTCAGTTTGTTCACTATGTGTTACCATAAAAAATGAATGGTACACCCAATAAATTCAATAAAAAATGTTAAAAAATGAATAGGAAATGAAATAGAGTCTTAGGACAAATCAAGTAGGTTATGGCTTCCCCAGATGAGCGATCCGTTGGCTTTTTAATGAAATACAGGCCAAACCTCATTGCAATAAGCTCTGTGTAACTAAAATATTTCAGGTTCCTGCTAATTATCTATTTCAAGTGATCTTCAAGAAAAATATCCTAAGATAATCAAATACATTAGTCCCTTGAGTTTTGTGGGTTTTTTTTTTTTTTTTTTTTTTTTTTTTTTGTAATAGAATTGGATCACAAAGTGTAGTATTGGTGGGAAACACAGAATATTAAATTTATAAATATTGTCTTGGTTGTATTTTTTTTACTAATATAACTTTACAGCTAAGTTTTTCATTCTTTTGCTATTTCTAAGTCTAAACTTCTCAATCTGATATTCAAATGAGAAACATAAAGCAGAGTGAGCATTTAATTTTATTAATTCTCCAGTTCCCGAGGGACAGGGCTTTAAAAGTGAGGCACAAACCTTTTCCCAAAATGCTCAGTTTAAATTTATTCTGCACGTTTACTTGTTCCCAGCTTTGCTTTCCACAATAAATTCTGGTGGGTAATTTAGTTTACATATTTCTTCATTGTCGTTACACTACCAAAACCCCCATAATGTAGTTCAAACAGGAAGGAAGGCTCTTTCTCACTCACATAAACACTAAAGAGGTTTTCCTGAGTGGTGGGTGGGCTGTTCTTTTTCTAGTGGCTGTTCAGGATCCTAGACAGCTTGGGACGTGTGGCTCATGCTTCTATAACTAATGGATTCTATAATCAGTGTGCATCTCCACATCAAGCTGATGGAAGGGCAATGGAAGAAGTGGACTGTGTGGAAGTTTCCACAGGTACATTGCTCCCGTGCACAGTGTATTGGGTAGAATTTAGACACATGGCCACATCTCATTACAAAGAGGGTTAGGAAATGTAGTTAGCAGTGGTCCAGGAAGAGATGGAAACAGGTTTGGTGAATAGCTAGCCAGTATCTACCATATTTGTCTTGAACATTTACACCTGGGAGTGCAAATAAGGTATTGCTTACAAGAGGTGGAGTATTTCATAATGTACCTTTGGTTAAGCCAGTTATGGAAGAGTTAAGTAGGATTCCTTTAAAGAGATAGAAACACATTAAAATCAGGGCAGATCAAGTTAGACACATTTTCTAAGAGCTGCTTAACTAAACCGTTCTTTATGAATCATGGTAAATAGCGAAGCAGAGTAGCTATTAGAAAATCTGAGTTCTTGTTTTTAGTGGGAACACTCCAGAAAATGGGAATAATATGTATAATGTAGAATATTGTGTCCTTAATTAGTGTGTAAAAGTCATGTCAGTGACAGCTGAAGACTGAAAAAAAAAAGGTCATGTCATTTATCTTAAATTATAGTTTCATATATGCTGAGGAAGGATCCACTTAATATTCACAATTCTTATGGTTGCTCTTCGTTGTTATATGCTGAGGAAGGATCCACTTAATATTCACAATTCAACAATTGCTCTTTGTTGCATATTTGGTGTCACATTTTTAAGCACCTTCATAGTTTTAAACGTTACTTTGAAAATCTATGTCAACACAATGGTTGGTAAATATTTGTTTTACACTGATGTTTTCAGGAACACAAATAAAACAATACTAGGCTTTATTTTCTGAGGATTCACAAGCAAAATTTTGGTAATTCTGCAAAGTACACAGGGGCAGCCTTTTGTTTATAGCATTATGTGGGACCTTTATGGAATTTCTTTTCTCTGTATAATTTAGGGTTTGCTCTTAAGGGCACCAAAACTTTTTATAAGTTGTGTGGTGTGTGTTTGTTTTTGTGTTGCAATGCTATAATAACTCTGAGGAATACAGAGGTATATAGAGCGATATTCCTTTCACTAAATAACATTCAAATGCTTTGCTTTATATGGTTTCTGTTTATTTATTAATATTTGTCTGTCATCTTTTGAGAATGTCAATATGTAGCAGTCTCCTCCATTTATAATTTATTGCCTCTAATTTGTTGTTTGGTTAGAAAGCAAAGAACTATGTTGAATGAACTTAGTAAGATAAGAATAAGTTCTGTACATTCTAAGGAAATGCACACAGATCTCTTTAAGGAGCAAAATACATGTTTGTTTTTTCTTGCATTTAGTAATTGTATTTTAACTGTCTTCCGACACCCTTATTTTCTTGGTTCTCTCTGTCTTTGCTATATAGATTTTGAAAACTCTGAGTTTTTGTAATAGGTGAGGCATTATTATGGTTTTGATAGGCATGCCTTGCAAATTATGATCAATAAGTTTACTCAGTGCATATCCATGTGTTGATTTATTTGTATTGTTTCAGAGTCACTTTAATATCCAAAATAAAAGTCACACTACTAAATTATTGGTGAGTTTTTCTTTAAAATATCATATCGAGTTACAGAAAATGGAAAAACTGAGATAGGCTGTGAACTTGTTTTAAGTCTTTCTTTTCAGGATCACTTTCAAGCCTTTGTTTATATAAGCCTCTTTCCTCTTGTGATAGATGGTTGCTCCTTAGGTAGTGCTGCATAATTAACCTCTTCTCCCCAGACTCTTCTTAACTTCCAAGAAGACTTTCTCTTCATACTGTATTATAGTCCCCCTGGCAGCTGGCCGAGCTGGGGAATTTCCTTTAGAGTTGGAATTTGCCCTAATAATTTTACTCTCTTTGGAATTATGTGAGTCCTGAGAGGGTGGATAATCATAGGGGCACATATGTAGGCATTCGTCTTTTATCTTTCACTCTTGGATGAAATTGTTCTTCAGAAAGAAATGCTGAAATGACATAGAAACAAATTATTAATAAGAAAAACAAGCTATGAGGTTTGGACCCTGGGAATGTATGCATGTTTAATAAAAGTGACGGCACTTTCTGGGTCTACTTTTACTGGAGAAGCTACTTCCTTACCTAACCTGTGTTTTGCTGATCTTGAGATTACAAGTTTTTCTGGAGATCTAAGACTACTGTGCAGTCAGATGGGCAAAGCCAGAACTTTATCCCGAACCCCTCTTTTTAAAATTTATATTTGATAGGAAAAAATAGGACAAGTCATTGTACTTACTTGTTCGGTTTTTCACTGGGATCCCAAATGTCTGCCTAATGTGTTCATGGACATGGGCGTTTTGGGAATTTTACTATAATTTAGGGTGTGCTGTCTATTGATATAAACTATTCAGCCAGAGATTGTGAAAGAATTCTTCCTGAAGTCCTATCTCCTCTCATCATATGTTGTAAAATAAGTATTATAATTAAAGACTTAAGAAAATAAAAAGCATGTAGCTATGAAAATTCTTTTGGGGTGGCTTTTATGTTATTTTTAATGTATTATAATCTTTGTGCCTATAATATGATGCTTCATTTTTTTAAGGATGGAGAAAATTGAATATATCTTATTTTGGTTTTATGTTGAAAGTGAAATGATAAATTGTAAAACAGATTTTAAAGGAAATAGTATATTAGTGAAAGGGCCTAGGAATTAGTAGAAAAAGTCAGGAAGCCAATTATAGAAAGAGGGAAAATAATACATACCATAACGTGTTAGGCAATGTGTGCTATTGAATCTCTGAATTTCAATAAAATATGTCAGAGTTCATTTTCCCTTCTGTTGAGGGAATAGATGTTTCACCTACCCATCTGCTTTCCTACCTTTCTTTCTTTTACTTTTATGCTGCCTAACTCTAAACCGGACTTGAGATCTATATCATAAGTTTTTAAAAATAAAATACACGAGGAGGAAAGGATGTAAAGGAAGGGAAATTGGATAAAGTAAAAACTATTAGTACATACACTCAAGTCAGGAAGTTTCTAGAAGGAGACTAGGCTCTGAGCTTCCTGCTTGCAAGTCTGTTTTCTCTTATGAGGTTAATCTTCCTCCAGCCTAAATCAGATCAAGTCACCGCTTGTTGAAGAAAATGGTGGCTTTCCATCACCTCTACCAGAGGGACACAAGGCCCCTGCCCTGTTCAGGGGTGTCTTCCTTCATCTTTTCAGTGAACCCTGCACCTTGTTCTGGTCGCCACATGGAGCTGTGCGCCTTCCCCAGGTCCTGCTCCCCTGCCTTTCTCTCTGCAGGGAGTGCCATCTCCCCAGTCCCACCCCACACCACCACACCCTGGCTCTTGAGGAATCCCTTTACTAGTACTTACCCTCAAGTCTGGGCTTCAGTTCCGTTCTCCTCTGAAGCCTTCCTGGGTGACCCCAGGCCTCTCTGACATCTGTTACCTCTGTTGCTTATAGGACTTATCTCTTACTATAGTGCTGGGAGTTGTCTTAGTAATAGACTAAGCTTTTTGAGAGCTAGGGACAGCTTTCTAAGATTTTTTTTTTTAAGTAAAGCAATGCTATTTATTTTACTCGCAGTTGCTCGCGTAGTTAAGTAATACACTGCCTCGCCCATAAAAGGAGCCAAGTAAGTGAGGGGGGGAAAAGGACAGTTTGTGAGGAGGCTGATGATAGTGGTGCTATCATTGGAGGGCGGGGAGGCAGTTGAAAATATCTGAGCGAAACCAAGCTGCTTGATCTCTGGTAAGTCATGTCCCTTCCTCATTGTATTTTTCTCATGTACTCATTTGTTGACTTTCTGTCCTTTTCACTTCTTCTGAATGACAGTTTTGAGATGTTCTTTAACCTCTATGTAGTGCTGAAGTGTTGTTTCTTCCTTCTGGGGTGGCCTGCCTATTCCTTGAACAATTACCATTGCAATAGGGTGGTTATAGTTTGCAAGACTTGTGGCCACATACTGAGTTCCCTAAATGTGGAGAAGCCTCTAAATTTGGAGTTGCTTTAGCTAGCACAGTGGGGTTGAAGCAACCCTACCAGCCTTTTTCCTTTTTGTAACTTGGACCTCTCCCTGTTCTAACACAATCTACCTCCCTCCCCATAAAAAAACCAAAAACACACGTTGTAGTTAAGAATAGAGGGAAGAGTAAAAGTATTTTGAATAGTGGTTAAGCAGGAAATTGTTTAAAGATTCATTAGTCCAACATCCTTTAAACTTTAAAAAATTAATGCATTTTTGCATACTGTATTAAGTTACTTTTTTAAAATATATTGTGTTTCCAAGGACTTTGGATAAAATAAGCATAGAAAACAACTGGTTTAAAATTTATGACTTTTCTAGAAACACCAATCAGAAAGGATACATGCACCACTATGTTCATAGCAGCACAATTCGCCATAGCTAAGATTTGGAAACAGCCCATCAGCAGATGAGTGGATTAAAAAACTGTGGTACATCTACACAATGGAATACTATGCTGCAGTAAAAAGAAGGAATTCTTACCATTTGCAACAGCATGGATGGAACTGGAGAGCACTATGCTAAGTGAAATAAGCCAGAGAAAGATAAATATCACATGATCTCACTCATTTATGGAATATAATGAACAACATAAAGTGATGAACAAAAACAGATCCAGAGACAGAAAAGCATCTATCAGACCGTCAAACCTCAGAGGGAAGGTAGGGGAGGGTGGGGGTAAAGGGTAGAGATCAACCAAAGTACTTGTATGCATGCATATAAGCCTAACCAATGGACACAGACACCAGGGGGGTGAGGGCATGAGTGGGGGGTTTGGGGGGTAATGGGGTGATAAGGACACATATGTAATACCTTAATAAGTAAAGAAATTAAAAACTTAAAAAATAAAATTTATGACTTTTCAATCTATATATGGTTTCAGTTCCTCTTAGTTAAAATAATTTTATTAACGAATATCACCCAATACATTTGATAAAAATTTGTTTGATATGAGGAAAAAAACAATGAGCTTCTAAGCACTTTAACATAATAGTTGAAGCCTTCAGAAATATTAAATTAGGATCTTAAACTTTGCGTGTTTCTGGCTCTGTTATTTGACAGTGTTGTAGTATAATAGTTAATAGACAAAGTGGTCTCTTACCTTATATATCTAGTCAATTGAGGTTCCTTTCCTCTCTGCCCAGGAAATTCATTTTTCTAAAGATCATGGACAGAACAGATGTGGAACAGGCAAACACTACAAGTCTTTCACACAAGGTTCTCTGGGGAACCCCTTTGGGGAGGCTTTTGTTTGTCACACACATAACAAGTATGTCTTTACCCTGAATGATGCAATGGTCCAGCCTCCTGCGGGGTAACATCCACTGACAATAGCGCCATAACCCATTAGTTTGATCGCACACTCCCCGAATCTGTAGGGATTTGCCAAGTCCAAATGAGTGACTACATCTTAAACTAAGAGAGAAACCTGAGGTCCTTGGGGAGCAGGGATTTGTTAAGGTTAGATTGTTTACTTTGCTTGTTATAACTGTAGGATTATTAAGGAAATGTTTGCATCCTGTTGTGGTTGTGTGTTCTTAACCAATATATGATGTGAAGAAGTTTGATCTTTTTGTTTCTGCTTCTCTTATAGTCCGTATTAATCTCTACCCCCTCACCCCTATGAAGAAAAGTCTTCACGCTCGTGAGGTCTAAATAAATCCATATACCTTGCTTTGAGCACTTTGCTACCTTGTCTGTCTATTAATGATAAATTATGCAAATGCATATTTGTAGTTATTAGCAAAGGCCCAAGTATTTAAACATAAGCTCTGGAAACAAGTGTTACTTGTTTATCTATCTATTATTCACTAAATCTCCTTTTGTCCCAGTTTCCTTGTTTGTAAAATATGTCATGAGTTTGTTGTATTGGTACATAAAAGGTATAATTGTAAATAAAAATGATAGTAAAGGATCTGGTATTCACTTGGAGTTATTACACATAAGCTTGTATTTTTTTTCTCACCTGAAACCTGTAGCTACCCTTTTGTGAATGTCACTGTAAACTCGAATGTCGGCAGAGCTTTCTACACTGATGAGAAAGACCATCATTTCTAGGTTCTGTCACAATTTTCAGTTTGGTTCTGTCTCCAATTTATTCACTTTTGAGCAAATGGAATCCTTCTATTTCTCTTTCATATTATATGCCAGCTCTCTACTTTATCCCACCCACAGTGGTGAGCCATTTTCTTACCTTGCTTCACCTTTTTGGTATTTTTTATACTATTTGCCATGCCAGCGTTTCTTGTAAGCACTCCCTCCTTCCTTTGCCCTCTGGACATTTGCTATTGTACATTAATTACGTATGGTTTAATGAAAATATTGGCCAGGAGTATCTTTTTGGATCTTATACTGGCAACATTGCCTTGTCATTTTTGTCGAAAGACTCTTTTGTGGGTCAAATCAGGTAACATGCTGAGTGTAAGTAATTTATCACTTTTGCAGTTTCCATCCCATGGCTACAGAAGAAGTTATATTTGGTACCGAGGTTTAGAGCAGAGAGTTGCAGAACTTGGGGAGTTTTATCATCTGGAGCAAGCAGCTGAGTCATGTGGAAAGAGCAAGGAAGTGTGCCAGCAAGAGTCAGGAAATCCCTATTAGAAACTCGGCTCAGCCCTGACTAATGCGTGGGGCTTTGGAAAAGTCACTTTACCTCCCCGGATATCAGTTTTCCATCTTGCCTTAGTATCTCTGTGGCCACTGTAACACATTGCCAGGAAACTGAGACAAAGGGAGATTGAGTGAAGAATAGATAGACGACAAGTACCACTTGTTTCCAGAGAGCTGGATGGCTTAAAAGAACAGAAGTTTATTCCTTCACAGTTCTGTAAGCCAGAAGTCCAAAACTGGAGTCACTGGGCGGACTTCTGGGTGTCAGCAGGGTGGTGCTCCCTCCAGAGGCTCCAGGGCAGAATTGGTTCCTTGCCTCTTCCACCGTCTGGTGGCTGCCAGCATTCCCTAGCTTGTGGCTGCATCACTCGGTCTCTGCCTCTGTGGTCACGGTACCTTCTCCTCTTCTGAGTCAAATCTGCCTTTGCCTCCCATTATAAGGATACATGTGATTGCATTTAGGGCCCACCTGGTTAATACAGAATAATCTCTCCATCTCCAGATCTTTAACCACGTCAACAAATTCCTTTGTTTTTTTTTTTTTTGGCCATATGAGGTAACACTCACAGGTTCCTGCATTTGCTCATTCATTCATCCATTTGCCAAACTTTTATTTCATGCCCACCATATGTTAGACACTGGACTAGGTATTAGGAATAACACACTGACCTTGCCTTTAATAAGTTCATTACATTGTTCAGGTGTACCATACATAATAAATGCAGAGATCAAGGTAAGA
Source organism: Myotis brandtii (assembly GCF_000412655.1). Lineage (NCBI taxonomy): Eukaryota > Metazoa > Chordata > Mammalia > Chiroptera > Vespertilionidae > Myotis > Myotis brandtii. The sequence continues at coordinate 4,461,720 of NW_005364372.1, read as the reverse complement.
GAGACAACTTAATGCAGACTATAAGATCAATCCTTTGTATGTCTCCTTTCGCATAATTCCAGAGGATAAGTCCCCATCATCCCTCAGTGCTTGTAAATTATTTCAGTAACTGTAGGGCTTATAAGCAGCGCGTGGAACAGATACATCGAGACTTTCAGGGACAGTATCTTGTCCCTTTTAAAAGATGCCAGTCACTTAACACATGATTAATTTTTTAAAAATCTTAAATATTTAAATAAACAAATGAACCAGTCTTTCAAGCCTGGATTTTTCTACCTATGCTTAAGATTCTACTTAATAACTCCAATGACTCAAAGGAGACAAATCTGAACACTGTCTTAACTTCTGGTACCTATATTTATGAACCCAATTCAGTTTCCAATCCTTGGATTCCATTTTTTCCACCTTACTCCATGTGTTCCCCAATGGAAAGGGTTGCTCTATAGAGCGGTTATGCTAGTGTAAGAGGATTGGCAGAGTAGTTCCATATTTTTGTTCTTTTAAAGCAAATAACCCATAAATGGTGAGGTGTCTTGGCTATTGTCTTTCTCCTCCACTCCTCTCTGAGTACCTGAAACTTTATTTCTTTTGTTTTGTTAATCCTCACCAGAGGATATTTTTTTCCATTGCTTTTCAATGAGAGTGTGAGGGGGAGCGTTGGTGGGGGGAAACAGCAATAATCCAATATGAAGACAAATTTTTCTGTTTAACCAATTAGTTAAGACCAGAAAATTTAAGCGTGTACCTTTTTTATAGGAAAGCTTTCCAAAAGACTGTCCTGATATTCCTGTGAGAACAGAAAATTTTTCTATTGGGGCTAACAAGGATGAGGTGAACATCTCTCGATCGCAGGAGGATAGGTGTTCTCTGGTGCTGGTTGGATGTTGAGAAAACAGTAGTTCTCTCATCACTTCCTGAAATCCACAACACTATTCTCCACCCTTCACTTCCAGATTGTAGGAGGGAAAACAGGGTGGGAGAAGCAGAGGAGAGCTCAACTGAAATAACATAAATGGGCTTGAGGAGTGTGGGAAGCTCGGGACACTTGTGGTCAGAAGACCCCAGTGAAATTCCTGGCTTTGACACTTCATATCCTAAAAGTCACTCAACTTTACTGAACATCAGCTTTCTCATCTTTAAAATAGAAATGAAGGTAATAGTAACCGAATCCCTTAACTCAAGGGGTTGAAGATCAAATGAGATAAAATACTGTAAAAACTCTAAAGCATAAGGTGTTTTTAAAACTGTTAATGGTAATGAAGCAGATTTCTTTTTCTAGCTGGAAGCTCTTACTTCTTTATGCAGAACAAAACAAACCTATAAACTGCAGAAAACATTTTCTCTATAATACAACTGTATTAGACTGTCCTCTCCCAAGAACTTTGACTTATACTTCATTCATGTGCTCAAAACCCCTAGGCATTTAAGCAATCTCTAAGTGTACCAATTACTGTCTAATGGGCAAATCCCATGATCTTTTCTCAGTCTTCAATAGAATTGTAATAGCAATAGTAATTTACTCATTCAACAAGAGTACTGAGTGCCTACTATGTGTCTGGAATAGTTTAAAGTCATTGAAAAAAGTCAGAGAAAGTAAAAGTAGGCATAAATGAAATTGTCTATTAAGCACCTATTGTGGATCAAGTGTGTTTTTTCTGAAAACAAAAAAATGTAGACCTTTTGGCCCTTGTACAAGTTAGTCTTAGAAAGAAATAGGGATAGATATTTAATTGGAAGGTGGGAAAATCATTTTTAAAACCCTAAGTAAAATGAGATAGATAATTATACATTTCAGAACAGCGGTTCTCAAACTGTGGGTCGCGACCCCTTTGGCGGTCGAACGACCCTTTCACAGGGGTCGGTCGCCTAAGACCATCCTGCATATCAGATATTTACATTATGATTCATAACAGTAGCAACATTACAGTTATGAAGTAGCAATGAAAATAATTTTATGGTTGGGTCACAACATGAGGAACTGTATTTAAAGGGCCAGAAGGTTGAGAACCACTGTTTCAGAATGTGACCAAGTAGTGTGACTACGAGTTCATTCTTTCCTGCATCCATCCTTTCATCCACCCATTCATCCACAGTGTGTTTATTAAGTGCCTACTATACAAGTACCCTCATTCAACCTTCACAGCAACCTTGCAAAATAGGTTTTAATAGCATTATTTATAAATGAGGATATTGAGGTGCAAAGAGCTTAAGAGATATATCCAGCACCTCCTAGCACAGAGATGGTAGAACAGGGGTTAAACCCCTATTTTCCTTCCCAGCAAATGTTCTCTCACCAGTCATTTATGAACTCATTTACTCACACTTCACCTCGTCTATATCTGTTTGACCTTCTGTCTTTCTATGAACATCACAGATACCTTCTTAGCCACTGGTGCTTAAAACAGTGGTGCCATTTTTGAAACCCTTACTCTGCTCAGCTCCTTCACATCAGTTGGCTGGAATCTTGATTGACTCTATTTTCCATATTTGTCGCTAACTGTTAGCACTCATTATTTCTTGCTCCAGCTATTGTAGAAGGCTCCCAACTAGCCTTTCTACTTTTAGTCTCTTCTCCATTCAGCCTAATTGTATAATATTGCCTAGTGACTCCTACTAAAGCACAAATCTAATTACTTACTTTTTCAAAAATCTTCCAAGGTTTGCCATGGTCTACAAAAATTTCTAGTACTCATGAGATATTTCTCGAGTCCAGAGTATAGGGGGAAGCACATTTTCAGACTTCTCCATCAGTGCACTGTCTTCCATACTTGATGTCAGTGTTTTCCAGGCTTGTCTGGTACGAATCCTGTGGGGCTTCTTAATACAAATGTTCTCTGGGTCCCACTTGAGCCTGCTAAGCCGGAATCCTCAGGGATTCACACGGCCTTGCGGGGCCTGGGAAGGAAGGCCTGGTGGTCCTCTGATAGGCTCAGAGCACAGGTGCATGGGTGTGACCACTGGGGAACTCCTCCTGCATGTGTGTTGAGGAAATCAGCCAGTACTGCCTGACATTATGACACTTAGTCATACTGAGTTCTCCTGGCCACCTTTTCACACATCACAGAGGCGTCAACCAAGTGCTGAGAAACTCAGACACATTAATTAAAGTGAATTCCCCAAAGAGGTGATTTTCTCACATTTTATGAGCATGAGATATTTTTTATGAGGGTGCATGTGCAATACACAAAGGAGTTTAACTTGTAGATAAATGTTTAGCTAACACACGAATTGTCTCATTTCTAAGTTATATAGAGAGAGATGTATACGTATATAATTATATGTATTAAATATATGCGTGTAAATGACTATTGGTATAGATGTGTATGAATATATGGCTTGTCTTTCACCAAAATGATATGAACTAGCTTATAAAAAGACCCCTGATAATGCAAGATAAAAGACTTTAATAATAAGATTATGAAACAAGAGATATACTATGACCAGAAAAAAAGATGAAGGAAAGACATTTTTTTTTCTGTAAAACTTTCTACATTATCATTGAAATGGTTAAATAATAGTACATTGAAATAAATATCATTACTTTTCCTTTTATCTTTCTTAATTTGCACCACTAATAAGTAAAATTACCTCATTTAGAAGTCTATTATATTATCATCTCCATATATACATATTTTTTCTATTTTCAGTAATTTCTATTTTCCCCAAATTCCTTTTAAGTATAGTATTTTTTATGAACCCCAATTTAAGTTTTATAAGTAAAGTATTAGCATGTAATTGTGTGTGTTTTTTCTGAAAACAAAAAAACTTAGACCCTTGGCCCTTGTACAAGTTAGTCTTAGAAATAAATAGGGATAGATATTTAATTGGAAGTTGGGAAAATTATTTTTAAAACCCTAAGTAAAATGAGATAGAGATTTAATTATACATTTCAGAATGTGACCAATTAGTGTGACTACGAACTCATTCTTTCCTGCATCCATCCTTTCATTCACCCATTCATCCACAGTGTATTTATTAAGTACCGACTATGCAAAGTGCCAGAACAGATGTATGTCCTTCCAACTTTGCTGTAGCCTTAATATTCACTGAGTAACACTAACTCCGTTAGAGCTGAAGATAGATAAATGTGATCTGTGTCACCATCCTAGGTTGATTTGTTTCAGCATTAACATGATTTTTTAAAATATTGATTTAATATTTCAAATATGTACGCATCTTTATTCTCCTGTTACTCAGCTTATGAAATAGTTTTATGAGAATTATAGTCATATTTGGCCATGAAGTCAGTGGCTCTACTGTCTTATTGGGAGGAATGTTTTCTGTTCCAGGTGGAATAGGTTTTTATGGTGCCAGCATTCAGGCCTTAGTTATCTCTTATATAGAGGGATTGTATGTGCTCTGTGTGGTGGCACCTGGTTTGTGGGCCTACTCCATTTCTTGGTAGGGAGAGGCATGCTATGCACACCCTACAAAAGGCAGTGATGGAGGCTGTTGTTGCCTTTGGTTAGAGCTCTCCTGTTCTAGTGGGAAAAGGCTGGGCTTTGAAGCTAGGTAAATGCATGTTTAAATCTTTCTCACTTTTTGCCCATTTGACAGATTATCATCTCTGAACCTCAGTTGCCTCATATGTAAAATGTGGAGGATATTGTCTATATTATGGATTTTATTCACTGTCAAAAATTTACTTTTTTATAGTCAATTAGAGGCCCAGTGCACAAATTGGTGCACCAGTGGGGTCCCTCGGCCTGGCCTGTGGGATCGGGCCGAACTGGCTCTCTGACATCCCTGGAGGGGTCCCAAATTGTGAGAGGGCACAGGTCAGGTCAAGGGACTCCAGCAGTACATGATCAAGGCTGTAGAGGGGTGAGGGAGGTTGGCCAGCTGGGGAGGGACCACAGGAGGGTTCCAGGAGTGTCTGGCCGATCACCAGACCCCAGCTGCAAGCTAACCTACTGGTCAGCGTGTCTGCCCCCTGGTGGTCAGTGCACATCATAGCGACTGGTCGACCAGTCAACTGTCTGCTCCCTGGTGGTCAATGCACATCATAGTGAGCGGTTGAGTGGCCTTAGCATATCATTAGCATATTACACTATGATTGGCTGAATCGACCGGACACTTAGCTTTTTGGCTTTTATTATATAGGATAATAGTGATAACTATGTATGGTGACAAGTGTGTATTGGAAATATGGGGGGATCATTTTGTAAAGTATATGATTGCCTAACTGTGCTGTACACCTGAAACCAATGCAAAATAATATTAAAAAACCATAGAAAATGTAATTGGAATTTTTTTAAATTCAATGTTTGAAAAAGTATTTTTCTTTCACTATCAACATCTATTTGTTTAATATACTTAAATGATAATGTTTTTAGACGTACATGTGTGAAGTTAATTTGATTGTGTGTTTTACCTGTTGGGTTTCTATTGTGGAATGTTTATGTCATCCCAAAATTCATATGTTGAAACTCTAGCCCCCCAATATGATGGTATTTGGAGCTGGGGGACTTGGAAGGATTAGTTTTGGATTAGGTCAGAAGGGTAGCATCCTCATGATGGGATTGGTGCCCTTATAAGAAGAGGAAGAGAGAGATCTATCTCTTCATGAGCTTGGACCCAAGAAAGACCATGTGAGCACACAGCAAAAGGCCATCTGCAAACCAGGAAGAGGGTCATTGCTAGACACTGACTCGGTCAGCACTTTGATCTTGGACTTCCTGGCCTCCACAACTGTGGAAGCTTGGACCCAAGAAAGACCATGTGAGCACACAGCAAGAAGGCCATCTGCAAACCAGGAAGAGGGTCCTTGCCAGACACTGACTTGGTCAGCACTTTGATCTTGGACTTCCCGGCCACCACAACTGTGGGAAATCAATTTCTGTTGTTTAAATCAGTCAGTCTATAGTATTTTGTTATTGCAGCCCGAGCAGACTAACACAGTTCTCTTTCTAAATTTCTTGCTAACTCCTTAGGGTAAGAGCTATAATTTGCATCTTTGTTTGGGATCCACTATGTACTACCTAGTGCGTAGGACCCAATAAATACCTGTTGAACACAACTGAGGGTGTAGAATAATAAACCAGTCCCCATGTTCTTAGCACCCACAGCCTCCATTAATTGCTCTCTCCACCACTCATACACAAGACCCATCATGGTTTAGAAAAACAGGCTAAAATAAAAACCTACCATTTGATCAAAAGGTTCACTGGGAAGTGTGTGATATAGTTTCCACCATGAGGTTGGGTCTGAAACAGAATGGATTTAAATTCTAACTCTGCCATGTATTAGCTGCGTGGGTGGAGCAAAGTTATTTAACTTGACCTACTCCATTTATTCATCAAATAATCTTGGCAGACCTGTTTTTAGCATTAGATGAAATCATGTAATAAAAAATGTGAAGGTTTTCTGGGTAGTTTTATCACTCTGTACCATTATTTAAATATGTTTATACTATGTCTCAAGCCCTGAAAGACTAATTTTCAAGTCACCCAGAGAATTCTCTTTTGAATATCATTCTTTGTTTTAACCGTATTTCCTTGTGGCAGGAAGCGATAAAAACACATGGCGCAGACAGCTAGTGACTGAAGAGGAAGTTAATGGTGTTTGTTTTTCCTCCAGAATTAGTAGTTCAAAGATTAAAAATAAAAATGTGTCTTGCCAAGTTTGGAAAATACACAGAATGCTTTGATTACAGGATTACAATGGACCTAATTTTTTTGACATTAGTATTTCTTTCATATTTATGAATTGAAGTGCTTTTAAAAATTGAGGCTTTATGTTTTGTTTTATAAACTATAATGATTAAAATATTCAAATTCCATTAAACACATGTGGAATGTATTTTTTCTTTACCCTGCAGACTTAGAAATGAAGAGAAGGTTTAGAGGAATGCAATTTGAAACCACTGACAAACACAAATGATGCTGTTAGGGTTCCATGTGAAGATTGTAAAGCCCCTGAGGAGACTATGATTTAGGTGGTGTTTCAACTATAATGGGAAGAAGTAAACAAGGCCCTTTTCCAGCTACATATTGAAAACCCCCCAGGTCTGTGATTGGGAAATATCATTTGACTCAAAGCCAGCCCATTTTCCACCAGAGATTCCTGTACTCCCAGAAGTTGGGGGCATTTCCAAAGATCGTGGAAATGAAATGATTAGGTAGGGGGTTATTGCAGCAGAAGGCAGCCAATTAAAAATCTACAAAAGTGACAATAGGTGCTACTTTAGAAAGTTAGAATATTTTTATTTTGGAAAAATATTTTATAGTTTGGAACATACTTTATAGTTTTATAGATTTCTACTTTGAACTGTCTCTCAATTAATTAAAATCAAGGTTTATGTGGTTCGCTGCTGCTGCACGAATATCATGTTGACTTCTGCATAGCTAGTGCCTGATAGTTGACACGTATTCAAATGGACTTGATTGTGCGTTAAAGGGAGTTTCTTTGGTAGATGTTTAACTTTTTCACAATTCTGTGTGCTCACTTCTACTTTCTAGTTTGGCTTAGTCATGTAGCCTGGGAAAATCATTTTGAAAGCCTGTCGAGTGGAAAGGATCATAGGTATTTACTGTGAGGAAGAAGGGAAGGCAAAGATATCACAGGGGATATATCATTTCACTCAGGAATTAGCGCTGGGAAGGTCATGGAGGATCTAGTATTTATTTAGGAGTGCTGGGTATTTTTAGGTTGCTTCTTAATACAATCATGATTTTTAAAAAATGAACTGGAAAGGAAAAATCTAGTCCAGTGTTTTGCAAACTGCCTATCATGGACTGTTAGTTATCCATGACGTCAATTTAGTTGGTGGCAGTTAAACAGCAGACTAGAATAAGCCATATCACAACATACCAGAGTACACACACGTTGTAAAATTAAGTATTAATATGATTAATAGGTGAAACTGATGTTGAGTTTATATAGATAGGCAGGTTTATATGTATGAATAAATATGCATTTAATGTGGCATGTCTTTCATACGTATGAGTAGACATTGAAGAAGCTTGAAAGCCACTGACTGAGTTCTAGCATTCTTTTCAGAGGAGGGCACTGGAAGAGGCTGACTCCTACTTTATTTGAGTGGGTCTCCTTGAGGTGGCTTACCTGTCACCAGCTCTCTTCTGTGAGGAGCTTCATTTTGATCAGCTATCCATCTTCTACTGTTTCCCTCCATGTTTTAAAATTTCTACATTTTTGCCAGGAGAGATTGGGCCAAAGATGCTGATTCTGGGGAACTGAACCTTCACCAAGCCTTTGAGCACCACGCTGGGTAGGTGGTTGGTACTTGTGATCCCAAGTGGAAAAGAACAGAGCCTCTCTATAGATAAGGCAGGTATTTTCCTCAGGTTAAGTCAGGTGGAAAGTTGGAACCATAATCAACTCCATCAATAGAGACGGGTAATCTTTATTAGCTTCTCCTACTTGTTTCAGTTCCGCTGAACACATATTTATCCAGCTCCAGCTTGGTGCCAGGTATTTTACCAGCCACTTCCTTCTGTATGGGGACTGAGTCTCCAGGTGATGAAAGCGATCCCTCACTGTGCGTGAGAGAAACCCCAGAGGATTTACCGAAGCACAAAGTGCTTGGGGTTGTTTGTCCAAGATAAGAGGGATGTAATCCCACGTTTTGTAACACAACATGCCACTTTGGAACTCTGTCAAGCTTTATCTAGAAATGTTCCTGATATCTTGAACTCAGACTGGCACTCATTAGGAAGTCTGCAACGATCAAGTTCATGTAGAATGTTTGTCTTTATCTTTGCTTTCATAACACATTGATTTTCATTGGACTTTCTCCCTGCCGCTATGTACACAGTGTCAGTTCCGTGCTAAGAGCCCATGGAGGTTTTTAATTTTTCTCTGACAACCTGAGAATCCAGGCAGCAGGACCAAGGCAGCTGACTGGATGCCATTGTGTGTGTGTGGGGGGGGGGGGGGGCGCGGGTGTTGTCTTCCCACATTGTCACTGCTTCTTGTTTGCCTTTCTGTGTGGCAGTTCCTGAAGGTGGCATCTGTTTTCTGTCTTTCCTTCTTTTGCTTTTAAAGTGTTTGTGCAAAGTGTTCCATTCTCTGTAGTTTGGTCATTAGTTGACTATTGGCCACACAAGTCATTGCCAGAGGCAGTTACAGCATCAGGAAGTAGTCCCCAGATGGCACCCTGAGCCTGCTTTTTCTTGATGGCTGTCAGGGTAGAGAGGGTCTATCCATTAGGTCCAAGCCAGTGGAGGGAGATGTAGACACAGAGCCTGATCTTGTTAGTGGGTAGAGAAAGTGCTTATTTAAAAAAAAATTCTCAATCTTTTAAAAGATTTTATATTTCAATTGCAGTTTGCATTCTATATTATTTTATATTAGTTTCAGGTATACAGCATCGTGGTTAGATAATCATATACTTTACAAAGTGATCCCCCCCTGAAATTTCCAGTACCCACCAGGCATCATATATGGTTATTAAAATACTATTGACTGTATTCCCTATGCTGTACTTTACATCCCTGTGACTATTTTGTAACTACCAATTTGTACTTACAACTTCACAATCTTTTTAATCTTTCCTAATTTGAAGATGAAACATAATAGTTTAGTAATTTTTACTTGAATTCTTAATGATTAGTGGTTTTGAACATTTTCCTCATATATTTACTGGATTTTATTCCCCTGTTTTGAATGTCTGTTTATGCCCTTTGCCCATATTTCCTTTAGCCATCTCTATGTTGTTATTGGTTTTTAAGAGCTTTTTGTATATTACTGAAATTCTTTTTCTATCATGGTAAAATATATCTAGCATCAAATTTACCATTTTAACCATTTTTTGAGTAGACACTTTAATGGCATTTGTATATTCACAGTATTGTGCAACTATCACCAATATTTCTCCCCAGAACCTTTCCATCATCCTAAAATTGAAACAAACAAACAAACAAACCCATGGTTAGATGTCATGAAGTAGGTGGCAGAGTCTTAACCAGATAGGTGTTGTGTAGGCCTGAGGACCTCTTTTATTCTGCCCAGGGGAGTGCCAACCTTTTCTTCTTTCATATAGCACCAGAAAAACTTCTTGAATTTTATATATATATATTGGTTTCAGAGAGGCAGGGAGAGGGAAAGAGAAATAAAAACATCAGTGATGAGAGAGAATCATTGATCAGCTGCCTCCTGCACACCCCACACTGAGGATTGAGCCCACAACCCGGGCATATGCCCTTGACTGGAATCGAACCTGGGACCCTTCAGTCTGCAAGCCAATGCTCTCTCCACTGAGCCAAACCAGCTAGGGCTTGAATGATATTTTCTCTGGATGCAGATCTTCTTTAATTACAGCTACTTCACTTTAAAAGATGTATTCATACATTAAATAAACAGGCAGAGAGCTGCTTTCATAGGAACATCTTACTGAGCAAGTTCTATTTTGTCGAGTCTTTATAGTTCCTCCACTTTTTATTTAATCTTCTGGAGTTGGATGTTTTCCTCGCTTGCCAATGTGGTATTTCCAGCTGTGCATGGAAATTAATTTTCTCTCTGAATAGACAATTCCAGGAAACTATCTATTAAGGTTATAGGAGGCAAAGAGAATGTTGTTTGACAATTATTTTCTCTGGTATTCTTTGCATTATAAGGGGAGGAAAAGGGTTGATGACTTATGGGTTTAATGATTGGCAATTTATTTTTTGTTTTAACTAGTTTTATTTAAGTAAAATAAACTTTGCCACTGATTGCAAATGTGGTTAATAATAATTGAATGTGTGTGGTACTGAAAACTTATTCATTTAACAAAACAATTCTAAGTGGGTCTTCCATTAACTCTGACAGGGGGCAGGGCTGGTGGGAGTAGTGACTATGGAGGGGGGGCGAGCCACAGAGGGAGCAGCGGGGTGGTGAGAAGCCGGAGCCCCCGGGGAGAGTGATCCCAGCCTTTGAGTAGCTCCTGTGAGCCCCGCCATGGTGGGGGCACCGCCCCCGAGTCCAAGCCCAGTGGGATGGCTCCATGGCCATGACCTTTTCACAGCGCCGGCGGCTCACTAAAGCCCGGAAGCCCATCCTCGCCCACAGCTTGTCCCTCTGACGCAGGAAATCTGCCACTTGATTGTGCCAGCCCTCGCCCAGGGCCCACGGGAAAATCATACATTTGGCTTCCTCCAGATCCTCCTCCATATCGTTTGCAAGGTACAGTGCCAAGAACAGGTTGCTGCAGGTGTACTCGCTGAGCTGCAGGTTGGTGCGCCGGAAGTAGACCAGCACCATGGCCAGGAGATACTTATCTGAAAGGAGATACTTATCTTTTAGGACAATAGTGTATCTGACTGATTCCGTGGAACCTCAAAATCTAAGGTTCATAGACTCTTACTCAAAACCCTAGGGGACGTGTGTGATTTATGATTGAGAATTTCTCATATTTTAAAAAGGTAGTATGAAGCATAGACCCTATGTTACATGTCATGTCACCTTTAATGGGATCTGAGACAGGTCTTGTGTAAGGAAGGGGGGGATATAAGTATTAATAAAAATTAATACTTCTACAGTGGAATTCATTGATATTAATGCCAGATGAGATAAAGAATAAAGAGCATCATGCCTGTTTAGGCCAGTTTTTGTTACCAGATGAGCTTAAATTTGTCACCAAATAATTTATGAAAAATCTTTGTTCTTTATGATCACGAATAAGGGACAAACAACATTATAACTATACTTTAGGGACTTCCAACTCCCTTGGTTAGAAGTGGCTTGGCTCCATCTCCGGCCATGCCTGCTTCTCCTCAGCCCCATGCAGGTTGTGACTTAGCACTCTCAGTATTACAGACATTTTGCTTCTGGGTCTCTGTACCTATTACTCAGTGATTTACTGCAGAATTAAATCTCTTGTTTTTCAGCCATCCTGCGTCTGAGTTCTGATTCTTTACCCCATTATGTTTGCCATTGTGGTAAATGTCTCTCAGCATACTATATAAATATATTCTTCATCTCTTCTTTCTGTATATATTCATCATTGTCTCTATTCCTTTGCACTTACTCTCAGTACTTGAAATATCTTTTCCTCTCCTCCTGCTACTAAATGTATCCCCTAACACCTCATTCTATTAGGACACAACTTAGTTCCTATAGTTATAGGCCCTGCCTTTCCTTAGTGTCTTGTTATGCATGCAATTGCTGCATAATTTGAAAAATGGTCTGTCTCTCTTATCACACTGTAAGGTTCTTGAGAGTAGCATCTCCTTGTATGCCCATTGTCTTACACAGTGCTTGGAATATCACAGAGTCAAATATTTTCAGCCCAAAATAAGTAGAAAGTGTGTATTTGAAGGCAATAGGGTGAGAGATTGGGAAGCAGGGAAGGAATGTGCAATAGAAATAGAGAACAAGATAGAGTGGCTTAGAGGAACAGTGGTTTTGTTTAGCTTAAATGCATATGAGGGTTAGAAAATGAAAATATTTATACTGTTTGGAGAATTAGGAAAACTTCTGAAAAGATTTGAAGGTAGAGACAAACCTTAGCAGGTAGATGGGATTGGGGTGGGCAAAGAAGAGTGAGTGCACAGTGCCTTCCAGAGAAGGGGAGTATGTGGAGGAGAGAATGGGGGTTGGTGAGTGAAGAAGGTATTTAAGCTATTGGCCAGTTATAAATTCCGAATTAGGAGAGTGATGGAAAAAAAAACAGTCAGTATGCCAAAGAGGGCTGCGTTATATAGAGTAATATATTATAAGGAAAATAATGGGTCGGTTGAGAGTAATCTGCCATTGTGAGTTGTGGAATAGAACATAAATGATAAAAAAAAAATCTGAAAATAAATGTAACCACAACCTACGCAGCAATACCTGAACTAAAGGATGGGGGGAGGGGGAGCGGTTTGCATTCCTTTGCTGAAAATCAGTCAGAGATCATAAGGACCTGAATGGAGATAATAGTGTGGGAATGAGAATGGAAAAGAGTGTGAAACTTTTGAAAAGTAAAACCATCCTTTGATGGTTAATTTTCTGTGTCAGTTTGGGCCACCTGATGCCAAAATATTTGGTCAGAAATTATTTCTGTGTGTGATTTTTAAGATGAGATTAACATTTAAATCTGTAGCCTAAGGAAAGCAGATTGAACTCCATAAAGTGGGTGGGTCTCATCCAATCAGTGGAAGGCCTGCAGAGAACAGAAAATATATCTAAGACATATCTAATATCAGTTTGGGCATTTGATTGTGTGATGTTTAAATTGCAATCTTCAAATTGGTAGTTACAAAACAGTCACAGGGATCGAAGGTACAGCATGGGGAATGTAGTCAATAATATTGTAATAAGTATGTGTGGTACCAGGTGAGTACTTGAAATATAGGGAGGGGGCACTTTGTAAAGTGTATGATTATCAATGAAAATAATATTGAATATAAACTGTAATTGAAAAATAAAAAAATAAACTGTCTATACGCCTTTAACAATTTTTTTTCCAACTGTACAACTTGAAATATGGTGAATTTCTAAAGATAGTTTGGAAAAATTATGACTGCTCTATTTTAAGAATGTACAACATGTATGTTTGATATATTTGACACAGAAACTATCCAAAAGTTGTCATAAACTTTAATCCACTAAAGTACTAGCATTAAACTCTAACATTTTAAAATGGAACTTACTGTGCCCCCAGGATACACTCTGTGTGTTAGATATTATTTATCATTCTGTCTGCCTTCTCACTTTCTGGTTTGCAGGAACACTGGTCGTTCTTGCTCAGTGACCGTCTACAATGTGCACCTTCCATCTGGAAATAATCTTCTGCCTTGAACTCACAAAGTGCTGATGTTGCTCTTTGTGTCATTCAATGTCTCTTGTATTTACTTTGGGGCTCCTTAATTGAGCACGATTAACAGTTAAGAATTCTCTCAGGGAGTAAACATTGTCACAACAGTAATCAGAGATGTTCTTTCCTGGATCAATTCCTCTACATACAAAGTAAAACCTAAAAATTTTATTTATTTCCAATAGCAATACTTTAACATTATTTATGATTACTTCCCACAGACCTCCAACGTATGGATTTCTTGTGAAGGCAAAATAATTTATCTTTGAAATAACTTTGTTTTCATGCATATTTATATCCAAGTCATTTAGCCAATTGTCTTAGTTCTGTTTGTATTGTGTATAGGCACAAGCATCTGCTTTTACTATTTGCTTTTCAATCAAATATATAATAGTCTTAAAAATAAGATCTACATATTCAGGAACATACAGAAGCATTAGTAAAACTTTTGGGACAACTTTGTTCCACTTATAAGTCACACTAATGACTGCTTTGCTTCCAGTAATTTTCCATTTGTAACATTTTATACCTGGATACACAAATGTAATGCAATTGCACAAGGAAGCAATTATCTGCCTGGTGGAAGTAATGTACTTATCTCATTGAAACAATTGACTTGTTTAATAATACACAGAAGTTCTAGTTCTGCTCAGATTGTGGTTACCTGTAATTTGTAAAGAACTTCCAGGAAAAATGAAGACCCGCTGCTGTAATGGGATCAGCAACTGAATCCACTGGTTGTGAATGATAAATTTCCATGCAAAATTTTCTTCTAATGCAAACTTTTGTTTGGAACCATTTTGGGTTTCAGAGCTTTTTTTTCTTTTTCTTTTTTTTTTTTTTATAATCTCTGTGTCTTGGCTAGATCTCTGGAAAACTGCACTCAAAAAGCTGTGTCTTGTGGGTTCCATGTCAGTGGAACGTGTCAGCACTATTTGGCCTGGCTCAAATGTTTCTTGGCATTTTCTGAGGACTTCGGCTCATCCCATCTATAGGATCACATTGGATTCTGGAAATGCCCTACATGCCATAATTCATCTGCAAGCTAATTTGGGATTTATTGGGTTTTGTAGTGAGCTAACATCATTGGACAATTAAAGATTCGATATTTTAAAAATATTTCCAAGGACATGCCTGCTTTAAAAATAATACAGGGAGAGACTACTTCTCCTTTAGCCCAGTGCTTATTCTTCTTATATCCGATCTTGTCACAGAGGTCAATGTTCTATTTTAATTCCTTATTATAATTTTTCCCCTCCTCAGCAGTTTCTAAAGCTATTGCAGGTCAACAGCTTTCTTCTTTTTTTTTTCTTTATTGAAGAGAGATTGCTCTGGCTCTTGGCTGACTCCAGTCTTGTGATGTGGGACTGATGTGGGTTTTTATTTTTCACTTTAAAGGTGCTGCCAAAGGTAGTTGATTTTGCTTATAGCACCATAGAGTGTTGGTGCCTGTAGGTGCTCTACAGATGATTTGATTCAGTGTTATTTTATTTTTGAAAAAATATGTTTTTGTTGACTTTTTTAGAGAGAGAGAAAGGGAGAAGGGAGAGGGATAAAGAGATAGAAACATCGATAAGAGCAAAACATCATTGATTGGCTGTCTCCTGCATGCCCCCTACTGAGGATCCAGCCCACAACCGGGGTATGTGCCCTGACCAGGAATCAAGCCAATGACCTCTTGATTACTGGATCAATGCAAAAACCACTGAGCAACACCAGCTGGGCCCAGTCTTCTCATTTTACATAGAAGGGGTCCATGCCCAGTTCCTTAGTTGGCCCAGAAAGCCATGGCACTGTTAGGCTGAACGTCTGACCAACTTGCAAGGGAGCTGGTCTGTAGAAGCTCCCAGGACTTCTTAAATCTCTCTACCTCTTCTCCCCATTTCTTGCATCAGATTTTGTATATTTAGGTAGTTTCCTTAATCTCTTTTAAATTTAGCTTTTCATAACTCATATTAATTTGGAAAAACAGCCAACCTTTAATTGCTTTATATTTGTTGGGATTCCAGAGTTTTATGTACTACTCTGTTCTCTTGTTCTTAGCTGCAAAGAACTAAATACAGGACACAGAAAGGGCTCAACATAACTGCTTTATTACAAATAATGTTGAGGTTTAAAATATATAGTGGACCCAAGGCTGAACCTGGCTTCCTCCCCGCACCCACTATTAAACTTAGCCACTGTTAAAACAACTTCCATGGCCCAAGCTTTTCTCCGAGAAGGGCTTTATTGAGCCGAATGCTAGCCAGAAGAGGGCCAGATCCTGGGGCTTGCAGTCTGAGCCACCAGCAGCAGTGCTGGGTGGAGAAGACAACACGCCTGTCATCCTGGGGATGACAGGCTCTTTCATACATTACATTTTAGAGAAGAATGTTTTGTAAGAATTTACCTTGGCTACAGAGAAGGGGCTAGGCAGGACAAATTGAACTGGGGACAGTTCTACGATAGGTGCAAAGTACATACAGAAGAAATATTTACTACTTTTGATTGGTTACAGGCAATAAGCCTGAAAGTTCATGGATATGTGGGATTTGGGGGCATCTGGTGGACACTGTAGAGGTTGATTGACAGCTCCAGCTTACATTCAGGAGTGTGAGCAGGCTATTGATATCCCTCCCCCGCCCCCCCATGAACTGGTTAACTACTCTTGTCCCACTCTCTGGCCCTCTGTAATATAATTTAGGATATTGCAGAATTTTTCTCTTGTCTCTACCCAGTTATAAGTGGAGAAGTGTGGGACTGCAGGTTTCCACCCAACTTCCATGCAGGGTGATCCTCAGACCAGTGCTTCTGAGACCCCAGGACCTTCTGCCAGGACTCTGACCAATCACAGAAGCCCTGCCCCACAGGAAGCAGTTCCTTTCAAGTAGCGCACCTTTTTGTGAGTATCTTTGTCTTTTCTTCTTTTTTTCTCGTTTTTTCCTCATGCATGCTGACATCAATGGAATTTACAATTTTTTTCCCTGAAAGATGAGTAATTTTCTCATTATTCTCCTGAATAGAGTAAAAAGAGGAAGGGTAGTAAAGGCAGTCTAGGGAACTGATTATTTACCATTGAGGATAATAAATGAGCATTAAGCCTCTGGTAATGAGTTGCCACCTTATACATATGACTACTTCATACTCATGGGAAATGAATAACTTCTCCACTTTCTCTTCTTCTAACACTAGAGGCCTGGTGCATGAAATTCATGCACTTGGAGGATCCCTCAGCCTGGCCTGTGCCCTCTCGCAGTCTGGGAGCCCTTGGGGGACATCCCCATGGGGGAGCGGGCCTAAGCTGTCAGTTGGACATCCTTAGTGCTGCCGCGGAGGCGGGTGAGGCTCCCGCCACTGCCACTGTGCTCCTCAGCCGTGAGCCCCAGCTTCTGGCTGAGCAGTGTGGGAGTGCACTGACCACCAGGGGATAGCTCCTACATTGAGGGTCTGCCCCCTGGTGGTCAGTGTGCGTCATAGGGACCCGTTGTTCAGCCTTTCAGTCAATTTGCATATTAGCCTTTTATTATATAGGACTAGAGGCCCGGTGCAGAAAAATTTTTGCACTCGGGGGGCGGGCAGGGGGGTCCCCCAGCCCGGCCTGTGCCCTCTCGCAGTCTGGGACCCCTCGGGAGATAACGACCTGCTGGCTTAGGCCTGCTCCCAGGTGGCAGAGGGCACGCCCAATCCCTAGGTGCAGCCCCTGGTCAGGCTCAGAGCAGGGCCGATTGGGGAGTTGGGGCGCCGCCCCCTGTCATGCACAGAGCAGGGCGGATCGGGAGGTTGCGATGCCACCCTCAGTCACGCTCAGGGTAGGGCCGATTGGGGGGTTGGGGCACCGCCCCCTGTCACACTCAAGGCAGGGTCGATGGGGAGGTTGCGGCGCCACCCCCTGTCACGCACAGAGCAGGGCCAATCAGGGGGTTGGGCACTGCCCCCTGTCATGCACAGAGCAGGGCCCATCAGGGGGGTTGGGGCACCACCACTGTCAC
>NW_005364372.1:4387737-4443178 GCF_000412655.1 Myotis brandtii | reverse complement strand
TGCCGGCCGCCATCTTGGCTGACAGTTAATTTGCATAAGGATATGCTGATTAGCCAATGGGAAGGGTAGCGGTCGTACACTAATTACCATGTTTCTCTTTTATTAGTGTAGATGTTTAAGAAGAGAAAGCTGGGGAAGACTTTCATCTTTCTATTTACCATTTTGTTTAAACTCTAGACCTGTACCAGCATCCACCATGATATTTTAATAAATATATTCCCAGTTATTCATAGGCAGATTCGAATGATCTTATGTTTGTTTTGCTTTTGTTTTCCTCTGGGCTAGTGGAATTAAGTAAAATTTCATGTCACAGAACTCTCTTGGAACTTTCAGTTGATTTTTACTTTTATGTAGGTAGGTTTCTACTAGATCTCCCCCTCTCCCCTCAGACATTTTAAAATTATCTTATTTCTTTACCTTCTGAATTTGTCTTTAAGATAATTACCTATGACAGTTCAGAAAACACTTAACAGTTTCATTCCTATTAAAGGATTTTTTTTTCCTTAGGATTTTTTGCCTTGTGGAGCATGTTGTACCTGTGTGCAGATACTTGTACTTAACTAAGAGGTAAATGAAAAGTAATTTAATATTTGAATGTTCTGGATACTCCTGCTATTCTCATGGTTACTAGGTGTTTGCTTCCTTTAAGTAGGCTCAAGACCATTTCGATGAAAAGATACAAAATTGCTGATGAGTAGACTTAAGATTTTATGTTTTAAGATGTTAAGATTTAAGATGTTCCAATACCAGTCTTGGAAACGAAATCATCATCATCATCTTTAAGATGAATTGTTTCTGATGTGGTTTAGCTGACATCTTGTCAAACATAATGTTTTTGCTTAGTGGGCATGTCACTATCTGTTTCAGTGGAAACTAAGAGATGGCACACAGGAAATAGCACAGTGGTAGGCACAGTCCACATTGGTTGACACCTAGGCAGTGGTGGAGACTATGGGCTCCAGGGCTATGTACCTGGGCTGCAACTCAGTTCCAACACTGACTTTCAGAGTCTCTCTCTTTCAGTTTACTCACCTGTACAATTAATGGGCAGAATAATCAATGGTATGTACCTTAAAAAGTACTTTTTGAATACATGTAAAGTACTTTAGAACAGTATCTGAAATATCATATGTGCTTTAACATGTTAGCTGTTCAATAGTCTTCACATTCCTAATTAGGTTAGTGGATCATCTGTATTTAAAAGTGTTCTTCTTAGGACACTACCATTTAGGAAAACCTGCACTAGAAAGTTCTTTTCTGAAGTGGGCTGGCTTGCATTTTCAGAGGGAACTGTGCATCAAAAGATTGTGAGCCTTAATTTTGTATAATTTGATAATAATAACCTGGGCTCTTTGGTTGTCTGTGTGAAATTATTTAATGATTTTAGGCAATTTATTTATGACTGCCAAACTGTATATATTGTTTCCACCAAACTGTAATATTGTATATATTGGGACTGGTTTGGGTACTGCAATTGTCCTATACTCACAGTTGCTCGGATTAGAAGGGAAATATTGAGGAAGTAACCCTCCTGTTATTGACAGATCTCAGTAAGCATACAATAGTTGGGTATTTTGGAGAAATGTAGGATAATATATCACCCAGGGGCATAATACCCCATAAAATGATGTATATTTGTTTATGTGGATGGGGTATTATGTGGTTATGCCAGTTTCATCACATAAGAAATAGTGAAGAAAAAGTTTTAATTTATTTTGCATAATAACTAACTTGGCTACATAAATTCCAGGAAAATAATTAGAATAACAGATTATGTTGAAGGCCGAAAGAAATATGTTTGACAACTTTTAATTTGCTTTCCTCCCACACACCACTTCCTAGTTTGTTTCTGGCACATCAGATGTGCCCAACACAGTGGCCCATCTGGGGGGAGTTGTGTGAATACCCGTGATGGTGGCATAACACATTTTCTCATTTTGGTTCCATGAATCAAACTAAGGGTAGAAGGAGCACTATATTTTGCAGATAATTTTATACAGACTTAAGACATAGCCTGCCCTTTCCTCCTAACCTCTGCATCCATGTGCCTTTTTAAAGTTAATACTAAAGTTTGTATCCACATGGTAAATGTTCACAACAAATGCTGGTTTTAAGCTTCTTACTTTTCATAGTTGGACATCCCTGGGTACAGGGATGAAGAGGAATGACTGGGGGAAAACTGGAAAAAAAATAGCCACTGGCAAGTTTTTTAAAAAATAATATTTCTTTTTCTATTTTTCCAGCTTTTTTGGACCAGTTAATTTTTTGCTGGTTTTTCTTTGTTTGTTTGTTTGTTTGTTTTAAGCTTAAAATCAGCTTTAGTTATTGATTTCCATAGAGAAAGAACTTTCCATCAGCATTTTTGTCTTTCATTTATTTACTGTATTAATTATCCCATTATTCTTAGTCTTTTCTCAATTTAAATGCCAGAGTAAGTGCTATATAGTACTACATCTCAGGAATTGTAGATTTCTTTCAGAGGAATTAATTTTGTTTTTAGCTTTGGTCTCATATGCGAGCCTTCCGTGTATCCCTCAGTTTTGATCATCTACTAATAATTTATATGGGTTTTTTCCTTTTAGTTTTAAATTTTGTAGTAAATAATAGCATAATCAGAAAGGAACTGTGCCTCAACATACCAAGTTGTGCAATATGTCTGTTTCCTTTCAGTTTCAGATCATACTCATTTTCAATTTATATTGCCCTTTACATGTATTAGAGTCTTTAACGAGCAGTTTTCAAGAGCGGTTGTTGAATAATTGGTAGTTTATTTAATTATTCCTCTGATTTAAAGAGCTAGATTTATAATGTTTTGCTATTATAAATTATATCACCGCAGAAATCTACTTGAATAGGTCTGTGATCCCCCCACCCCCTTTTTTGGGCAGTTATTGACTCAGTTTAAATTTTTTGGCCTTTAACGTTAGGCTAAAGGTTTTCAATATTTTTATGGGTCAAACAATATATTTTAAAAATGGCCTTTGAAGTGTGTTGTCAATTTGCTTTGCAATGAAAATTGCCAACAATAATGTATGGCTTTATCAGTTTTATTTTTCCAAGAATCTGGACAGTATTGGATATTGTTTTCCAGAATTGTTGCATGTATTGGCTAAAAGTAAGGTACTTCAGTGTTCCTTTAATTTGTGTTGCTTTGATAAATAAAAATGCTTGAATGTTCTTTTTTTTCCTTTGTATGCTTAATAATTTGATTTCCCCTGTGCATATCCTTGTTATTGCTTTTTCTTTCTTTTGGATTTTAGGTTTTTCTGTCAGATTGTTTATCCCATCTTTGTAACATAGAAATCAACTTTTATCTCCTGTATTTGACAAATGTATTTCTGGAACATGTTGTTTTCCTTTTACCATGACTATTACTTTTCTTAGTATTAAAGATTAATCTGTTAAACAAATTTATACTTTTTTGCTTATTTTATTGACAAGGTTTAGAAAGCTATCATTCTTTCAAAAATACTCAATTTTATTTTTTTGCTAATTTCTATGAGCTAAATTATATATATTATACACACATATTTATACATATATACACAGATAGAGAGGAGATATTAGTATTATAATTATAAAGTATGATATAAAGTTTGCTCCATTTTCCCTCAAATGAACAAATGATCAAAATTAATTCCTCTGAAAGAAATTTACAATTTCTGAGATGTAGTACTATGTAGCACTTACCTGGGCATTTAAATTAAGAAAAGACTAAGAATAGTGAGATAATTAGTACAGTAACTAAATGCAAGACAAAATTTTACTGGTCATTCTATTCTTATTTATCAATCTACTACAAATTAGATACGACTGCTTTATATAAATGATTAATGCTTTGTGATATGTTTAAAAATCTAGTAGGTTCAGTTCTTCTTTTCCAAAATCATTGAGCTTCTACAATGTGCTAAAAAAGCAGATACAGAAATTAGAATTACCCAGTTTTTCCACTCCTGGTAATCAAAATTTTGCCAGGTAAAAAAATATGTAAAAAGGTATTTATTTTATAATGTGATAAAAACCATAAAAAAAGAGGTGAATACTGATATGAGGTAGCACAGAGAATATTATATTTTCATGCTTCTTTTTGTAGAATGTATTTTCTACTTCTAATAAAAGTTCTGTTTTAATTCTGATTGCTATTTTATCATATCTACAAGATAAAATGAGAACATTTGATTTTTAATCTTATAATCTTCTCACTCAGAGTTATTGTCGGTGTTGTCTCTTTTACTTACCAATTAAGTTCTGTAGTTTTCTTTAATATTTAATATGTGTTAGAAAAATTTCAGGTTAAACATCTATGTGTTAGGAATATTATTTGTGCTAATGTCCAGGTAATTCTAAATTTGATTTCTTTAAAAAAGTCTTTATATTGGGACTAATACTTACCGGGAAATTGGAACACATACTCACTTCTTTATCTTTTCTTTACTGGGAGACGTGCAAACTTTCATTGATAATATTTCTGGGACTTAATAGGACTTAGGGTATATAAAGGGGTTGGCAAAAGTAGGCTTACAGATATGAGTATGCGAAACAGTTTAATCTTGAGTTATTATTTATTAATTATTGTATTATGTATTTGTATTACAACTGTAGCCTACTTTTGCCCTCTGTATAAGATACAAACATAGAGGTGTCATTGATGTGTACTGATAGTTAATTTTTGAAACAAAAAAATAGGCCAATGAGAAATTCTTGTGTGGAGACAATTATATACTTTTGAAATCTGATTGAAATTGTAGAAAACAATCTTGTGTTCCATAACCATGGAAACTTTAAGCTGATCATTTTTGGCATGTGAATTATGGCTTCTATCATGGCAGCTGTTAACTGTGAAAAGAAGGGGATAAAAGGTGCTAAGGAGTTTTGAAAAATATAACATAAACACATATTAATTAAGTAGTAATCATTTCTGGAATGCCTCTTATATTAGTTGTTTAAACCCTACTTTTAAAATGCAGAATAAAGCTTATTTTATTACTTCAGTGTTCTAAAAAATTATTTCTATTTATTTAAAAATATTTGTGTATTTGCAAATTAGGTTTGGAATAAGCAGGACCTCAGTGATGACGTAAATAAATCCCAAGGGAAGATTGTCTTTGGATTTTTTCTTTTTATATTAAAGAACACTTCTCTTGGCTGGGATCCCATTATTAAAAAAAAAAGGTAGAGGTGTAGGGGAATAAATAGTCCCAGAGAGACTTCTTAAATTTCATCCTTTCAATTACTCGATTATTCATGTGGCTACAGGAGATGAAAGAATAATGAGGCGTTCATTTCCTATATGAATCATAAAAAAAATAATATGGGTATACACAGGGCCATTGACTTGAATAAATGGATAACCTTTTACAAATTCTCCTTCCGGGGAGCACAGTGTTTTTGGGGTGCACACTGAAATTGTTTTAATTGTTTAAGTTCTGTGATTCAAGATTAAGTTCAAGTGCAGGAAGAGGAGTAGCAGGCATATGATAATAAATGTACCCCAGTGTTTATTTTATTTACTATATGCCCTGCCTAATTCAAAAATTATTTGAGACATCTTATAAGAACATAGTTTACTTATGAATAAGAAAAAGTATAGAGAAGAAAATATTCATTATTAGGAAAATATAAGTAAGTAGGAAATCCTAACTATAAAAAAATAAGTATCTTATTTATTTTACACATCATATCTCATACTACATACATGTATTTATTACAGTTATGTGTTTTATACTTATGAAATCTGTATATTTGTATCTTTTTAAAAGCAAATTGCATTCATGTTTCTTAGGAAAAGCACAGCTATATGAATCTCTAGTTTCTAAAGAAATTCTTATACAAACCTTTACAAGGCATGTACCAATCACTATGCTTACTGTTAAGTGATTCTCTTAAATAGAATTCACTTAGCCTGGCTGGTGTGGCTCAGTGGTTGAGCCTCGAGCTATGAACCAGGAGAGCACAATTAGATTCTTGGTCAGGGCACATGCCCCAGGGTTGTGGGCTCCATCCCCAGTGTGGGGCCTGCAGGAGGCAGCTGATGATTTTCTCTCATCATTGATGTTTCTAGCTCTCTCTTCCTCTCTCTCTCTGAAATCAATAACAAATATTAAAAAAATAGAATTTGTTTACCTGTGGGCGATTTCAGATCAGTCCATTCAGTACCTCATTTAAGAGTGGAGGGGTAAGAAGTATTTGGGGGAGAAGTGCAGGCATAAATGTGATGTGGAAAAGTTACTGAATCCTGCCATTGAGAGACAACTTCAAATGATTTTTCTTTTTTCATTTTTATTGAATTATTGGGATGACATTGATTAAAAAAATTATAGGTTTCGGGTGTACAATTCTACAATACATCATCTGTATATTGTATTGTGTATTCACCACCGAAAGTCAAGTCTCCTTTCACCACCATTTATCCCTCCTTTTCCTCTGGTAATAACCATACTGTTGTCTGTGTCTAGGAGATTTTTTTTCTCTCACCTTTTTCACCCAGCCCCCAACCCTCCCTCAAATTTTTAAAATTTAATTTATCGGGTGACTTTGGTTAAGAAAATTATATAGGTTTCAAGTGTATAATGTTCTGATACATCATCTGTATATTGCATTGTGTGCCCACCACACAAAGTCAAATCTTCCTCTATCACCGTATATTTGACCTCCTTTGTTTACCCTTTACAACTCCTCCCCCCAACCCCTTTTCCACTGGTCACCATCATACTGTTGCTGTGTCTATGAGTTTTTGTTTGTTTTTCTTGTTGGTTCATTTGTTGCTTTCAGCTTTATATCTCACATATGAGTAAGATCATATGGTTCTAGATTTTTTAAGTTCCAGCTAAGTGTTTTTATTTCAGACAATGTAAGGTAAATTAGCTTGTACCATGAGTTTAAATCCTTTTCAAGAATAACCCAAATTTTACCTTTAGAACTAAAGGATGCTGAAAAGAGTTCATTATAATGTAATTGAGTCATTTACCAGGCCTATTTTAAACCAGCTGCTTCCTTTTCTTTCTTTGTACCCTGTGGCACATGGACTTCCAGAATCAGGAAGGCATTGTTGTTGTTTTTAGGGAGTTGCTATATTATGTGGTACCAAGACTAAATTAATATGACTAGCATTCCATTCAAGGTAATAAATTAAATTGAAATTTTCTTCTTTCCCTTTTAATTTGGGCATGAAGTAGTTTCTCATGTTATAACTGGACAATTTTTTATTTATTCATAATGAAATAATCCCTTTTATTTATAGCCAAGCTCATCATCTTAACACTTAATCCTCCATGACAGTCGGGAGGAGAGGAAACTTGGCAACCACTCATTATTATCTGTTTTTACCATCAGAAGGTCTTTATTTGTAAAGAGAACATGGCCATCATGTTAAGGACAGCAATGAAATACTCCCTAACATTTTCATCCAGGGTGGCCTTTCCTTCAGTGTCATGAAGGTAAATATGATCGTAATTACTTAAAATTCGTGCAACGTCCCCTGGAAACACAAAAGCATGTAATTATAGCTGTGGAAGGAGAATGTGTAATCATGAAAGGAGAAAATGTCAGCATTGGATTAGTGATTTGGTAATCCCATCAGTGATGATCTTATACAACAGCATTTCATCTACATTTCAAAGCAGCTTACAAAGTTTTGAGCCCAACAAGTGATGAGGTATATTGAGGGAAGTTTAGTGTCAAGGACATCTGAACTGATTTGACTTTTCCCCATGCATGTGAGAGTGATGAATGCCTATGAAAGTGCCCATATCTTCATGATTTCCTCTCTATACAGTCATGGTGTTTTATGACTCTTATTTGACTTGGTCTTTCTGACCAAGTTACATAGGAGATCCCTACTGTCTACTTAATTGAAGATGACCAGGAAGAAAGCTCTAATCTGGAGAAAAATTCAAATACTTGGTATTTTAAATTTGTACCTGGATAGAATGACTTCTGTGGTCACGAATTCTGCAAACACTTCTGAGTGTTAATGATTGTGCTGAGCTCTGAGGAAGAAGAATGTGCAGTGAAGACCTGGACATTTCTAATGGCTGGAAAGATATATGTAAGTAATATTAAAGGAATATATAGTGTAGATTTGTTCATGTGAACAAAAGCATGGTCATTGTGATTTTTTTATTATGGTGATTACAGGGTGTTGTGAGAGTATATAATGGGGAAGGAGTAGGAAAACAGACGAGGGGCATTTAGCTGAGAAGGAGGAGGGAAGAGTGAGGAAACTTGGAAGGGTCTGAGAAATTATGGACAGAGGAGAACGTGAGGATTTGAGAGGCAAAAGACCACTGGTGGATTGAGCCAAGGGGAAAGTGGCCCGAGCTACAGGTTAAGGTTCAAATATTCTCTTTGGAAAAAATTCTTTAGTTACAAAAAGATCAGGTTGTTTATTGATATCAGAGCTTCATTGACCATGTTCCTTAGTCATAGGCCAATAAAAATTAAAATTCCCATGTTGTGATATGGTATAGAGAGAACCCTAAAGATTCTATTAAAAAAAACTGTAACTGATAACTAAATTTAGTAAATTAGCAGGATACAAAATATCCAGAAATCAGTTGCATTTTTATACACCAATAATGAACTATCGGAAAGGGAAACTAAGAAAACCTCATGTATAATAGCATTAAAAAAATAAAATAAATACCTGCGGCAAATTTCACCAAGAAAGTAAAAAAACTGTTCTCAGTTTGTAGATTCAAGGCAATCCCTATGAAAATAAACAGTGGGCTTGATGAAGCAGAGGATTAAATCAGTGATGTGGAAGACAAAGTAGCAGGAAACACCCATTCAGAGCAACAACAACAAAAAGAATTAAAATGCCCACATCTAAATGGTTTTGCATTGTTTCTGTCTAGCACCCAAGACTGACTTCATGCTAATTTGATGATTAGGCTGATGATGAGGAGGATAATAGATGATACCACTATAGAGACTTAAATTAGAAGAAAAAGTTTCCTTATTTAGTATTCATCATCTTTATTGTTTTAAGATTCAATTCTAGAGTGCTCTAATATGTTTCTTCCATCCAAATGTAGTACTTCTTTATACAATACTATTAATTTATTATGATAAAATGAATTATTAAAATTCATTATTAACACTGCCAGTGGTGAAACAATATAGTAATCTTCTGGTTAGTAGCTCAGGCGCGGGAACCAGAGGAGATGGGTGTGATTCCTGGTTGCATTGTTTGCTGCCTTTGTTAGACTGAGCTTGTTATTTAGCCTTTCTAGACCACTGTTTCCTTATCTGTACAGTGGGATAATAATTGTACTGGCCTCCTTGTATGGGTAAAATAATGTTTCTTGAACTGTCTTCTTTTGATTATTTCATAAGGCAGAGACAGTGTCTTTTTCTCCCTTGGGTCACATCCAAAGAGGAGCAGGAACTCAAAATTAGGTTTCAGCCTGTCATATCCAACACGCAGTGTATCTTGTGTAGCTGAAGACCAAACCATAAACCTTTTTGTAATCCAAGATAGTCGTTCACTTATTAATGCCAGTGCCTTGTGCCTTGGATGTGTGAGCCCTAAAAATATACTTCCAGGGATAAAAATAGATCTCTCAGAGTTCTGAGATGCTGCTTAATCAGAACCAGCTGCAAGCTGTCTAGAAAATGCAAGTTATATGAGCCAGATGGCTTTTGCCCTTTTTGCTTTAGACAGCATGTAATTTGGATAACTACAGCTACAGTAATACATTTTGCCAGTCACACTGTTTGATAAACATATTTGTTGAGAACAGCCACTTCCAATTAAAGCTCCAGTAAAATGTTAATTTATTTTAATAATTTTCCCCTCTAGGGTAAGACAAAGAATACTTTTAACAGGTTCCTGAAATATCTGTTCACAGGGAGAGTACAGTTCAAGAGGTATTGTATGCCAGTGCTTAATTTTTAGGCTTGGCATTGAAATAATGATACGGGCTATTCATGACCAACCCTTCCTTTTTCCTTCTTAAAACCTAGTGTATTTATGAGGGACCATGATTTTCCATATTTTATAATTATGTTTGCTTTACTTGTACAAAGATGCTTTGGCTTGTTATTCACTTTCTTCTTCGAATTACTATAAACTCTGACGATGGTTACTGCATTATTGTGTGTCCACAGACCATTGGTGTTTCTGGGGATTTACTCTTATGACCATGTTCTTTGAGAAGGAATTTTCTCTATTAGCCTGATGACTGATTTTCATAGATTGTAGATGACTGCCTAGTCACTGATAGTGGCAGAATTTTAATTTCACCCAGTTCTCCATCGACTCAGATAAAACTGCAAAGTTGAATGTTTGGGCCATTCACATTCGAAGACCTAAGCTCAAGTACAGCCTGCTTTACAGAGACGGGAAGCTAGCAGTTCTATTTCTGATGGGGGCACCACTTCTTGGAAAAGTGTTCTGAAGCCCTAGTCTCCCACTACATGTGATGAAGTATTCTCTACTTTATTTCTGGAGACATCTACCAGGCAGCAAATAATAGATTGCTAAGTACCTCTGAAGGATCACTTGTGTCATAATTTTTCCACAGTTCCAAGCCTCCTAATATGTAAGTTTAACAGTTTCCCACTAGTTTTATTTTCCTTATGCAGATGAAAGAGGAGAGGATATTTTATCTACACCATTAGCGATATTAGAACCTAACTTCACTATAACAGCAGTTATAGGTTTATTTACTCAGGAATGATGCTGATCACTCTATACATCATCTATACTGCATCTAAGTCTCATGCCAACATAACATTATCTGCTGTGTATTTTTATCCTGTTTTAGAGATAAAGAAGTAGTGGATTTGGAGTATCGTTAATTATTTAATACTATACAAAAGTGTCAGAGTCAGAAATGGAAGCTACTGTTGTATAATGGTCTGCCTGATTCATGCTCTTTCATTCCACCCATGAAGCTATGGAAAGTGGCATTTGACTTAGCCAGAGCTGTTTTTTCAGAGATAAACACATGCCTCTGTCCATCCTGGGATAACAGTGATGCTTCTTGGAATTTAAGCTCAGATCCAAATGGGAAAGGGTCTAATCTCTCTCACTCCACTTTATTAGATACATTAAAACTGCTTTAAAAGGAAACATCCTACTGTTTGGGAAAATCTCACGGTGGTATTTTCCCAATGTTTTGGTAAGAATTATACTGAATCGTAGTCCTTGGAGAAACTGGTTTAGTGCTTTTGTGATACAGAACATAGGAAGCTAATGTTTATGAAAGTTACCAAAATCTAAATCCTACTTTTATGTCTCTGTTTAACAGACTGAATAATAAGACACGGAAATTCAGTAGTGAATGCAACAGGTCATACCTACACATTGTGTCACAGGCCGCAGGAAATAAAGCAGAATGTTAGACTAGACATCTTAATTGGAATTCTGTCCACCCAAAGCAGACTGATGCATCATGTTATTATTTCTGACTATTTCAGATGATAGTGTTGTGATTATTTACATTTGGAACCACAAAATACTAATGCTTGAAAGATAATATAAATTAACAGAAAAGCTTGTAGTTATGTACTATGGTTTAATAATAGGCTTATGCTGTATGTTAGTGAATACTTCATATTATTTGTTGTTTCCTGGAAATGAAAAGGAGAAATGCATAAAAAACATTACTTTCTAATAAGCTGATTATTTCTAAAAAGTATTATACAACATTATATTTAAATAATTAGTTAACCCCTTTCTTCATATCTCATATAGTTGTACTCAGTTATCAATTAAGATACAGATTCAAATATGAAATCTGCTTGGCCCAACTGAGCAAAACATTTTTATGTCTTTAGGTGAGAGACATTATAAATGGCCTGGAGAGAACCTCAGTTCTTTCTTTATGTAGAGAGATACAACTTGAAATGACCCAAAAGGCTAATTGAGTCAATATATATGTTTTCTGTTCATGTGTGAGGTGTTGCCATTCCTGCTATGAAAATCAGTCTCTGCCAACTTTATTCATATTTATGCTATTGTGTGTGAACTATTCCTTTTTCACTGTATTAAGTTTTAGTAACTTAATAATTAGCTTGGTTTAAATGATTTAATAAGGAAATATTGAACATCAAAAGAAGTGACTGTGTCATTGTCCTCAAAGAACTTTTGGCATTTGGCACCAAAAAGAGCCATTGTTCTTGTGTGTGATTTAAAATGTGGTCCCAGAACATTGTGACTTTTGGAGTTTAGCGACTCCAAAGAAAATAAAGTAGATGAGAGAAACATGTTACTCTCTTCACCCATGGGGAACTTTATTGCCTTTGTCTCCCTGAAGAAAAGACAGGTACTGGCCTGAAAATATATATTTTATACTCTTGGGCTCTGTTGGCTCATTCCAAGCTGTTATTGTCGATTACATAAATACATATTTAGACAATTTATGAAACATTTCTCAGTGCTTGAAAAAAAAAGAAGCCATCTTGGTTTATCAGCTTGACACATATGGTGGCTTTCTAGAGTCATGTCATTTCTTCACCATGGCTTCTCTTGTCCTGTACCTCTACAGAGGCCTCTTCACCCCTTTCTTTTCTCATTAGACAGCTGAAGTTTTATTTCCAGGTGTGTGTGTGTGTGTGTTTGTGTGTGTGTGTGTGTGTAAAAGAGAGAGGGAGAAGAATATTGACATATTGAAATATTGGCTGTTTTTCTGTGATTGAGGCTTTTTCCTGAAAACTTCCCAGCTATTGGTGGCATATTGAAATATTATCAAAATTTCTTTACTTTTCATGGATTTCAGTTAAGTCTCTTGATTAAAAAAAATATATATATATACATATATATACACATATATATATATCTATTTCTATAGATATTGATAGATATAGATATATAGTTATTGATTTCAGAGAGGAAGGGAGAGGGGGAGATAGAAACACCAGTAATGAGAGGGAATCATCGATCTCTTGCACGCCCAACACTTGGGATTGAGCCTGCAACCCAGGCATGTGCCCTGACCGGGAATTGAACCATGACCTCCTGGTTCATAGGGCTACACTGGATCACTGAGCCACTGCAGTAGGGCATATCTCTTGATTTTTTAAAAGATAAGTGCTGAGATTATATGCACATATAATCTGCCATTCCAATGTTTATAAATCTTGGTTATTTGTCTTATGTTTTGGTAAGAATGTCACAATTTCATCCTAATGTTAGTGAAGAGAACATGTACATCTGCCATTATTTGACATAACTCTGTTAAATGTTTAATAGTATTCTGAGTCTAAGGTGAAGATAGTTTTTATCACATTATTTACTAACCTGGTTTGCTAGTCTATGGACATGTGTCCCGATGACTACTTTTATTTGTTTTGAGGGGTGGTTCTGTTTTAGTTGCTTTTGACCAGTTGATGTTTATCAGTAGATTTTCCTAATATTAAATCACTAGAGGCTCGGTGCACGAATTCGTGCACCATTGGGGGCCTTTGGCCTGGCCTGTGGGATTGGGCATCCCCTGAGGGGTCCTGGATTGTAAGAGGGTGCAGGCCAGGCTGAGGAACCCCACTGGTGCACGATCGGGGCCGGGGAGGGACTTGGGAGGTTGGCCAGCTGGGGAGGGACCATGGGAGGGCTCCAGAGCATGTCCAGCCTGTCTCACTCAGTCCCTAATGGCTGGATCCCAGCAACAAGCTGACCTATCAGTCAGAGCGTCTGCCCCCTGGTGGTCAGTGCATGTCATAGTGACTGGTCGACCAGCCAACTATCTGCCCCCTGGTGGTCAGTGCACATCATAGTGAGCGATTGAGTGACCTTAGCATATCATTAGCATATTACCCTTTGATTGGTTGAATGGACGACCAGATGACTGGATACTTAGCATATTAGACTTTTATTATATAGGACTCTGGAGTTCCTGAAACAAACTAAACTGGACATGTTTTATTATTTTTTTAATATGCTGCTGGGTTTGTTGTATATTTCATCTAACATTTTTGCCTGTGTCCATAAATGATACTGACCTGCAGTTTTATATTTTTCCAGCTGTTTTTCAGGTTTCAGTGAAAGGGTTTCTAGGCCCATCATTTGTGATTGTGCAGCTTGTACGTTGTCACCTATTGTACTGTAATTTGTACAGCTGTGACAGTTCTACAGATGATGCAGTAACGTACCTTGAGGGGGCCTTTTTCTAATAAACTTATCATATCAGCTAGCAGAAAGGTAAGGGTTACTTTAACATCCTAAAATAGATTTTAAAAAATATCTTCAATGGTTAAAAAAACTAACACATAAAATCACTGTGATCTGGAAACTTTATTTGACTATAGTTTTTTAATTGCTTTGTGAACTTCAATCTGTTTATGTATATTCTCTACTCTTATGGGAGAATTTTAAATTTCATTTAAATTAAATTTTTTTTACCAATTAACTATACATAGCACTCTATAATTCTTTTAATCTCTCCTGTGTTAATGATTTTATCTCTCTTATTTTCTCATCTTGCTCTTTGATCCTTTTTTGAATACAGAGGTTTATCTTTTTTTCCTTCTTCTTTCCTCCTCAAATACCTTTAGCTTTATTTACCAGATTTTAGGTTTTACTATATATTTTAATTATAATTGTTTTTGTCTTTAGTAATTTTTTCTTCCTGTTTTCTTTAGATATAATTTGTCCTCTTTAAAAAAAAAAACTACTTGCATGATTGCATGGACTATTTTAGTTAACTTATTTTTATTTCTTATTTGCAAATGGCCTTTCCAGGTATTTTTTGGCTTTCTTTCTAATTTAGTGTAACTGTGGAATTCAATTTAGAGATGACCTGGACCTCTCTACAGCTCAACTAGCATGTGTATGTTACCTGGTGAGAATTCTTTGGAAGCATTTAGCTTGAAAAATTGACATTGGAGTTAATCTTAAAAATCTGTAGTCAGATTACACTGACAAACAATGTCTTGTGTGTTAAGATGGCATTTTGTTCTCTCTCTAATTTTAAAGAGCAGTACATGTCATCCATAAAAATTTGGAATGAATAGTGAAACATACCTTGTTACCCTGATGTGTAACAAATTACCTCAAAATTCAATAACTTAAAACAAAAATATTTTCTTTTTTGTATTTGCAATAAAAATGCTTTTATCTTTTTTTAGGGCTTTTATTTTTAATTACCATTGATGTTTATTTTTTCACACAGTTTCTTAGAGTCAGGAATCGGGGTGTGTCTTAGCTGGGCTCTTCCGGCTAAGTGTCCCTCATGAGTTGCAGTCAAGCTGTTGGCTGGGGCTTGTTGTCATCTGAAGGCTTGAATGGTTTGGAGGACCCTTAGTTCCCTCACATGGCTGCCAGGTGGATGCTTCAGTTCCTCACTGACTGTTGGCAGAACAGGCCAGCCATATAGGGCTTCTTGCTTTTCTCAGAGTGAGTGATCCAAAAGAGAGTGAGGTGGAAGCTATAACGTCTTTTATGAACTACCCTCAGAAGTGACATATTATCCTTTCTGCTGTAGTCTATTAATCCCACCTACCCACCTTGATACAGGGTGGGAATTAATAACAGAAGTAAATGAATGCCAGAAGGTGGGGAAAATTGGGTTACCTTAAAAGTTAGTTAGTTATACTTAAGGCAATGAAAATTACCTGAGTTCACTGTCCACACAGGGTGTTTTTTGTTTGTTTGCCTCTCTCTTTTTCCCTTCCAATGCAGATATGACCTTGAACATTTTAAACAAACAAATTAGGTAATATAATGTGTTCAACTTTTCTCATAAGAAAAAAAAAGATCACAAACATTTTTCATGATATATAACAGTGTTATAAAATGGGGTTTCTATATGTTAACTTAGCATCCATTTTGTGGGCATGCCACAATTTATTTTTTACCAATCTATCGTGTTGCTTTATAATTAGGTTGTTTTGAGTTTTTGACTATTATAAATTATTAATTTTTTTTGCCCATGATTCCTTGAGCACATCATCTACCATTTACCTATAATGAATTCTTAGAAATGATTGCTGGATCAAGGCATTAAATATTTTAAGGTTTTATGTTCACATAACCAAAGTATACTCTGGAAATTTGTATCAAATTTATGCTCCCATTTATATAATAAAAGAGTGTCCAGTTTCTTATCAATACTAGATACTATGTTTGAAAAATAAAAAGAGCATGATAGGGACATAGCATCTAATTGTAGTTTTAATTATTATTTTTGGATTACTAACAAGATAGGGGAATTATTTTAAAAGTCTTGTTCCTGACTATATGTAGTATTTTTCTTTTTGATTTTTAAGAGGGTATCTTCCTCATAATTACTTTTAAAGGTGTAAGTAGTTCTCTTTGAAAATGTCATGGTTTGTTTTCAATGGAATTTTCCATTAAGGCTACAGATTGTTCTGTAGTGAACCTGCAAATACTGGAAAGTAACTGGATAACTGAAGCACTTTCAAAATACTCTTCAATTAGTTGGATGGTTACTAAAGTTTCCCTAACTTACATTTTATTGTTTGAACATTTGCTAGACTTGTGGATAAAAATTGAGAAGATGCTTTTTTTGTTGTTGTTGTCAGCCATCTGCCAAAATTTGGGTGAGTGTTGAAGAACATTTGTCCAGGGCTCTAAAAAAGCATAATTGAGAGTTGTCTAGTCTAAAAAAAAGAGAAGCACTCCCAGTGTTCCATGCGATAGAATGACTGTTATTACTTGAAAAGTTTTCCTGCCCAGCACTTTCATATCGCTGATCTTCCCGCTGTTGTACCAAAAAAATATTAACCTGCTAACCAGGTTTCTGGATCTCAGCAGAAAACTTTCATTTTGATTTTTTGGTAATAATTGATTGTAAATTGTAAATGTCATTGGGAAGCTGAGGCTTGGGGCAGGGGCGAGGCAGGAGCAGAGTGCAGCAGCGGAAGCTTGCAACCTGAAGGTCCTCGTTGGATGGTCAGCTCTTGCTCACCTGCTTTGTGATCTTGGCCCTTTCAGTCTCTGTTACTGCACCTGTATAAAAGGGGTACAAATACCCACTGTGCCACATTACATAGGTACACACAGTGCTTGACACACACAAGTGCACAACATGCGTATGAAGCAACATGAATGACTATGGAAGTGTATGCTAACCTCAGGCTTCTCAAGACCAGAACAAAATGAAATATTCAGTGATTTGTTAGGTGAATATTAAATTTATTCCATTATTCTGACCAAGAGTTTTTGTGACTGGGGAGGGCACAAATACTTACATTTGCACCAGTGAATAATTTTGTCATTATGTTATATAAAAGTACTTTAAAGGATTAAAAATAGAATCATATTAGTCATGACTCTCTATTCTGAACTGAGGACCATGTCAGGCAACGAATGATAAATTTTGTGGAAGTGGCTTTAAATGTATAACTACGGATACATATATTATTTCATTGAGGGAAGGGTGGGTCTCAAGCTGGATTCGAAGAATAGATTGGCTTGCACAAGAGCAAGGGAAGGCGTGTCTTAGTCTGGGGATGGTATGGGCACTTGCACAGAAACTGATACCCAGGTGGTGTTTGCAGTGAATACATAGACCTTAACCTTGAGTAGAAAATCTGCGTTTGGGATTCAGTAAGGATAGGGAAGGTTGATTGGTGATAGAATAGGATGCCTATTATTACTTGAGAAGTTTTTCTGCCCAACACTTTCATATCACTGATCTTCCTGCTTTTGTATTAAAAAAGGCAGAAGATACTAAGCAGACAATAGACAATCGATTGAAGTTTCTGGAGCAAGAGAGAAGTCATGATTCTAGTGTTTGAGGGACTTGAATGTAAAAGAAGCGAGGCTTTGCCTCCGTCCTAATCCTGATGTGCAGATGCACGCTGGAAGAGTCAGCTCAGTCACCCAGGATTGAGGTGACCAGATTCCAAACACTGGGACCAGCACTTCGGTCCTGCTCAGGAAGCTTCTAGAGTTGTGCTCTTATTCTTTTCTCTTTTGAATATATTGTTTTTAATAAAAGGAAATAAAAATGTGAGATGGTTGGTAAATGGTCACTTACCTTTAGCTGACTTTGCTTTATTTTTTTTTTTAGCACTTTATTTTCAAGTAAGTCAAGAAAATGCATGCTTTAAAAGTCAAAATCACATAATTATAATTTTACAATCATAATAAATATATTTCACAATTTTGTTCTGTCTTGGTGCACTCACTGTGAATTATCCTGGCTATCCACAAAATGGAAAGAAAGTAGCATTTCTTTTGAGCCCCTCTGTTGTGTTATGCATCCCATGTGGTCTCCATACATCTTAAAAAGCAGGTGGTGTCATTCCCATTTTACAGCTGTGCACATTAACTAGACCTGTGGTGAGTGTTGGTGCAGGCGGCTCTGCTTTGTAGCATGATGCTTCCTAAGAGAATCTAGAGGACACACAACTTTGGGCAGGAGGAAAGAAGACTAAACTAAGAGCAGTAATGTTCACTTTTCATGCTGTAGAGATAGGGAGGTTACTCTCTCTTGGCGAAATCCATTTCGGAAGGATATATCTAGGATGAGGGCTGTTCCTCTGCTTCCTGAGGAAGTGAAATTCTTCACTAAATTGGGTGGTGGCTTTCTATATTTAAATACAGTTGGAGCTTGCTTTAGGCAAAATGTCAAAAGCTATGGAAATGCAAAATATTTGATCTGAAGAAGATTCTAATACTCTTCATTGATGAAAAAGAACATCATGTTTTGTTTCTGCTGTAATAATCATGAATTATCCACTTAACTATAGTTTCTGAAAGAAATGAATTAGTGTATCATTAATGGTAAGAAATAAATTTTTCTCCTGAAAGTTAGGATGAAAGGTACAGGTTTCATAGGATGCAGGGAACCTCTTAGTTTCTAAAGTATAAAAACACTTTGAAAGTTAAATTAAATTGGATCAATTCCAGTTAATAAGATTTCTTTCAATGTTCTGCCTGCCATGGGTTATATTTCTTGGTTTCAAGTACTAATGGAGATGTTACTTACAAGGTAAACTTTGAACTGAGAAACATGTTTGTGAATTCCTTTATAAGTGGCTTTTTAAAATTGTAGTTCTTTTAAAAAGGAAGTTAACACTTAAATATGTATTAATTCTTGACAAGGACCTTATTGAAAAAAAGTGTTTTAAAAAGGCAGGTAGCTGTTAGCATTATATGAGAATCTAAAAATAGAGTAATTATTATGAATTTCTTAATCTTTTATTTTTTCAAAAATTTAAATTGCTCTTTTTCTTATGAAAGCAATTCTTAATGTTAAAAAGTATTTAAACAATACTGAAAGTGAAAGCTTCCTATAATCTTACCTAATCAGGATGACCACTGGTTAATTTCTCTTTGCAAATATAAACTTAAATTGCTATCCACATATGTTTAAATAGAGTTGATTATACTATATGTACTATTCTTTAATTTGCTTTTTCTTACTGAATATTGGTCTATTGATCTATTTCTGCTTCAATAATCACAGACCTACCTCTTAGGTTATTGATTTGCTTCTTTTACTACTTTTTTAAACTCTATATTTTTTATTGATTTCAGAAAGGAAGGGAGAGGGAGAGATAGAAACATCAATGATGAGAGAGAATCATTGATCGGCTGTCTGCTGCACACCCCATACTGGGGATTAAGCCTGCAACCCAGGCATGTGCCCTGACCGGGAATTGAACCGAGACCTCCTGGTTTGTAGGTCATTGCTCAACCACTGAGCCCCGCCGGCTGGGCTTCAGTTATTTTTTAACTGTGTGAAGAAATACCGATTTTACATGTTTTTACCCACTTCTCTATTTCCTTAGGCTAAACTCATACCAATAGAATTGTTAAGAGAAAGGTCATGTATATGTATTTAAGTTTCCATATGTCCTCATAAACCTCTCTTTAAAAGGTTTTTACCAACTTATTCTCTCATCAGTATTATATAAGAAAGTCTTTTTGCCTTATTCTTTTACAACATTGTGAATAATCACTTTTTTTCTAATCAGAAATGAAAAAAAGAAATGTATTTCTTAGATTAT
Organism: Myotis brandtii; assembly: GCF_000412655.1. Lineage (NCBI taxonomy): Eukaryota > Metazoa > Chordata > Mammalia > Chiroptera > Vespertilionidae > Myotis > Myotis brandtii. Next base: position 4,423,255 of record NW_005364372.1, on the reverse strand, counting down.
TAGTGAGGTTGAAAAAAATACAATATGTCTGTGGGCCTTTATATTTCTCTTGGGAATAGCTTAGCTTGTTCATGACATTTGCCCCATTTTTTGTTAAGGTGCTTATTTTTCGTATTCATTTAAAGAGCTTTTAGTATATCCTTGATGTATGTTATAAATATCTATGTACTTTTTTCTTTTACCTTTATTTTGGTGACATTTGTTGCAAAAGTAATTTGAAATTTGACATATTCACATGTTATTCCTTTTGCTATGGTTCTGGATTTGTTTTCACACTAAGAATAATAACCACAGCTAACATTTCTTGGGCACTTGATAAGCATCTTACATGTACACTATCATTGAATCTTCACACCAACTCTATGAATAGGATACTATTAATCTTTCTTTTGCGGAAAATTGGTAAGTAACTTATCCAAGGTTAGTTTTATTTATTTTTTTATTAGATATCTTGGGATGACATTGATTAATAAGATTATATACATTTCAAGTGTACATTTTTATGACACATGCTCTGTATATTGCATTGTGGGACTACCACCCAAAGTCAAGTAATCTTTCATCACCATGTATTTGGCCCCCTTCACCCTTTACTATACCCCACTTCCTTTCCCTCTGGTAACCACCATACAGTTGTCTGTGTTTATGAGTTTTAGTTTTATATCCCACATATGAGTGAAATCCTATTCTTAGCTTTTCCTGACTGACTTATTTTGTTTAACACTATATTCTCAAGGTCCACCCATGTTGTCACAAATGATTCAGCCATCTTTCCTTATGGCTGAGTAGTATCCTATCTAATAAAAGAGTAATATGCAAATTAACCATCACTCCATCACAAAAGATGGTGGCGCCCATAGCCACAAGATGGCGGTGCCCAGTCCCCTCAGCCCCGCCAGAGTCCCCCAGTCCTGGGGGGTGGCCACTGAGAGCAGGCAGCATGAGCGTTCCGCCCCGGCTGCAGAGAGCCTCTGGGCCGCGGAGAGCCTCTGGGCAGCAGGCACGGAGTGGCCAGGCCCTGCAGAGAGCAGAGAACCATGGGGAGTGGGCCTAAGCTGTCAGGGCTCCCGGGTTGGAGAGGGCTCCCCTGAGGGCTCACAGATTGGAGAGGGTGCAGGTCGGGCTGAGTGGCCCACCCCCAGTGCATGAATTTCGTGCACCGGGCCTCTAGTTTATATATATAAAGGCCTAATATGCAAAGTGTCTCCTCAGGAATTTGACTGGGAGACAGGGAGTTTGATTGCTTGCTAAGATATGCGCTGTCCACCAGGGAGCAGCGCAGAATGAAAGAAGGCCCTGGCCAGCAGCTGGGGAAGGGAGGCCCTGGCTGGCAGCAGGTAGGCCCCAGTTGGCCCTGATCGCCGGATAGGCCTAGGGACCCTACCCATGCATGAATTTTGTGCACTGGGCCTCTAGTTCATATATATATATCTATCTATCTCACACTTACCCAAAGTTATTTGTAAGTGATAGTATCACAATTCAAATATAGGCAGTTAGATACCCCCCTAACCCTAAGATTACTGATACAGACAACAAAACCTCTTGCATTGTTTCTACTTCTATTTTTCTTAAAAAAATTAAATGTAATAATTCTTATGGAATTCATCTTTATAACACTGTAAGGTAAGAGTCTCACTGTTTAATTTCATTTTCATCTTGTACTGAATTTTTATGCACATATATCTGTGTCTATCTGTGGACTCTCTTTTTTATTATAATAACCAGACTGCTTCATTGCTAGCATCATATTGTTTAAATTACTCTAGTTTTAGAGTAGTTTTTATATCTAAGGGAAGATCTTTATTGTTATTTTTGTCTTTAAAACTTCTTTGACTATTCTTACACACTTTTTCTTATAGAATCAATATATTAAATTTGATTTGCAAATTCTCCCTTCAACATAGTTTGTAATTGCACTAATTGTAATTGCACAATTAGTATCTTTACAATATTTATCATTCCATTCAGGAAAATAGTATGTTATTTAATTAACATTTAATAAGGTTGTATAATTGATTTTAGACATTTTATTTTAAGTATATTCCTGGTGAATCTTGATTGTATTGATTGCTGTTCAAATTTATAACTGAATGTCACTTGATAGTGGATATATTTTAACTGTCATGAATATTTATCCACTCAATTTCCATTTTATGACTATTATGCTAGTTTGTGGCCTTCTTTGTATGGTCAGTGTCAGAGAGCCAGGAAGGGTTTCAATGTCTTGATGGCCAAAGACTCTACTTAATGAGATATCTGAAAATTCAGTTTCCTTTGATATATGATTTGTTCATATGCTCATAATTGTTAGTTGATTTGCATCCCTGATACTTATTTAAAATTATATTTGAAATGGTAATGGTCTTTAAGGACCAAAATTCTTGAAAATTGAACTGAAAGTTACATGGAACCATTGAAATAGGTAAAAAGTCACATAAAATAGTTCTATGTGAATAAGTTTGACCCCCCCTCCCAGTTGGGGGTGTTTTTGCCTTAAGTGTAGAGTTTGGTATGCTCTTGAAATTGAGGGCCACATTGACATCACCCATAGCACACACTGAAACTTGCTGCTGTTTCTTCCATTGCTGCTCTGAGTCTGAGATAATGGAGAGGAAGGCCTGCGTTTACATCTTTTTTTTTCAAAACATGACCCAAAGGTCGTAGAAATTGAAATGAATGAGACATTGATTTCCCAAAGAACATTTTATTTTAAGTATATTCCTGGTGAATCTTGATTGTATTGATTGCTGTTCAAATTTATAACTGAATGTCACTTGATAGTGGATATATTTTAACTGTCATGAATATTTATCCACTCAATTTCCATTTTATGACTATTATGCTAGTTTGTGGCCTTCTTTGTATGGTCAGTGTCAGAGAGCCAGGAAGGGTTTCAATGTCTTGATGGCCAAAGACTCTACTTAATGAGATATCTGAAAATTCAGTTTCCTTTGATATATGATTTGTTCATATGCTCATAATTGTTAGTTGATTTGCATCCCTGATACTTATTTAAAATTATATTTGAAATGGTAATGGTCTTTAAGGACCAAAATTCTTGAAAATTGAACTGAAAGTTACATGGAACCATTGAAATAGGTAAAAAGTCACATAAAATAGTTCTATGTGAATAAGTTTGACCCCCCCTCCCAGTTGGGGGTGTTTTTGCCTTAAGTGTAGAGTTTGGTATGCTCTTGAAATTGAGGGCCACATTGACATCACCCATAGCACACACTGAAACTTGCTGCTGTTTCTTCCATTGCTGCTCTTGAGACTGAGAGAAGGAGAGGAAGGCCTGCGTTTACATCTTTTTTTTACAAAGCATGACCAAAGGATCGTAGAATTAGAAGTGAATGAGACATTGATTTCCCAAAGAAATATGAGGCTGGAAAGTAATTACAGTAGTGAAAGAAGCCAGAGGGAGCCAGAAACAAAGGAGAAAGGACAACAAAAAGATTAAATGGGAAAAGATGGAGGACATTGAAACTCCCCCTCCCCCAGATAAAAAAAGCGTGAGAGGAAGTTGGAGAATATGGGGAATAGAAGAAGAAGGGGGAATGACATTATGAAAAAAATGCAGCCAATTAAAGATAATGGAAAATGTAGTCAAACTGACTGATTCTTGCAGACAGAGTTGGCTTTAAGAACACCCCACCGATCTTTCCCTTTAAACTGCTCAGTATCTAAATAAAGAAGTTGTTGACTTCTCTTTGGCAGGCTGTTTTGGTAGGTGCATTTTGGAGATTTCTTCATGGAACGTTGGGATATTTTCCTACCTGACTGAAAGTGAATAAACAGCCCTGCAGGATCTGTGCTGTGCACATTTCTGCAGCTTTATTATATCCTTATATAGGTAAAGAGAGAAGTTCTACACAGAGCGTGCCAAAATGACCACATGCTACACACTTGCACTACCTCTTTTTATGAAGCTAAATTTGGAGTTTTCAAAACCTCCTGTTTAAAAATACATCCCCAAAGACTTCTGCTTATTGCACATTTTTCCCTGTCCTATACAACTTAGATCTTCATTTATAATTCTTTCTTGGAACATCTTTCCTTTTGTCATAAATACAAAAGGAAGATATTGACATGTAATCCTTCATGCTGTTTCATGCAGTAGCATCATAATTCTCAAATTGTGAGAATATATATATATATATATTTCTTCAAGTCTAGAAACACATTTTACAAGAATGTTTAATTATGTATTCATGCATATACATGGACTTTTAAATATAATTGAATGAATAAAAATGAAGTTGCCACAAAATAGTTTATGCAGGCATTCTTTACTTAAAATAACAGATACTTTGCAAGAAAAAATTCTCTGACAGATATTTCTATTATATGATTTATATTTTCCTGCTAGATCTTATAAAATTATAGATTTTTTTTAATCAGAGAAAACTTGTTTCATGATTTTAAATAAGAAGTCAGAAAATATATTCAAGAATATATCAGTCTTTTAAAAAACACATTTAAACATAAAGTAGTAATTTTATACAATTAGCAAGCATATTTAGAATATTAACCTCTTTCTTATGCTCAATAAAATTTTTAAAATTAAAAATGACAGCTCCAGAAAGTCTCAAATGCAATAAGTAATCTATCTCTCCTAACTTCATTCATAATGTAATGCATGAACCTATTAGTTCTTTCCGAAATGCTAACTTGCCTCTTTTGAACTCCTTTAACCACACTTAACCATAACATGTTTGCACTTTATTGTATGTTCTGGATAAGACAAATTTAGAAGATGTGAAATTTAAGGCTAAAATGTTAGTGAAATTGCCATTTGAACATTTTTCTAAATGTGTGATTTTTCTGAAATGAAGTAATGGATGAAAATGATCTGCAAATTAGTGAATTCTTAATGTGCTGGCTCATCTATTTCCAATTTAGGGCTTATTTAAATAGAGTGCTATTAATAGGAATTTTTAAAGTATATCAGATTTTTGTAGAGACTCTAAAATTTATTAGATAGAAAATGTTGGAAAGGGTTTTCTTAATATATAAAAAATATATTAAGAGTAGCTACAACTTAACTGATGGTAATAGCCAGAAGAGTGGATAAGCTGGATGGATGATACCTAATTATTTATTCACTTATTCAATAAGCAACAATTTATGGAGTCCCTCCTATTGGCCAGGAACTTGCTAGGTTAGAGGGACTACCAGACATATAGCCTCTGTCTTTCAGAGCTTATAGATCATCACCAAAGACAGAACGTAATTATAATTTTGGGGGGAGGTTGAGTTCCCAATAAAAATCACTCCTTGTCTCTGCCTGATTTATGAACAAAGTGAGAAATGAAAGAAGAGAGTATGGTGGGTGGAAAACAAAACTATCACCTTTATACTGATGTAGCTGGTATTAGCTTGTATCAAGGGGCAAATGGGCTCTCTGATCCTAAAACCTTTGTGATACTATGCAAGATGCACTCCGACTGTCCCTGGGGTGGGGACAACTGCAGGCTCCTCCACAGAGCGAAGCACCTGACCGCCACGGGACATAGAGCATCAGGAAGCAAAGCACACGTTCCTGTGGGGGAAATGGCTCCCAGGAAGAAAGCGGTGAGGGAGTGTGAGTTGCCCTTTAAAAATCCACCAGGTTAGTCTCTTCTTGGAGGAAGAGAAGGGTATCATGCTAGGAGTGCTCCTCTCACATGAGAGAAACTTCAAGAATGGGGAAGAAGCATTTCTCCAAGCTCCCCACACCCCAAACAGTAATAATGTGTGGTTAAGTTGGAGTTTATGGGAAAGGAGGCATGGGATACTATGGGAACATGAGCTCTTCTAGGGCTCTTCAGTAGAAGTGAGATTTAAGCTGAAGGGTTAGGGGTAGCATTGGGGAAAGATTTTAGGGGGCAAGTTGAGAGACCTCCTGATCCATCTGTGGAATTCAGAGCAGTTCAGCGCGGCTGGTTACAGCCTAAACTGTGAGACAGAATGGAGAGCGATACAGCAGTTCTGTGAGCTGTGACCAAATCTCAGAGGGCGTCGTGAGCCAAAGTCAAGTGAATCAAGGGAAACTGGGAATGTTTGGAGAGTTTCAAATAGAGCAACGACATAATCAGATTTGTGTTTCAATGGGAAGGTCATTCTGACTCTAGCTTGGAGGGAAGCAAACTGGAGAGAGGAAGGCCTGTTAGAAGTATGCAAGGAAAGCAAGTTTATCACAGGGGGTGTGCAGGAATTTAGTATAATTGTGCACATTTTGCCCTTGAAGGGCAAGATATTCAGGTAAAGGTATTTAGAAGGTTCGTTGAATGCATACATGAGAATCTGCTAGGAATACATTATATTTGAAACATTGATCCATGAATTTATGTTACGCTAGGGCAGCCATAAATCTAATTGCACTTCTCACCTTCTGATAGAATCTGTCTAATACTTTTGAATATTTTCTTTAGTTTTCTGGTGAATCCTATTATTTGAATACAATTAGTCTCACCTTCTGATAGAATCTGTCTAATACTTTTGAATGTTTTCTGGTGAATCCTATTATTTGAATACAATTACTTAAGAAGCAATGAACACATAAAAATTTACCGTTTTCTGCCGCTGTTTGTTACAAGATGCTGTTGATGTCTCGTAAGTGTTCTAGTTTATGAGAGGACAAAGGACATTTTAAGTTCATTTTTGGCAAGGCACGTTTCCTTTGAAACTAAATTTGCCAAAAGTGCATAATCATACCCAAAGTGTATTCATCGTACAGTCCGTTTTTCTTAGATGCCACCAAAATATAAACATTCAAAGGATGCACTATTTCAGAAGATAACATTTCTTATCAACATTCTTCTTAGGTGCATATAAAGATCCCAGAACTGCACCTGATAAAACTTCTAAATTTTTAGGAGCACATCTTTTGCAAAGATAATTTTGTGCTTCCTAGCTGAAGATCCCTCAGTATTAATTAAAAATGCAGTGTACTGCCTGTCATCATTTTTCCTCTGTTAGAAATATTATCATAATATTATTTTTTTCAGTTTTTGTCTAATATTAGCTTCCAAATAATTTTTCCTAAGATTTTGAAAACTTCTGTATGCCCTCTTCAGCTGAAAAAGTGTGATCTGTTAGTGCTCACCGGATGAATTATATGTTTTGGATGGCTCTTTTTCTAAGCCACTGTGCTAATACACTTTTTTATTCACTTTCCCTTGTGTTATAATAGTTGCATTTAAGTCTCATGGCAATCTTCTTTATATATGTGCTCAAAAGATTTCTTTGTATTTCTGCCTAGAATAAATCAAAATAAATTTAGCTGGAAATGGCACCAAGTGTATTGAATTTCTTTAGTTTGCAATTCTTAATCACTGTGCTTTATCTGGTGCAAATGTTAATGTTTGATGGCAAAAAGAGTTGCAAATACCTGTAAACCCCTTTAGTCATGTGCCCTTTCATAGAATAAAGGTGATTGATTGCTTAGTGCTCCCAGGATACACTCCTTCTATTCTGATTTTGTTATTTTTATTATTGCCAAGTGTTTTTATAAAGAAAAATTATCTTTATGACTAACTGCATTTTTATTTATCTGTAACTTCAGTGTTGAATAAAGCAGGTGAACTTACTGAAAATGGAGCTTAAAACTTCATTTTTGTGATGGGTACACACTTCTCTGATTAAAAACCATCTTACAACACCACATCTCTTAAAACACAATTTCACCCATACAGCAGTTTATTCTCTGTGTTATAAAGGAAACCCGTGACATTAGAGGGAAATATTTCTAGAGAAAAATAGGCAAATTATGTTTCCTTCCCTCCAGTGAGGTTTCTAGAAAGCTCAAGCAGGCCATGAGGTGGAAACAGGAAGTGAGAAGACCCAGCAACACCCTTTTCCTTTTTTTACTCCTTTCCTCTCTGGTTCTAGGATCAACACGAAAAGCGCTGGCCCTCCTGCTCTCGTAGTTATGCCTTTAGTAGGAGGAAGGCTGGAGAAAGCACCATGACTTTGGGTTTAGGAAGACAGTTTAGTCTGAGAAAATTAGGCTGAAGAGGGTAAAGTTTGCCTCTTTTCAAACAATATTGTTATCTTCACAAGTCCAGGAGGTAGTGAAACGGAACTAATGATAGCTAACAGCATAGAGCTGCGTGAGCCTGCCATCCTGAAAGGGACTCCGGGGAGAGGTCAAAAGTCTGTCTGACCCAGGCAGAGGAGGACCCAGGTGTTGTGGATTGTGGATCTTACACAGTTTGGGGTCCTCTTTAAGAAAAGAGATACATTCTTTATTATAGCCGAGTGAAAAAAATGGAAATGGTACCATTTGCAACAGCATGGATGAACCTAGAGGGTATGATGCTAAGTGGAATAAGTCAGACAAAGACAAATACCATATGATTTCATTTATGTGTGGAATCTAAAGAGCAAACTAAACAAACAAACAAAATAGACAAAAGATACAGAAAACAGACTGATAGTTGCCAGATGGGAGGTGGGTTGTGGAGCGCGTGCAAAAGGTGAAAGGATTAACAATTACAAATTGGTAGTAAAAATATATTCCCAGGGATGTAAAATACAGCATCAGGAATATAGTACTCTGTTCTCTTAGTGCTGTAATAACTATGTACAGTACCAGGTGGATGCTTGTAATATGGGGGAACACTTTGTAAAGTATATGATTGTCTATGCTGTACCTGAAACTAATACAAAATAGTATTGAATGTAAAATGTAACTGAGAAATAAAAGTTAAAAAAAGAAAAGGCATACAGAATTACAAATACAAACTTAGTGGAAAAGTCTTGCCCTGGCCGGTATGGCTCAGGGAGGGGTTTAGAGCGTCAGCCCCCACACGGAAGGGTTGTGGATTTAATTCCCGGTCAAGGCATGTACCTAGGTAGCAGGTTCATCCCCAGCCCTGGTCTGGGAACGTGCAGGAGGCAGTGAATCAATGTCTGTCTGTCTGTCTGTCTCTCTCTCTCTCTCCTCTCTCTCTCTCTCTCTCTGTGCCCACCCTCTCCTCTTCCTCCCTCCCTCTCACAGTCTCTAAAAACCAATGGAAAAATATCCTCAGTGAGGATTAACTACAACAGCAACAAGTCTTAGGAGGTGCCTATGCAGAGCAAGTCTGCCTCTAGCCTCACACATAAACCCTCGCCTATTACCAGTAAGTTAAATACTGAATTGATATTTTAAAGTAAGTTTAGATGTCACATCCTTGGAGAAACCTTCCCTGGTTCCTTCCTTTGTATTCCACCAGGTCATGTGTGCAGTGTGGCAATTATCTGCTTACTTGTCTGTGTTGCCCACTGGATTCTAAGCTACAGACAGGTAGACAAGTCTTGCCCAGGGATGGATCTGTTGTGCCTAGAACTGTGCTTGGAAGAGTGTAGTTGTTTAAATGAGAATGGAGGGATGCTGGGATCCAGCACCTTAAACACCCTCTAACAGCAGATCTGGTGCTGCTCTTGGTGGGCTGATGGAGGCCTCTGGTGCTATTCCATGTAGAATCAGTCCCCATCGATCATGCGGACAGCAGCTGCCAAGCTCTGTTTCACCTGTTGTTATGTATGGGAAAGATGTCTTTCAACTGTGGACAAAAATTCATCAAGAACAGTCTAGGAGTCCATCCCTCTGGCAAGAGGAGTAATTAGAGCAGATCTGAAGGCAGAGTGAGGTATCAAATGCCCTCTGAGGATTTTTACTTCTTTTTGAATACATTTTAAAAATGTATTTCTTAAGACAAAAAGATCAACAGGAAAATGCATGGAAGGCATAATTCAGGGATCAGTTTCTTCATTTTGATGAAGTTATGCTTCATCTAACTGGGTAATTGATTTTAAACCAGAAGTCTGCTTACACTTTTACAGCTAAGACATCTAACTATATCTAAGAAAACATCATAATAAATGTGTTATTTCTGATGAAACGTGTCTTGAGCTTATGTACATGAAGGGAGAAAGATATGGTTTTTCTTCTTCAAAATAAACTACGTAATTCTTATGTTAGTGTCTGTAAGATTTAAGATTGGTGAGTTTGGCAAAGGGTGTTTATGTATATATATGGTGAGTGATTTCCTAAAACTTAGAAAAAGATGTAGGATAAATTCTGCACATGCTACACTTGATGTTGCCAAAGGGAAAACCTGCTAAAAGAAGAAATTTGGGGGCTGATGTGAGAACGAGATGTTTGAATGATGACAAGGCCATCTCCGTAATTTGCTGTGCCCGGCGCAAAATGACAATGTGGGAAATTTGGGAATCCTTGTTAAAAAAATATTAAAATTTCCAAACAACAGCAGAGCATTAAGCTAAGGGTGGGGCCCTTATAAGCCTAGGACACTTATGAGGCTCGCATGCCCATGAAGCTGACCTTCAGGATGCCTTTGCATGGTTTATGACCTTACTATGTAATGTGGTGAATTATAAAGAACGATCCATGTGATAAATTCCTCTTTGATCACGGCAGTAGAATAGTGTTTATCACCCTAACTGGCCTACCGGATCAGGTTCCTTTGAGCTACCAGACCTAAGTGATGTGCTCACATGGGGCTCCTCAGTCAGGACTTCTGATGTCTTTCTTGTCTTTATATTGTCGTGTATGCATTGTTAATGGGTTTTGGTCTTTTGTGTTTTAAGCCAACTCACTTCCTCTCTTGGAAGTACCAGTAGGTAAACTGGATAAATAAACGAAACTCTTAAAACTGGCTTTAAAAGTGGATTTTAAAAGCCTATCATTATCAACATTATTTACTGTGTGCAGTTGCAGTAATGGCTCTATTAATGAAACCAAAGCACTCCAACAAAGTAATTATTTGTTTAGAGACTTCATAACCTCAGGCAGGAATAATCTTGGAAGCAGAAGGATGCATTCCAGATAAGAAAGAGTACAGGACAGAAATTTTAGTCTTAAACAAAAGCAAAAGTGAAGGTTAAAGGAGGTGAAGGCCAGGCCTTGTTTATACTTGGGAAAGGAAAATCCCCTGGGACAAGCTTAGAGGGAAAGGACCTGTTGGCACACAGCCCTTTGTTGGGGTGATGTAGGCTGACCTCAGACGGAACATAGGCTCTTCTATTCCCTCAAGTTTCGAGAAGCCTTAGCCAGCGTCCCAGAAGAGCAGGCAGCTAGTCTGACTTACGGAGACCTGCTTTGTGCCTCCCTTTCCAGCTCATCCCACAAGAATTAAATTGGATTGTCTTTCAAACACGGCTGCTGTGTTCAGTGAAGCGACGTTTCTCACCGCACAGATCCACTGGGTAGCAGGCAAGTGACATCTGCATTCTCCGCATTTTGTGATGCTCAAGCTGTTTCTCCTTCCATGGCTGTGCCCCACTCAAGAAGGGACAACCTATGGGCTAGTGTTTAGGATAACCCGAGAACCAGCTAGGTAGGTTTCATAGCCTAAATATTCAGCAGTCCTTTAAAGTGGGAACATGCCTTTCCTTATTAAGAATAAAAAAAATAGCCTTGCTGGTGTGGCTCAGTGGTTGAGGGTTGACCTATGAACCAGGAGGTCATGGTTTGATTCCTAGTCAGGGCACATACCCGGGTTGTACACTCAATCCCCAGTGTGGGGGTGTGCAGGAGGCAGACCATTGATGATTCTCTCTCAACGTTGATGTCTTGCTCTCCCTCTCCTTTCCTTTCTCTGAAATCAATAAAAGCATAAAAATTAAAAGTATTTAAAATTGGAGAGCTCTAACAATACAAATATTTGTAGTTAATTTCAGTGTGAATCAGTACCAGTTAAAGTGGAATGGTAAGAGTAGAGTTTCTTCATTTTTTTTGGCAGGACTGTGTTATATGAAGAGACGGAGGCTCTATGTATGAGTTGGTGGCTAGGGAATGGGAAACAGAGGCAGTAGAAAATAGATACAGTGGTTTTCCCTATGATGGCTTTGGCTTAGGTGTCCTCTTCCAAAGCTATCTGTTAATTGAACTATTACTTGTATGAGTTAATACTCATACAAGTAACTGATTTGAGTGTAATATTCTCTAAGATATTCTTCTTATTATTCTTTTTTTAAAATGATTTTATTTTTTTAAATATATTTTTATTGATTTCAGAGAGGAATTAAGAGGGAAAGAGAGATAGAAACATCAATGATGAGAGAGAATCATTGACTGGCTGCCTCCTGCACGCCCCCCACTGGGGATCAAACCCGTAACCCAGGCATGTGCCCTTGACCGGAATTGAACCTGGGACCCTTCAGTCCGCAGGCCGACGCTCTATCCACCGAGCCAAACCATCTAGGGCAATTCTTCTTATTCTTTAGGTAGCAAAGAAGTCATATTTGCATTCCTTTATTAAAATAGATGAAGACATATACAATCATGTATGAACACATGGTAAGACACACACTAACAAATGAGATACCATTTTTTGTAATAGCAAAATGAGAGCAAGTTAATTTCCATTGATGATAAAATAATGAGCCCATTTGTAATTTGTGCTGCCTGCTCATTACAATGATGAGACATGGCATTTAAATACACTCACATAAAGTGAGACTGAGCCTGCACTTTCACATTAAAACACTGCTTACCTTCTGGGTAGAATCTTACACTCAGATGGCTGACCTTGCTGCAGTATTCTTCCTCCTTGACACCATTGGGCTTGACTGCCTTCTTCAAAAATAGCGTAGAGCGCCTGCTGTGTGCCAGGCATGCTGCTAGAGGATGTGAAACCCAGAGCCCCCAGGGCTGCAGTGTAATTAGTACATGGGATGATGATAGCCAGTCTTCATTGTTTCTCCCCTTGTTCCTGTCGTCGCCAATACTTCCGAATGTGCACCTCTCAACCACTGTCACAAGCCTCCACATCTTCGGAAAATTACAGGCTTCTCTCTATTGCTGTATTTTCTGTAAAAAAAATCTTTGTCCATTCCCCTATTTGGAGCTAATCTCTGCATCCCTCGTGTTGTCCAGAGCACTTCATATTTGACTTTTCTAACATAGTTATTTTTATTCATGTCTTTATTTCTCACTGGACTTCAGGTTTCTGGATGACATGGATTCTGATGAATCCTTGACTCTCCATTCCTCATGATGTTAGCAAAATGTTTTTCTCATAGTAGGTGCTCAAATACAGTTGAGTATATTAAATTAAGTGGATTAAAAAAACACACAAACAAAACGATTTACCTGCTAACCGGTTCAGGGACACAAATTGTTGACCCAGTACATTGAATGTAGAGCCAAGTGGAGTTACTGTCAGCATTCCTAATTTGTGCTTATTGCACAACGGGAAATGTATTGCCCAGTCTCCCATCCCTGAACAAATCAACCATGGTCATCTTTTCTGATCTTTCTAGTCTGGCATATTTGCAAACATAATTTCTGTGAATCTATGAGCATGGCCTCATAATATGGATTCAGTTTTTTGTTCTGTACTATTTGTTCAGATATGTAGAAGGCTCTTAATGAAACCAAAGAAACAGGCAATTTTATTGAAAAGTATAAAACTTGAAAGATTGTTGTCCCAAAGCAGCCTTTTAATTCTGAGGGGAGCATGTCTGGAGGCTTCTGATCAAGCTCCAGAAAGCCCATTCTTTCACACATTCCTAATGGCATGTCATCAATGATGCCAACATATGTCAGGGGATCACCCAAGACTGGGGTTTTCCTCCAAGGGAACAACAGTGTCTAATAATTCAGGACAAATTTCTAATTATTTTAATGGGATTATTCTGCTTCTTGGCACATCAAGCAATTTGTTTTACACCTTTAGTCATTATTTTTCATTTTTGAAGACTTAAACAGAGGAGACGTGACAGAGCCGAAGTCCCGTTTCATCTCCCGGACCATTAATTATGCTTTGTTGGTTTCAGTACTGCTGAGGCCCCAGAGAAATGAATCTTGTCGGGTCTTACTTGGTTTAACAGATTTCATTCTCCATACTTCAAACAAGTTTTCTTAGAAAACCATTAATCACTAACCTATGGATTAAATAGTGACAATAATGGAAATATAACCAACAACAAATTGTTCATGGTTGGCTTCTCCAAGGATTTGACAGCTAATTTATAAAAGCAAGTTATTTTTATGGAGCAAGACTTTTGCGATAAAGTAAAATTGCTTTGGCAGAAATGCTCAGCACTATCTTGTAGTCTGCAGGGGCACCACGCACACACACACACACACACACAGACCATCTTTCTCTCTTGACCCCCTTTTCTGCCACGTTTTCTAAGATTTCAGTGGGTCCTGACTCATTGCTGGCATGTACCCTTGACACAATTACTGTTTGTTTTTATAAAAGACTATGAAATCTATTTTATGTTGTCAACTCAGGGTCTACATGGGAGAGGTCTCAAGCCATAATGTAGGAAACTTGTCAAATAGGGTGAAACACAAATTCAAGGAATCTGTTGCAGAAGGGCGATGGTCTCAATTCAGGATAGGCACACCCTGGGGAGCGGTTGGAGATGGGGAGAGAAGGTATTTTGTGTCCAGGTGGTAGAGGACTTTGAAAGCCAGAATGTGGAGTTTGTGTTTCATCTGTAGCACCACCTATCATCTTAGAACCACCTGTTTGGGATACCCCCAGAGCTTGTAAAAAATGCCTTTTCAGGATCCTTCCTTAGACCCCCTAGCTCAGATTCTCAGAGGTACACCCTGAAATTTGCATTTTATACAGGTGCCCCAGATGATTCTTATTCCACTTCACGTTGAAATCACTGCCACAGATAAAGGAGATAATTTAGTAAAACATTATATTTGTATATGTTTAAGTATGTTTTGTTTAAACGACAACATTTCTGTGTGGTATAAAAGGGAGAAGAAAAATTTATGTTTATCATTTTATAAAAAACTGACACTGGAGAGAGCGTTCTCAAAGATCAGTATGACATATAAACAAACGGTGGTATGCTGGTAATGCTTCACAGCCAGCTCCCTGAAAACAAACAAACCAAACACACACAAGTCCTGATTTGTAGCATTTGTGTGTTTTTTCAGGCTACCAACTTAACATCATTAAATGTGGAGTTAGGAAGCGATGTACTCAATTGGTATATTGCATATGTATAGTTTTGCCATATACTATATATCCAAATAGTTAAGTTTTTGTACACTTAATTATTTAGGCTGATGGGTATTTATGTGCATAATAACAGATACTTACCTTAAATATAACCATCACATATTTTCAAAGCATATTCTAAAACATTACCTTTGACTCCTAAAAGTATTCTGTGAAATTTCCATAGTGGGGAAGATAATATCCGCCTTTTTTTTTGATAGAAGAGAAAACTAAGACTTGATGGAAGTTATCCAAAGTCACACTGCTGTTAAAAAGCAAAGCCTGCCTTAGAAGGTTCCAGAGCAGTGGTTCTCAACCTTCTGGCCCTTTAAATACAGTTCCTCATGTTGTGACTCAACCATAAAATTATTTTAGTTGCTACTTCATAACTGTAATGTTGCTACTGTTATGAATTGTAATGTAAATATCTGATATGCAGGATGGTCTTAGGCGACCCCTGTGAAAGTGTTGTTCGACCGCCAAAGTGGTCATGACCCACAGGTTGAGAACCGCTGTTCTAGAGTACTTACCGTTTTTTTTTCTTTCACTCTATACTACTACATCAGCTACAAGATACATCCCAGGGGAGCTATATTTATGTACAATGCTAAGAGGATGACACTGCGGGTTTAGCAATATGATAATTCAGATAAATTAGTTGTGCTTCTACAACTTCTTGTTTCCTTGTGTTATACCATTTGACCCATCCTCAAGTCCAAACAGGGAAGGCATTCATTTCACCCTTACACAATTCTTTCTTGCCATTTGGAGAGGTCAAGGAGACAATTCAGAGAGTGGAAGAAAACGAATGAGCTAAAGTCACCTGGAAGAGTTCTAAACTTATGCCACTACACACTGGAATACTACTCAGCTGTGAAAAAGAAGGAACTCTTACCTTTTGTGATAGTGTGGATGGACCTGGAGAGTATTGTGCTAAGTTAAATAAGCCCGTCAAATAAAGACAAATACCATATGATTTCACTTGGAATCTAGTGAACAGAATAAACTAACAAAACAGACTGCCAGCTGTCATAGGGGCAGGGGGTTAGGGAGTTAGAGGAAAAGGTGAAGGGATTAAGCAAAAAAACAAACAACAACAAAAAAAAAACAACCAACAAAAACATCATAGACACAGATAACAGTATGGTGCTTGTCACAGGGAAAGGCGGGTAAAGGCGGGTAGAAGAGGGTAAAGGGGCGGTGAATGGTGATGGAAGGAGACCTGACTTTGGGTGGTGAACACATGATACAATATCAGATGATGTATTATAGAATTGTACACTTGAAACTGATATAATTTAATTAACCAATGTAACCTCAATCAATTTTATAAAAATGTTTTTAAAAAAGAAGACTTTCAAACAGCATTATAAAAGCTGGAACAGCAACAACAAGAAGTGTAGTCCCTGAGACCAACAGCATCAGCATCACCTAGGAACGTATTAGAAATGCAAACCCTTGGGCCTCCCACCTAGACCTACTGAATCTGAAACTGGGGCTGTTGCTAGTGACATGTGACCCACAATCCCTCTAGGCAGTTCTGGTGCTTGCTAAAATTTGAGAAGGGCTCTAGGTCTTCCCTCTTCCCAGACCCAGAAACCCTAGAGAGGTTGGGGGATCTTAAAGACGAGAGGACCTGTGTGTCTCATTCCAAGCTGACAGAATTTAAATCAGAAATAACTGAGTAATTGCTAACTTGATTGCATATACTTGAAGTGACTCAATTAGGTTGTCTGCTATTAGGTCGAATTGGGGATTTAAGGTAGATATTAAGTTCAGTTTAAAGGAAATGAAGATAGTTACACTGCATACACACCCAGGTTTGTGGCTTATAAGATCCAATATTCTATGTGCACTTGGGAGGCACTTGGAATTCTGTCCTGGAATGAACCAAACAGATGAAGTGAACACACAGACCTTGGTACCTCATGTGGTGTCAGATGGCAGTTCACACACTTGACTGAATTAAGATTCATTATGTACAGCTATGGGGTGGGCAGAGAAAGTACTGGAAATAGTAAGCTGTGGCAAGCTATGCTCCAGGTGACCTCTCCTTGGCCTCTGGTGCTGTGACCTCTGGCCCGCCCCTCATGCCGTTGACCTCCCTGACCCAGTTGATTGTGCTTTGTTCTTCTTCAGCCTGGCGTGTCTCACCAGGGTCTTAACCAGGGTCAGCAGCTCATCCCAGTAAGCCTGAGATTTTCTCAGTTTTAAAACTGAAAGTCCCATGTCCTGGGCATCTCCTAGTCCCAGCAAACTGGCACAGTTGGTCACCCTGATCTCAACCCACTTAAGACCACGCTGGGCATGTCCTTTGCTCCTGTCCCTGGGGCAGGTGGATCTCACATCTAACCGGCTGGCAGCCCCAGCTTGTACTGCTTGTGGGAGACTCCAGGGCAACAGGCTACTGAGGGTGCCCATGAAACAGTTACTTCCTTCTTGTACCATAATTAATATTTGTAGAAGGCATGTTAGTAGTTATTTTTAGCACCATGTTAAGTGTTTCTTATGATGTGGAAAGGTCCAGTCACATATTACTGACCCAGCCAGATTACGAACTGTAATTTATTAAGGCTTGGAAATGTCTTGCTGTTGAATGACTTCATTTAAGGAAAATCACTCAGGGTGGATTTAAAATGTTAAAGCTGGGCATGACACTGGGTACTGATTACTTGGGTGAGACCTGAAAGCAGGATTTTAAGGAAATTATTCCTGCCATTTGTGGAACAAGAGTGCAGGGGTCCGAGGTATAGAGGGCTCGTGAGGAAACACATCTGTTAGTCTAGGGTTGAGATAATAAAGGCACACTAGGGAGTTAATGGTCAGAAAAAGAGAGAAAATAATTATTGAAAGACATTTTGAGGGAAGAATGGATGAAGCACTATCATAGGTTATTGAGAGACTAAAGGTGCTATTGATGACAAAATAGGCAAGTCTAGATTTAGACAGTTGAACTCAATTTTAGGACTTGCAAGTGACAGTAACTCAGATGAGTCTAAAGAATTTGAGACTTAGGTTAAGGCTTGGGAGAAAGGAGTGATCTGCATATGACCATTGCGGTGTCTTATTTAACCTCGGCAATGGCGAAACCTCGGCAATGGCATGGTATTCTTACATCGGCGTCACCAAAATTGTCCAGAGCACACAGCTGAGTTGTGTAGTGTCATTGGCCGTACATCTTTTGGCTGTTCCTCAATACATTTTGTTGCTAGGTAATTAACACCTATTCAAGATTTTATTGTGGTTCCTTCCATGATATTTTAGCAGTAGAAATTTTAGTGAACCACTTAGAACCATGAGCTTGATTGCAGATGCTAATAAGAGGCTTCTTAATTAACTGGTTAATAATAAAAACAGCATCAAGTTTTCAAGAGCTATTTACTGCCACAGTGATTAGCAAATTAGGGTTTGAGAATACCAGTCATAGTTGAATTCCTTAATTTCTATAGCATTTATACCTTGCAAGACATTTTGCCATGTATTATTTATCTCTGACCAAAAACCCTTTGGGACAGGTGGTTTCATCCCCAATTTATAGATGAGCAAACTGAGGCTCAGAGCGATGGCACTGCCTGCAGACATATGGTGAAATCAAGGGCAGACAAGTCAGGTCTTTTGATTCCTTTACCAACGTGCTTTCCACAGCCAGCTGCCATACCTTCACTCTAGTGGATGACTGGCTCCTCCAGTATTTGCCAGCACAGTGTGGACATCATTAATCATTGCAAGACAGACCCTCAAAATAGGAAGTTTTAGGCAGATAAATAGATCTGACGCTGCTATAAGATGTTGGCACCACAATTGTCCGATTCAGCCATCTTCACTGGAAACCCAAGAATAAAAGTCGGGCTGGTCGAGGGCAGAAAAAGGCTGAGCCAATTAAAGAAAAACCCTGGGAAGCCAGGATGAAGCACAAAGATGCAGATGAGTGAGCTGAGGAAATTGCACCCCCAGCTGAAAAGCAGCGCACTCCCAGTAAAACCATAGCCTGACTCTTCTGCTAACTGTTAGCAGCAGGAGTTACATAATGTAATAATTAATTGTCTGCAGCTTCTAGACTTATTAGGGGAGTGTGGGACCCACTCCAGAGGCGCTTCTCTGGCTTTGGTGGTGGTCAGAACATTGCCTTAGGCGTTCATCTTCATTATGGTACTGCCTGTGAGTGGTTTTCCCATCATTTTTAACCCTGGGTTCAGTCCATCTCGGCTAATGGGTATTTTAAGTGCATCTTACGTATTTTTCACTGGCCTTTCACTTACGGTGGAAAATTGCCTAGTTTATAACACTACTTCCAAGGGTCAAATTTGGCCCTGACTTCTCTTCCCTGAAAGACAATGCCCACAATAAAAGGTGACAGAATTATCCCTGGCACACTGGGGAAATCCTGAGACCATATACGAACAGAAGGCTACATCCCTTTTAAATAGTTTAAACTGCCTTTGGAAATAGAAGGAACCCCATTTTATATGCGTGACTTTGAACAGATCTTACTCTCACAAAGGAGGAATATGCATTGCAACTTGTCATGGAGGAGCCCCCGTAACCACACAGCATGAAGGGGAGGTTAGAGAGAGGCTGTGAGTGGATGAAGGCTTTCCGTCAGTGGGGCCATAGGTCTCGTTTTGCTGAACATAAAAGCTGACCAAGGACTTTATGAAAACTTTGAGCTGCCTTCCTGACCGCCTTGGTTTCTTTCCTTCACCCATAGATCAACGTCATTGACAACCCTGTTCTTTTCAAGTGGTCAAAGAAGTTAAAAATAAAGTTCTATTTTAGAGGTACCTTTGATTTTCTTCAAACACATTTCAGACGATAGGAAAGAGAAATACAGTGATAAATTTGAGCGGAGACCTGGCAGAGTTTTCCTACAGTTTAATAAAAAATGGGCTCCGCTTCAAATATATTAAGTTGCCACAGGAGAATGGGAGGACCTTTTGGGAACAGCGAATAGTTCCCGGAATTTTATTCTCCTTTTATCATAATACAGGATAAAATTTCCAAGGCAAATGAAGACAAATAATGGTTGAAGGAATATTGCCTGAAATGTAAGAGGTGACAGATTTAGAAAGAGTAATCCTTGTACAGCTGGCCTTTCCTATGCCTTGAATGGTATATTTTCTCTGGATAATTTGGACTTCATTGTGGACAGCAAATTCCAGTGTTTCCTTTTTTTGAGAGTTTTTATTTTATTAAACATTTTTTTTATTTTTCAATTACAGTTGAATTTCAATATTATATTGAAATATAGTATCAGGTGTATTGATTAGTGGTTAGACATTTATATAACTTAAGAAATGATCCTCCCCCATAAGTCTAGTATTTACCTGACACCATGCATAGTTATTACAATATTCTTGACTATATTCCCTATGCTGTACTTTACATCTCTGTGACTGTTTTGTGGCTAATCCCTTCAACTTTTTCACCCTCCCCAAACTCCCACTCCCCTGGGAACCATCAGTGTTTTCTCTATATCTAATTTGTTTTGTTTGTTCATTTATTGTGTGTTTGTTTGTTTTCTTCAGATTTCACATGTAAGTGAAAACATACGGTATTTGTCTTTCTCTGTCTGACTTATTTCACTGAGCATAATACCATGTAGGTTCATTTATGTTGTTGCAAATGGTAAGATTTCATTCTTTATTATGGCCAAGAAATATTCCATTGTATATATGTACTACATCTTCTTTATTCAACCACTTATTGATGAACACTTAGGTTACTTCCATATCTTGCCTATTGTTAATAACGCTGCAATGAACATAGTCATAAATCTTTTTGAATTAGTGTTTTGGATTTCTTTGGATAAATACCCTAAAGAGGAATTGCTGGATTCGAGGGTGGTTCCATTTTATTTTTTTGAGGAACCTCCATACTGTTTCCCACAGTGGCTGCACTAATTTGCAATCGCACCAGCAGTGCACAAGGGTTCCCTTTTCTCCGCATCCTTGCTAACACTTGATATTTGTTCATTTATTGATGATAACTATTCTGACAGATGTGAGGTGATATGCCATTGTTATTTTAATTTGAATTTCCCTGATGATTAGTGACCTTGATCATATTTTCATATGTCTATTGACCATCTTCTACATATCCTCTTTGGAGAAATGCATATTCAGGTCCTCTACCCATTTTTTAATCAGAGACATATCCAAAAAATGTTAGTAAGAGCAATGTCAAAGAGTTTACTACCTATTTTATGGTTTTGGTTCTTACATTTAAGTCTTTAATCCAGCAAAATTCCAGTATTTCTAATGTCCAAGTGGTTCGTTTCATTTCCTTAGAAATGTCAGAATATATATTTTAACTTGGAAATTTATAAAGGTAATAGAAAATATTATTTGGAGTCTAAATGCGGGAATTTTGGAGTTAATTATTTTAAAATAGCTATTTTCTAGTATATCCTGCAAATAATATACAATCAAAACAGCTGTGGTATTCCTCATGATTTTTCCTACTTGGGTATTGATGAGAGCCATAATCAAAAATTGCTAAATAAAAATCATGGATTTTGGTTGTACTTTGGGTTTATCTTTTGTTGTGCTGGACTTGCATTGTGTGATGATTTCCTTTTTTATATTGCATTTTCCTAGACTGAAAAAATGCTTTCTTTTTATTGGAACTTACTAAAAGAAGGCAGTTATTTGTAATTTGTAATTCACCAGTTGAGGTTTTATTTTTATTGTAAAAATATGAAGAATATTACATTCCGTTTTCTGAACAGCTGGTAGGAGAATTCCTCTGAGAAAAAATAGTGCCTATACTTTCTCAGTGGTCTCCTAACTTAACTTCTGTTTCTGCCTTGCCCCCATGTGGCTAAGTTTTTCACTTGATAGCCGGAGTGATCCTACTAGCAGTCATTTCAGGATACTCCTCTGCTCATAACTTTCCATCTTATCAGAGCATAATAAAAGCCTAATATTCAAATCGACAGAATGACTGGTTGGCAGGGGGTGGGGCTGGCGAGCGGGTGGCACCAGGCCATCCAAGGTGGGTGCCAGTGGGCAGAGGGAGGGGATGACGATTGGGGGCAGTGACCAGCGGCAGAGGGGTGATGGGGGGCAGGAACTGGCCGCTCGCCAGCCAGCGCCATCCCCTGATCGGCCCGCTGGTTGCCACCCTCAGAAGCAGGCCAGAAGCTGTCAATTGGACATCCCCCAAGGGCTCGCCCCCCCACACACACACATACACATACACACACACACTTCTGATTGCATCCCCAAAATTCCCTGCCTTGCTTTTTTTACTCCTCCTTGCTGGTCCTTGCGTACAGCAAACACAGACCTGCCTCGGAGCCTTTGTATTTCCCTGTCCCTCTTCCCCAAGATATCTGCAACATTCGCCACTCCTCTTTTCCTTCAGGTCTTGGCTCACGTGCTACCTTATCATTGAGATCTTCCTTGACCATCTGAAATTAAATAGCACCACTATGCCAGGTGGATATAGGGTCCAGATCGTGAAAGCTTTCCTCCAGGAATTAGGAGATATTCTTGGGAGATGTAAGGATTCATTCCTAGGGTCTAGAACTGAGGAGGTAGTCCCACCTGGAAAGAAAAGATTGGCGAAGAAAACGACCTACTCTAAGACCAACCCCCACTGCTACCCACACTATTGTTTTGCTTATTTGAATGACATATAGAGCTATTTTAAATTCCGGAATAACACAATGGTATCAGTAAAATGCAGCCTACTTAAAAAAATATATTTTATTTTTCCATTTGTGATTGCATTGAGCTGCCGTGAAAATGGAACACACCAGTTTCACAGCAGGAGAAGATAGATACAGCGAGATTAGTAGGCGAGATGCTCAGGATTGGAAGGATCTGTGCGGCTGAAAGTGAGGTAATGATAATGATTATGTGATAATAGTGCCGTTGTGCTGTTTTATGAGGCAGTAATCCGGCTCCCAAAGCAGATACACTATGGGGGTGAGGGCTGAGTTTATCCCGTGGAGGGGAATAGATTGTTGCTGAATAACCCAGCGTGACAGTAAGGCTTTTTTGCTTTTTTGTGTGTGGCAAGAGCTTAAAAGTTAAGTTTTAAAAGAAAATGAGTAACTTCCCAAATATGAGCAAGTGAACAGCTGAGCAGGGGTAAAAGAAAACCAAATTGTGCAGGAGAGTGGTGAGCTAGAGGGGCTGGGATGAGATTCTGTTTATGCAATAGGAGCCAGAGTTCTAGCAATTGGTGACAAACTTTTCAGCACCCAAAACAAAAACAAAACCCCACTACTGTACCTATTGGCGGTGGAAATGAAATGGTAATTTTCTAGAAAAATATTAAACTACTGCAAAGTGCAAGCAGATTTCCATTCATCTCATTTTCAGCCACTGCTCATTTCTCGACAAGTTAATATGTGAAAGGGGCTGCGTTAGTTACAACAGCAGTTACAGAAAATGGCATCGCGTTCTTGCCTTCTATGAGCTCACAGACCAGTATTGCTTAAGAAGATGTTGAAAGAACTCAATCTTCAGTGTCGCTTTTGTAACCAAGACTGACCAGAGAGCAGATGTCACTCATTCTTGGAGATTCCTCCTTCTTCCTCCGTATATATGAGCATCTCAAGGCCTATTCGGTTTTAGAAAACGGAGGATGGATAGGACTCGATCCTCAGTCCGTGATAGTCACTTCTCCTGGGCTCCTCACTTAGGAATGTGGTGGCAATTCAACTTGGGGGTTTCCCTGGCAGCTTGTTTCCCCGGGGGGCAGCTGGGGAAATTTTGCTGCAGCTCCGAGAGCTTTGGTGCTTAGTACTAATTCTTTCTCCATCACAGGCTGCCAGCAGGCATGGCCTCCGAAGCTTCGCTAGCAAATGGCGCATCTGTCTTACATCCTGTAGAATCGCAATCCCTATCTTTTCTAAGTATCTGGAAGCTATTAGACCTCCCAAGGGATGGGGCCACTTCTGACACTGAGACCACATCTGCTCCTCCATTTTCAAACAGACTTCTAGCTCAGCTGCCTCGGGGCTTTGGCCTTCCAATGCAGAGGCCCTTTAAGGGTTTGTCTTGGGGGCGGCCACCCTGCTGCACCTTTTTTCAAGCTAATCACTCAAAAAGGCCAACTTCAAGGAGACTGAGGTTACTTTTAGGGTTACCTTTTGAGGAATGGGGAGATGAAAAAAAAAAAGAACTTTGATTTCTCCCAAGTGAAGCTAAATTAAAAAAAACAACAGCCAAGACTAACTTAAATTCTCAGGAGGTTATTCTGCCACACCGAAATCTCCATAAAGTTCCTGCTATACTTAAGAAGGAGTATTGGGATTATTTGTTCACCACTGGATTCCTAACAACTGGCAAATTGCCTGGCTGATAGTAGGTCTAATATATTTTTCACATAAATCAGGCTGTTGGATAATTTCCAGAAATTGGCTACCGTGACTGGTTCAGCCATCGCCCATCTCTGGGAGCACCGAAGAGCATTTATTTGCAGATATTTACCGAGTGTTTGTGTGTACCAGGCACTTCTCTAAGCACCTGGAATCCATCACCGAGCAGGATAGACAGAGACCCCTGCCCTCATGGAGCTTCCAGGCCAACAAAGGAGACAATGCATATATTCAACAGTTAGGTTATCCAGCATTTTGGAAAATAAGGATTGAGCAGGGTAAGGCTATCCATAGTAAGGAGCAGTTCATGGTGATAAATGGGGGTGGTCAGGGTTTGCCTCATGGAGATTGTGATATTGCACAGAAACTTACAGGTGGAAGGGAGTTAGGTAAGTGGATGTTTTTTCCCCCCTCTGGGCAGAGAAAACAGCCACAGCAAAGGTAGGAAGTGTGCTTGGCATTTTTTAAAATTGTAGTATAATACATGTAACATAAAATTCACCATTTTTATCATTTTAAAGTGTATAATTCAGCAGCATATAGTACATTCACAATGTTGTGCAACCGTCACTACTGTCTAGTTCTAGAACATTTTCATCATCCCAAGAGGAGACCCACTTCATTAAGCGGTCATCCCAATCCCCATTTTCTCCTCTCTTCCCCCCCGACTCTGGAGACCACTGATCTATTTTCTGCTTCTATGGATGTGCCTGGCATTTTGATGAAGACCAGGAAGCTAGTGTGGGCTGCAGCATAGTAAGTACGAGGGAGGTTAGGAGGGGGGAAGTCAGTGAAGTGATGAAGAGCTGAATCACTTTTAAGCTATTGTAAGGACTACAGCTTTTATTCTGACTTAACTGAGGGGCATTCTAGAGTATTAAACTGAGGGATGAAATGCTCCTTGGTGGAGTAGATGGGGAAAGTGTGTGTGACAAGGTGGAAGGAAAAAGATTGATTAACAAATAAGAGAAGATGATGGCTCAGACAAGATTGGCAGTTAGGGCGAGTTCTTACAAGAAGTTGAAGTCTAGAAATATTGTGTAGCTAGAGCCAGCAGGAATTGCTAATGAACTGGATTTGGGGTGTGATAGAAAAGGGAAATCAAGCATTATTCCAATGATTCTGACTTAGTGACGCGAAGGATAAAGTTGCCATCAACTGAGATGAGGGCATTGCCGCAGGTTTTGGGGGGAATGTCAGGAATACAGTTTAGGCAGATTGAGTTTGAGATGTATGTTCATCCAAATGAAAATGTCAAGTAGAAAGTTAGATGTGAGTAGATTCTAGAAAGTGGCCTAGAGTAGAGATACAATTTTGGGAGTCATTAGCGTAGAGATGTGTTTATAGCCATGAGACTGGGGCAAATCACTGAAGAACTGAATGTGAACAGATAATGGGAAGAGGCCAAGTGCTGAGCACTAGGGCAGTTTTTCCTCCAATGATGAGGATGCAGGAGGAACCAGAAGAGCAGGAGCCAAGGCAGAGGAGCGTCACGCGTGTGTTGTGTTTTGGAAGCCAAGTGAAGAAATTGAACAAAGGAAGAGACAGCGGGGATGCAGGAGGAACCAGAAGAGCAGGAGCCAAGGCAGGAGGAGCATCACGTGTGTGTAGTGTTTTGGAAGCCAAGTGAAGAAATTGAACCAAGGAGGAGACAGCGACCAACTCAATGGGATGTTGCTGAATTGATTGACTATTGATGTAGCATTTTGTGGGGCAGATTCAGTGGCGTAATTAGGTTGTAATTCAGATTGGAATAGGTTTAAAGGAAAATGGGAAAAGAGGACCTGTGGATAGTGAGCAGAGAACAATATTCAGAAGATTTTCTTGGAAGAGGACTGAAAGAAATGGGGGCATGCCCCCTTCTTCAGCTCCTCACTTTTACTAGAAATTTTATTATCTCTTATGTTATAACATAATTATGTAGTTAATTCATGTGGGTGATACTTTTATTTGCAAAATATTATTGAAAATGGGAAAAGAGGACCTGTGGATAGTGA
The DNA here is from genome assembly GCF_000412655.1 of Myotis brandtii. Taxonomy (NCBI): domain Eukaryota; kingdom Metazoa; phylum Chordata; class Mammalia; order Chiroptera; family Vespertilionidae; genus Myotis; species Myotis brandtii. The sequence continues at coordinate 4,396,961 of NW_005364372.1, read as the reverse complement.
GCAGAGAACAATATTCAGAAGATTTTCTTGGAAGAGGACTGAAAGAAATGGGGGCATGCCCCCTTCTTCAGCTCCTCACTTTTACTAGAACTTTTATTATCTCTTATGTTATAACATAATTATGTAGTTAATTCGTGTGGGTGATACTTTTATTTGCAAAATATTATTTTCTTCACCATAGATTCTAAAGACAATCCCTATCATTCAAAAAGAAAGATAAATTTATTAGCAACAGAGTGATAGGTAAGGAACAGATCAGAGAGAAGATTCTTTTTCTGAATCATGAATAATAAGCGTAATGTTCTATAAAGTAAAATATATTTAAAAACTAAAGGTTATGTTCATGTCCTTCTTATAGAGTAATTTATAAGTATTTCCACAAAAACTAAGAAACTTTGGAAAATTTACACGTCATGGAGAGAATCTGAATAGTCTTTCCTCCCAGCCCCTTGAAAAAACAGGAAATTATATGCAGTGCTTATTTTAAGGCCTTTACAATGCTTACTTAATTTAGGTACATAAAAATGCATTATGTATAACTTTGCTAATAAAGTTATGTCCGGGATAATTAAATTTTTAAAATATGGTAGATTAAGAAAGCAATTGCAAATTTACTAATTAAATTTGCTATCTGATGTTTTTAAGTTTTTAAATCACAAATGGGGTTCTAAATTTCTTGCACATTCCAGTTGAGAAGCAGATGAACACTGGACAACCATCAATACTTGTATTGCAAATAAATAGATCCTGTTTTAATTTGTTTTGTGATGTTGTGACATTAAAACATTTTAGGGAAGAGTTTTCTGAGAAGTAGCTATATAGCAACCTGGAGGGAACCCTTGTATTCATTGGACATGTTCTTTTGACATGAAACTTGGTTGAATTGTTTGCAGTTTGAGCCATTTCCTTTACAGTGTTTCCTGGGGCATTGTCTCATGCCTAGCTTGTTTCTTTACCAATGTAAGTGATAAAAGAATGTTTGTAAATGCTGACAGATAATTTTGTGGGTGCTTGAAAACTGAGTTTTTTACTGGATTACTTTTTCATTTGATAATTGTTTTACAACCTAAATATTTTCAAATAAAGGTCAGTTTCTTTCATGCACTATAATGAGATGAAGGAAGTAGAAATAAAAGATGCAAGAGAAGTCTTAGAGAAATGATTCTATAGGAAAAAGAGTTGATTTCACTGAACATGTACTGAGTATCTACTGTGTGCCAAGCATTTTGGTAAAGGCTGTGATGCAACGATGAGACCTCGATTAATTCATTCAATGATTAATTTATGTATTCAGTCAACATTTATCCAGCATTGTTTGAATTATTCAAAGAAATACCTAAAGACAGTCATTCTGCAGCAATTGAAAATAGAAAAAAGAATTATTGTTTGCTTTGTAATTTACATAAACTACTATGCTACCTGATATTATTTACATTTCTAGTTTTGAATCAGAGATTCAAACTTCTTGCAGCTGGGATTTTAGGGATACAATTGGGGAGAAGCTATTACATTTGTTATTACAAAGCTCATAAGAAAATCTTAATTTTAAAAATATTTTATATTTTATATATTTCTGTATTTCAGGATATATTTTTTAAAAAACAGACAAAAAACTGAATATTTTCATAAAATCTTTCTAAAGTATCTTTTTTAAAAAATTTTATTTTATTTTATTGTTTAAAGTATTACACATAGTAGTACATATGTCTCCTTTTTTCCCCCATTGACCTTCCCCCGGCCTCCCCTACCCGCCGGCACATGCCCTTCACGCCCCCCCCCTCTCCCCGGCCCTGTGTCTTGCGTCCATTGGTTATGCTTGTATGCATGCATACAAGTCCTTCGGTTGATCTCTTACCTCCCCCCACCCAACCCTCCCCAGCCTTCCTGCTGTAGTTTGACAGTCTGTTCAATGCTTCTCTGCCTCTATATCTATTTTTGTTCATCAGTTTATAATGTTTTTTATTATCCATAAATGAGTGAGATCATGTGGTATTTTTCTTTCACTGACTGGCTTATTTAACTTAGAATAATGCTCTCCAGTTCCATCCATGCTGTTGCAAATGGTAAGAATTCCTTCTTTTCTATAGCAGTGTAATATTCCATTGTGTAGATGTACCACAGTTTTCTCATCCACTCATCTGCTGATGGGCATTTAGGCTGTTTCCAAATCTTGGCTATTGTAAATTGTGCTGCTATGAACATGGGGGTGCATATATCCTTTCTGATTGGTGTTTCAGTCTTCTTGGGATATATTTCTAGAAGTGGTATTACTGGGTCAAATGGCAGTTCCATACTCTTTTCCACAGTGGCTGCACTAGTCTGCATTCCCATCAGCAGTGAAGGAGGGTTCCTTTTAAAGTATCTTTTTTTAAAATGGGTAGTTTTACAGGTGAGGGGTTATTCCCCACCCCTCCACCCGCCCCCAGATATTTTTATTGATTCAGAGAGGAAGAGAGAGAGAGAGAGAGAGAGAGAGAGAGAAAGAGAGAGAGAAAGAGAAATACCAACGATGAGAGAGAAATTGGTCGGCTGCCTTCTGCACGCCCCTTACTGGGGGTCGGGCCTGCAACCAGGACATGACATGTGCCCTGACTGGGAATCGAACCATGACCTCCTGGTTCATAGTTTGACACTCAACCACTGAGCCATACCGGCTGAGCTGAGGGGTTATTTCTTAAATTTCCTTCAAGTGGGCAAACTTGTCAGTGTTTGCTACTTTGTACAACCATCTACACCTCCAGCCACAAATTAACTCTTCCTTATCAATGAATGATCTTTCTGTACTTCTGGGGAAAGCATCAATTAAATAATTAGGTAATTAGGTACCTAGTGTTTTTGACATTTCTTTTTAATTCCTGTTAATTTCCTCTTAATGGATAGGTTATACCCCCTCTGCAGGGAGAATACTAAGATGAGAAAACTAAGTCGATAACTTTAAAATAAGGATTTAACCTTTATAAATAAGCCGGCTAATTTTAGACAAACTTCTGTCCCAGGAGCTGAAGAAATAAAAAATGAACTTAATGTTTTTTCAGCTCCAAAGCAAGTGACAATTATGTGATAGCAAAAAAGGGAAACACACATTGTTTAGATGGAATTGCATTTAAAAAAACCTTGCCAATAAATAAAATAAAACGGGAGCACTAGTGGACTATTGAAATCAGAGAGAGAGAGAGAGAGAGAGAGAGAGAGAAAGAGAGAGAGAAAGAGAAATACCAACGATGAGAGAGAAATTGGTCGGCTGCCTTCTGCACGCCCCTTACTGGGGGTCGGGCCTGCAACCAGGACATGACATGTGCCCTGACTGGGAATCGAACCATGACCTCCTGGTTCATAGTTTGACACTCAACCACTGAGCCATACCGGCTGAGCTGAGGGGTTATTTCTTAAATTTCCTTCAAGTGGGCAAACTTGTCAGTGTTTGCTACTTTGTACAACCATCTACACCTCCAGCCACAAATTAACTCTTCCTTATCAATGAATGATCTTTCTGTACTTCTGGGGAAAGCATCAATTAAATAATTAGGTAATTAGGTACCTAGTGTTTTTGACATTTCTTTTTAATTCCTGTTAATTTCCTCTTAATGGATAGGTTATACCCCCTCTGCAGGGAGAATACTAAGATGAGAAAACTAAGTCGATAACTTTAAAATAAGGATTTAACCTTTATAAATAAGCCGGCTAATTTTAGACAAACTTCTGTCCCAGGAGCTGAAGAAATAAAAAATGAACTTAATGTTTTTTCAGCTCCAAAGCAAGTGACAATTATGTGATAGCAAAAAAGGGAAACACACATTGTTTAGATGGAATTGCATTTAAAAAAACCTTGCCAATAAATAAAATAAAACGGGAGCACTAGTGGACTATTGAAATCAGAAGGAAAGCCATACCCTATTTAGACGTACTTTTGTAAAGCTTGTGAAAATGTTTTCATCTCTCTGAATTATCATATTATTGAAGTTGGCATGGGCCTGTGTAATATAAATCAGAAGAGCAAACAGCATTGAATTTAGAGGCAACATCTACAAGGAACAGAAACTAGTGTCTTAGTAAAATAGAATATATCTCCTGGGTGACATATCTTGCATGTTCTTTTGGTATAATCTGAATCCTGAGCAAAAGGCAAAGAGGGTGCTTCTTACTCAGCAGCCTTCCAGCCTTTAGGTTCCTGAAACCTTTCTTCAGATGCTGTTATTGGTGGTTGTTAACACTCATCTTTCCACCACTCCATTTTTCTCACTCATAATTATGGGTTGAATGTGCGCATTCCTTGATTATCACCAATATGAGAATGAGATTAGTAGACCACTCTGTCTCGTTAGCAGTTAGATGAGGGCCTGGAATTGCCGGTGCTTAATAAATATTTTTAGTGAATGAGTCACCATCCTAATATCAAAGCCTTTACTATATTAAGCTCTAGGGTGGAATTTGGGGCAGGTAGAGGGTGGGAAGTTTCTAAAAACAATTTTTGTGTGATACAAATAAAAACAAATGAAAGCAACACTGGCATTTGATCCTCTAAGACTTTTAAGGTAGGACTTTACCTACATTTTAAAAAATGATGCCTAGCTCTTAATATTGTGTCTGCTCAATGCTTTCACCTCATTCACAAAATTTATTAAATGTTTATGCTTTAATTGTCTGACTGATAACAAGTGAACAACTTTGTATATGTGTGTGTATGTGGCTTTCAGATTTAGATGTTTCCCTGTTTTGCAGCTACTATGAAGTTACATAGCATCAGAAACTTATTTTGTTATAGTTGAGGTATGAGTTAAAGGAAGGAAATAATGTGCACTGGATATGCTTACTAGAGCAGCGGTTGCCAACCAGTTGTCCGTGGAACACTAGTAGTCCATGAAGTCTGAAATGTTGGTGACCGCAGTACTAGAGGACCAGTGCACGAAATTTGTGCACTGGTAGGGTCCCTAGCAGCTGCCAGCCAGGGCCTCCCTCCCTTACCCTGACTGGCCCCACCCCCTGGTTGAACTCCAGGTCGAGGGGACAATTAAAATACTATGCTTTTATATAGGATGTCCCTTGAGAGCATGCTATGCAAAAATGATGCTTTCCATTTTTATATTCCTCTAGATTTTCACTTCTACCCCTATCACAAGAAAATATCTACAAATGGTTCTACATGCCATTTAGCTGGTCTTGAAAACACTCAGCATTTATCAGCATGGAGCAATATAAAATAAGTAAAATATAAAATCTTCTGCCTGCATAAAGTTAACATTTCAATAGAGAAGTTGGACAAAATAATATCTGAGGCTGCTAACACAAGAATGTGTAACTAGGATGGGCTGCAGTGAGCCCAGATCCAGAGGGTTGGCTTGAGTCACTACAGTCACGGGTGCGGTGATGGTTTGGAGACCCATAGACCACTAAAAGTTGGGAGTATACCAACCTTCTCCAGTCTTTGTGTGACAGATAGTCTTTTATTTCTCATTAAAATGTTAACAATACACATACAAATCTTAGATTTTTAATATTTATATAACTAAACAAGAGTATTTTTAATTATATACCCTATATAATGAACCTATCATATATATATAACATAAGGTGCATGAAACATAGGCAAGATTAACTTAAAAAATAAACATATTAAGAATACTTTCTTATTGCCATGTTTCAAGGTACTACCTATAATCCCTCCTTAACACCTTGAGTTTATTTCTTTGTTTGTGCCAAGCCTACGTAACACCAAAGCACACTTATAAAAGCAATTATTTAATTATGAAAGGTAATAATAGCTGGGGAACCTGTACCTGAAATCACATACTTCTCTTTATAAAACATTTCTTAAAAGAGAAAGTTATTTGTTCATGTTTAAATTAGGGTAGGTGAATATAACTAATAAAGGATTGTTTCTCACCATGTTATCATCCAGTCCAAGTTAGTGTTGGTGGTAGTGGGGCAGGTATTGAGAGCCTTGGCTCTCCCCAGTCATTTAGGAATTCTGGCTTCTTCCACTGAGTGGCATCATTGCCAATCAACGCCTTGGAGGCCCCAGTGAATCCTCTGCGTCTGGCCTGTAAGCAAGAGGAACGTGTGGAGGATTACATTGGAGGGTATTTCAGTGCAAGTCCAGAGGTCCTAGCTGTCACTTCTGACCATCTTTCCTCAGCTGGAATTTAATCACATGGTTCCACTTAAGGGAGCCTGGAAATGCAATCTAGTCTTGTGCCCTGGAAGGAAAGGAGTCGGGGTTTGGAAACCCCCAGCACTGTCTCTGCCACAGTGATTAAACATAGTGCATTGGTTTAAAATTTTCTGGTTTTTCATTACACTTCGAAAGTTTCCAACTTAACACAGTCAGTGAATCAAATGAAAAATAATAATAACCAAAAACATCACAAGAAGGAAGACCTATCAAGTTAATTGGTCATGTTGATGCAGCTATTTTTAAAGAAATGGCTGTCCAAAGACAGGTCCATCTGAAATGAAGGGAGACTTAATTCAGTGTCCCAAATCTAGAATGAGATGAGATAGTGTGAAGAGTTGGCTATCAGGGCAACACATTAACTAGCCATGCATCCTTGATTAAGCACTCACTTAACTTCTCTCGGACTTGATTACATCCTGTGAAAAATGGAGGTAATACCAAACAAAATGATGTATTTGAAGGGCTCTATAAAATATTAATTTCAAAACAAATTTTATTTCAGGCTAGTTTCATTAAGGAAAAATTACCTCCAAGACCGCTTCTGCCGTTCACCCATGACTCATGAATTTTCACTTGGCCCAGAGTAGCTGGGGAATGTCTTTCAAATATTGTAAAATCAGGGTTGATCTGAGGTAACCTTTGCTGCTGTTGGAAGTATGTGGCTGAGGAATAGTTCAAAAATAGCAAGTTATTTATTTGAGGAAGAACATATGTTCTGTAATAAGTATTCTAAAGAATAATTTCATAGCATATTTAATCACATTTAAAGTGCCTTGATTCCTGTAATTTGTTCCCTGTAGTACTTTGATAAGAATTTTTAAGTGTTTTGTTAAGTGCAGTAGCACCACATTGAGTACTGTTATACGTGGAATCACATTTTATGAGTATCTCTTATCACCCTCTGTGAAGGAACACTATGCCATGAATAATCAAAATTGGAATACACAGACTAAATATTTATATGTTTAAAGTGTGTTTTGCAGAATTATGAATGCTTGCTTATACACACACATACATATAAATCTTAGGGCCATTACAAGAGGCTTGATTCATAAGTCAAACAAATAAACAAGCAGTCCTTCTTTGCTTTGTAATGACCTACTGGTCATGTCTACCAGGAGTTTGTCGATGGGTTCATTCAACAGACACTTGGAGGTGGAGTCGTATGGAGTAAGGTAGGTGTTTTCAGGATTTTAACAAAAAGAAGCCATAGCTTCCTTCAGGGAACTAACCAGTTAGTTGATATCATACATAGAAAAAGACAAAATGTAGTCAGAGGCAGTATTTTTGCAAGGAGTCAGGAGACATAAGTGGTATAAATGTGGCCGAGTAAGATTCCTTTCAGATTGGAGACGAGGGAAAGACAGTGTCAAGAAGGAACATTTTTGTTGGTTCTTGGAGGATGAATAGGATTCAGCCGTGTGACAAGCATGTCTAGGACTTCAGGCAGGGAGCATGGATGACCAAGACACGGGCATAAGAGAGGAGCCATTTGAAATGAGTAAAAACATGGATTTGGTTGGAGAATTGGATACATAAAAATAATGGGAAGCCTCTGGGCTTGGAAGCATAGGTGTGTCCATAGCCTGGGTAGCCTTGGAAGCCAGGCAGTGTCACGGACAGCTTTGATGAGACATTGACGAGTTTCTACAATAGAGTGAAGTGATCAAGGAGAGCTTTGAAAACATTATCTTAAAAAAAATTAATTGCTTAGGTGACTTCACCATTATGGTGGCTTTTTAGAAACCTTGCCATCCTGGTAGATACAGGGCTTTTCTTCTCTTAATAACTTGAAGGGCTGATTCTCTTCGCCTGGGTTTTTATATTTTCATTTCTTTTCCCTATGTTGAGTATTTGAAATTATTATACAGTGTCCTCTATGGTAAGGTTCCTACATAAAATAGTAATGCTGTGACTTAATTAGCAGAAAGTAATAATGATTCTGACTACACGGAAAGTAGAGTACTAGGTGAAGTGAGGGATGCACGAAAATATAAAGACATGATATTATAGTAACAACATTGCATAGCATTTGTGGAGTGGAGTAAGTGAAGTCAAAGACATACAATTTTGTGTAGCTTAATAAGATATGAGTCCTTAGGCAGTTTTGTCATTTTATTGACATCACAGAGTGCACTTACACTAACCTAGATGGTCTAGCCTACTACACACCTAGGCTATATAGTATAACATACTGCTTCTAAGCTACAAGACTATAGCATGTCATTGTGCTGAAGACTGTAGGCAATTTTAACACAATGGTAAGTGTTTGTGTATCTAAACAAATCTAAACATAGAAAAGGTATGGAAAAATCTACACTAATAAAAGAGAAACATGGTAATTGGCGTACGACCGCTACCCTTTTCATTGGCTAATCAGTGAGTATATGCAAATTAACTGTCAGCCAAGATGGCAGCCAGCAGCCAGGCACTGAAGCGAGCAGGGAGGCTTGCTTGCTGCAGACTCCAACGTTCCCCGCCTCACTTGCCCGCCTCTCAGTTGCAACTCTAAGCAACTATATACTATGTTGCAAATAAGAAGCTAAACAAAACCCCAGAAAAGGGCTTCCATTCAGCCGGGCTCGGACCGCAACATTGTATCTATGTTTTCAGCAGCGAGGCCTCAGAGCTAAAGCTGGCCCAGAAAAAAAAAAAAAAAAAGAGAAGAAAACAAGGAGCGGTTGGAAGCTTTAGTCACTCGCCAGCCGGAAAACAGCCCTCAGCCCCTCACCCAGACTGGCCAGGCACCCCAGTGGGGACCCCCACCCTGATCCAGGACACCCTTCAGGGCAAACCAGCCAGCCCCTACCCATGCACCAGGCCTCTATCCTATATAGTAAAAGGGTAATATGCCTCCCAGCACCGGGATCAGCGGAGCAGCGAGGCTCCCGGCACCGGGATCAGCATGACAGGGGGCAGCGCCCAAACCCCCTGATCGCCCTGCGGCTCTGTGTGTGACAGGCTGCGGCGCCCCAACCACCCCCCCCCACGGGCCCTGCCCTGTGCCTGATAGGGGGGAGCTCCCCAATCCCCTGATTGCCCTGCGCCTCTG